>NW_020175398.1:2915801-2986931 GCF_003031525.2 Neophocaena asiaeorientalis asiaeorientalis | reverse complement strand
TAAACTCCACTTTTTGGTGAGGTTTCAGGGAGGTCTGTTAGGTGTGCATCCTGCAGCTTAGTTGGCTTAAAATATACTCTGCTTTGGCATGGACTCTTTGAGGTCTGATTGAGAGAAAGAAAAAACAATAGTGTGACTGTTTTGGATATTGAAAACTGATGTGTCTTTTTGTTCTTCTTTTTCTAGTTCCTTTAGGTGTAAGGTTAGATTGTTTGTTTAAGATTTTTATTGTTTCTTGAGGTAAGATTGAATTGCTATAATCTTCCCTCTTAGAGCTGCTTTTGCTGCATCCCATAGGTTTTGGATCATCGTGTTTTCATTGTCATATGTCTCTAGTTATTTTTTTATTTCCTCTTTGATTTCTGCAGAGATCTCTTGGTTATTTAGTAAAGTATTATATAGTCTCCATGTGTTTGTGTTTTTTACGTTTTTTTCCCTGTAATTTACTTCTAGTCTCATAACGTTGTGGTTGGAAAAGATGCTTGATATGATTTCAATTTTCCTAAATTTACCGAGGTTTGATTTGTGACCTAAGATGTGATCTACCCTGGAGAATGTTCTGTGTGCACTTGAGAAGAAAGTGTAATCTGCAGCTTTCAGATGGAATGTCCCATAAATATCAATTAAATCTATCTGGTCTTTTGTGTCACTTAAAGCTTGTGTTCCCTTATTAATTTTCTGTCTTGATGATCTGTCCATTAGTGTGAGTGATGTGTTAAAGTACCCCACTATTATTGTGTTACTGTCAATTTCCTCTTTTATAGCTGTTAGCATTTGCCTTATGTACTGTTGTGCTCTTTTGTTGGGTCCATATATACTTATAATTGTTATATCTTCTTCTTGGATTGATCCTTTGGTCATTATGTAGTGTCTTTCTTTGTCTCTTGTAACATTCTTTATTTTAAAATCTATTTTATCTGATATGAGTATTGCTACTCCAGCTTTATTTTGATTTCCATCTGCATAGAATATCTTTTTTCATCCCCTCCCTTTCAATTTGTATGTGTCCCTAGATCTGAAATGGGTCTCTTGTAGACAGCATATTTATGCATCTTGTTTTTGTATACATTTAATGAGCCTGTGTCTTTTGGTTGGAGCATGTAATCCATTCACATTTAAGGTAATTATTGATATGTATGTTCCTATTACCATTTTCTTAATTGTTTTGGGTTTGTTTTTGCAGGTTCTTTTCTTCTATTGTGTTTCCCGCTTAGAGAAGTTCCTTTAGCATTTGTTGTAGAGCTGATTTGATAGTGCTGAACTCTCTCAGCTTTTGCTTGTCTGTAAAGCTTTTGATTTCTCTCTCAAATCTGAATGAGATCCTTTCCAAGTAGAGTAATCTTGGTTGTAGGTTCTCCCTTTCATCACTTTA
This sequence comes from Neophocaena asiaeorientalis asiaeorientalis, assembly GCF_003031525.2. NCBI lineage: Eukaryota > Metazoa > Chordata > Mammalia > Artiodactyla > Phocoenidae > Neophocaena > Neophocaena asiaeorientalis. Next base: position 2,985,559 of record NW_020175398.1, on the reverse strand, counting down.
AATATATCGTGACACTCCCTCCTGTCTTGTAGAATTTCTGCTGAGAAATCAGATGTTAACCTTATGGGATTTCCCTTGTATGTTATTTGTCATTTTACCCTTGTTGCTTTTAATAATTTTTCTTTGTCTTTAATTTTTGTCAATTTGATTTCTATGAGTCTTGGCATGTTTCTTCTTGAGTTTATCCTGTCTGGCCTCTCTGTGCTTCCTGGGCTTGGGTGGCTATTTCCTTTCCCATATTAGGGAATTTTTCGATTATAATCTGTTCAAATATTTTCTTGGTCCTTTTACCCTCTCTTCTATAATGCGAATATTAGTGTTTTTAACATTTTTTCAGAGGTCTCTTAGTCGGTCTTCATTTCTTTTCATTCTTTTTTCTTTATTCTATTCTGTGGCATTGAATTCTACCATTTTGTCTTCTAGATCACTTATCTCTTCTTCTGCCTCAGTTATTCTATTCTTGATTCCTTCTGTTGTATTTTTCATTTCAGTTATTGTATTGTTCATCTCTGTTTTCTTGTTATTTAATACTTCTATGTCTTTGTTAAACATTTCTTGCATCTTCTCAATCTTTGCCTCCATTCTTTTTTCCGAAGTCTTGTATCATCTTCACTATCATTATTCTGAATTCTTTTTCTGGAAGGTTGCCTATCTTCATTTCATTTAGTTGTTTTTCTGAGGTTTTATCTTGTTCCTTCATCTGGTATGTAGTCCTCTGCCTTTTCATTCTGTCTATCTTTCTGTGAATGTGGTTTTCTTTCCACAGGCTGCAGGATTGTAGTTTTCCTTGCTTCTGCTGTCTGCCCTCTCTTTAAATTTTACATTATTTTAAACCTTTGCTTCTTTGGGATTAGGGCACATTGGTCACCCCATCTGGATGTGAGAGCTCTCTACAGTCTGTGGGCTGTCAGTGTGCTGATCTTTTAAGGTCTCTTTCCCTATGTAAACTCCACTTTTTGGTGAGGTTTCAGGGAGGTCTGTTAGGTGTGCATCCTGCAGCTTAGTTGGCTTAAAATATACTCTGCTTTGGCATGGACTCTTTGAGGTCTGATTGAGAGAAAGAAAAAACAATAGTGTGACTGTTTTGGATATTGAAAACTGATGTGTCTTTTTGAAATAAAGAAACAGTCCCTCCAAAAAAAGAAAGAAAGAAAAAAGAAAATGAAATTAAAGCACCAAGTTGCAAAACTTGGCTAATTTTTCATGCCTAGTTAGTGGCAAAGCTCTAGTGTCTAAGCAATTAACCAGAATGATACTATCTCTTGTTAATGAGTACTAAAGAAGCTTTCAGTATTGTTTAGCTATTTTATAGTACAGCATTCGATTCTATTCACATGGAGGACTATTAAAATGTAGAGTAATATAGACACACAAGTATATATTATTTTAACATTTCCAACTTGTTAAATAAATTCTCTTACTGATCTTTGAGATATAGTTTTTAAGAAAAAATAAATCTATTTTTAGTACTACAGAATGTTTTTCTGCTTTTGCCAAATGGATATAATTCTAAAACTTTCAAAGGGATAAATATAAAAGATCATGACTAATCATGTGATCCAGTCATTACTTAAAGACACTAGTGATTCAATTTAGAGAAATCATCCCAGTTTTGGGGTTTGTTTTTCCCTTCTAAGTAAAGAAGCATAACTCACTCTGTCAATGACATAGCTTGCCTATTATCTTAAGAAAAGTTAGGATTCCACTTGACAGATATTGTAAAGATGAGTGCCATTAATATTTCAGTGAGAAGGAAGAGTAACTAAGTAATTGTTCCATCAGTTTACACAGCAGCATTTTCAAAACAAATACTATTTTGAAGATTTTGCTGCCTGAATTGTCCTGAAAGCTCTGTCTCTATACCCAAGGTATATAAATCCCACTTATCCTTTCATAGTTCTTCAGTCTTCCATGAAGCCTTTCATAACCACTGCTAACCACATCCACACTACTTCTCTTTGCAAATCTGTAATCTTTTTCTACAGTCCTATTTATTGTTTGTTGAGAATTCAGATTAAGTTTTCTAGTTCATTATTAAGATGTGTTTTAACCATTTAATCAAACAATTAGCATATTAATATTGAACATGTATTCTTCAGATTTGAATTCTTTATCTTCTCAACTAGATTGCCAGTTTCCTCAGGGAAAGGTTTGTTTTTTTAATTGAAGTATAGTTAATTGGCAATGTTGTTAGTTTCAGGTGTACAACAAAGTGATATATATTTTTTCAAATTCTTTTCCATTATAGGTTATTACAAGATATCGAATACAGTTCCCTATGCTATACAGTACATCTTTGTTGTTTATCTATTTTGTATATAGTAGTGTGCATATGTTATCAGCAAAAGTTTTACACATGTAAAGCTGTCCCCAAGGACAATAGGCTGGGGAAGAAAAATGTGTGTGTGAGAGACACAACAAGGACAGTAATATGTCGTGAATTAAACCACCACCAGCTTTATTTCTGAAATACCAATTAAGTCTGACACTTTTTCCTTATACTTCCAAGCCACAAAGGGTCATAAAAATCTCCCTGCTGAAGCTGGAGTCATTGATATCATACAGAGTTCCCACCTCAAGTGTCGTAAGCTGTCCATTACCTCTAATCAAAGCCACATAGACCATTCCTGTTTTTACATCTCTGACCACCTTTCTTTTCAACCCCATTGTTGACAGTATTTATCACTTTTCTGGGAGATGTTATACTAAGGAAGGTCTCCACACCTAAAAACCTGGTGAGATGGCCCACATACAGATATTTTCAAAGAGGGAACTCTGCCATGGGAAGGTGTGTTAAACAACCAGGGGAAAGGACCCAAGTACAAATGATACTTTTTTCTCCTTCCAGGCCCTAGTCTAGCATCATTTCTTCTTCCTAGTGACAGGAAAATGTAAACACTTATCATTCTTGTGCCTTAGGATGGGAAGAACTGTTTGCCCCCACCCAGATTTTGTGGAGTTTATATAAAAGTATTAGTACCTCTTTCTGATCTGATCCTTATCTTTCATTCTGTATTTTCACTAGTTTTTCTTCTAATTCTCAGCTTTATGCTTCATTCTCAATTAACTACACACCAATTCATTAGTTGTAAAACTCAAAATAATAAACAAAATATGGGTAAAATTGAATGAGTATCAGGCTTTTTAAGTGAGTAGCAGATATGCTTTTTATTAACAGCGTTCACATGACTTCCAGTGCAAAGAAAGCAGATGAGGTTGTGCCCGGTCCTGTCTTAAAAGTTCTCTACAGTTTTCTAAAATAATTACTACAGGCAAAAGTAGAATAAACCTGGTCTGTGGTTTATCTGGGTTAAGTAAAATATTTACATAGACATCTTTGGAAAATTCAATTCCTGCATTCATTTGAGGTGAATGGGAAGCAAATTACTGGGCTTTCTTTAAAATGCCATCCTTTCTCCTAGATATGTGCATAATTTCAGTTCAATCTAAATATATTATACTTAAGTTGCTGACTGTCTGTTTGCAGCACAAGCTTCTTGTACAGCCCCAGCTGAATAATCTTAATCCACTCTGACCATCCTTTCCTTCCAATCCCTTCAGAATATCACCAGACTGTGGAGTTAGTTTTGCATTTCCTAACTGCTTACTAGACAGCTGCATATATACAAATAATGGCTCCACTGCAGTGTGCTGAGAATTCAGTGAGACATAGGAAGTATAGAAAATAAACATAGAATGCAAGTTTAATTATTCTGATAATGAGAAAGGAAAAAAGAGTAGGACAATAACAACTTTGAAATTCAGAACTGAGAGGTTTTAATCATTTGTGTGTTTGTCTTGCAAGAGAAAGATGACTTGAGCCTATTTGACATGTCCAAGAAGGGACGGTGTTAACAAATCACCATCCTGCGTATAGCGTGCATTAGCTTCTTTTCTGCCTAACACTTAAATTTGCCTGGGGAATAAAGTCACTGAAAAACAGATTTTCCTAATTCTCTCCAACCCATACCAACTGGATGCTTTATTAAAACACTTATAACAAGACCTTCTTTTTATTAGGCATGCAGGAGAAAAGAAGAGGAACCTCGTACCTATTGCTCTTCAGTTCATGCCTTTGGTCCCCAAAATAAATAATCTTACCATCTGGGCATCTACCTTTGTGAGCAATGCCATTGATATGCTATAAAATGTCCTTGTTTAATTAAGAAAAGTATGTTTCACTTCTGTTGGAGATGAAGCTCCACTCTAGCACAGATGGATTGATTAGTAGAATATGTCCTGAATTTCAGCCCTTACTTAACCTTTCAGATATATGACTGTCTTCAGAACAGAGGTTTTACAATTGTTATGGAAAACCAGCTGGGAAAATATGATGGCTTCTGTAACTCCTCCGAGTAGGTTTTCCAGTGCCATCTGAGAAAATAGAATGTGCGCTCATATCATCAAATCTGAGATCCAAACTCAAGTCTTTTTTAAAAGGTCTGAATAATTTTTCTGTGCAAAACCAGGATTCTACTTTTCATCTAGTTACATTTCCAACATTGCTCACTATTGGCTTTTCAATTCCTAAGACTTATATGATAACTGTGAACATGAATGCCTCATTATTGGAAAAACTATCTGTTTTATCTTGTTATGTGAAACAAAATTTAGTAAGAGTAAGAAAAATAAAACAGCATATGATAACAGATATATTGACCATAAACTTTCCAAAAGAACACCAGAAAAAAACCTGTTAATCAAACAAAGCTAAGTGTCTCAGATATTCTTCAGAAGGAGAGAATTCCATCACAACAGTCTTAGTCATTTCTCCAAAATGTTAAGGTTAGGGTAAAATATTAATAGGCAGGACTGAAAACATAGATTACATGGCCCACTACAAAATTTTAAAATAAATTTTAAAACAATTAGTGAAAATTTCAATATGGTGGCAGCAGAATGTTAAAACATGAGGTGCTTCTAAGTGTAGGGCCATGTGTGACCATACAGGTTGTATGCATCATGAAGTCAGACTGTTAATAGAGATTTAGGGCCTGGGCTCAGAGATGTTAAGGTAGTTTGTCAAAGTGGGGAACTGATTAGGATTAAACACAATTTACACATGATAACTTTAGATTAGTGAACCCAGTAAATCAATGATTTTGAAATAATCCTTCATGAGGGATAAGTTTGTGTTGAAATGTAAATTGTTTTTAATTTATTTATTTTATTTATTTATTTTTGGCTGTGTTGCGTCTTCGTTGCTGTGAGCGCACGGGCTTTCTCTAGTTGCAACCAGTGGGGGCTCTCTTCATTGCGGTGCACAGGTTTCTCATTGCAGTAGCTTCCTTTGTTGCAGAGCACGGGCTCCAGGCACATGGATTTCAGTAGTTGCGATGCACGGAGCCAGTATTTGTGACATGGGCTTAGTTGCTTCATGGCATGTGGGATCTTCCTAGACCAGGGATCAAACCCGTGTCCCCTGCATTGGCAGGCGGACTCTTAACCACTGCACAACCAGGGAAGTCCCGTAAATTGTTTTAGTTGGTTTACACTCTTATTGTCCTGGATCAAAATTGCCTAGGCAACTGCCAATTCACTTTCAATTATTCTCAGTATTATTTAGCATAGGAGCAGGAAAATATGCCTGGTCACAGAATAGTTAAGCAAGGACAATTAGTTTTAGCTCATAGGTATGTCAATCATTCTTCCTTCACTCAAAACTACTCATTTATAACCAGGTCTCAGAAATGTTTCACTGGCAGGAACAGGAGTTTGGTCCCATTATTGTTAATATCAGGAAGAGGAAATCATTTTAGTTTTAGTTCTCAAGACCCTCTCTCCCGTTTTGGTCTAGCGTAAACTGATAATGATAGATTATTATTGATTAAGGTATATTAAATCCTCACCACTGCTGATGTGTCATGATTGGGAGTAGAGTTTGTAATGGTAGTTTTTCCAATGTCTGGAAATATGAGATATGTTTCTTTGGGTGGTTACTTGTTAGGACACCAGCTGTGGTGCAAAAATTAAGACCCTGGAGATTACATATTTGAAGACTGCCACGTAGTTAAATATAAAAAATGTTGTGTTAAAAATGTATAGACTACTGCCAAGCCAATAAGCAAAAAAAAAAAAAAAAAAAAACCCCAAAAACAAAAAATGAATATTCCTGAAGTCAGTATCTTTGAAAGAGGCACCCCAAAACCCTATCTATTATTATTCATAGTCTTGAGTAATTTGCTTCTAAGCAATAAAATTATCAACACTGCAGGAAGTAATAATTTCATTACACGAAATTCATCTTGCTAACCTACTGTCTCCCTTGTTGACTCTGACAAAGTAAGCTGTCATATATTAAACTAATGAATGTGTATCATTAAGTCATTAAGTTTGTGTTAATTTGCAATACAACAAAGATAACTAATAGAATAAACTATCCCCAATATGAAGAGCTCAAAAGATGAGATATGGATTAGCCAAATTATAAAATTTTTAACACTTTACTTTTAGAGGAGTTTTAGGTTCACAGAAATATTGAGAGGAAGTCAGAGGTTTCACAAATACTCCCTGCCCCACACATGCGTAGCTTCCCCCATTATTTTGGTTATGTTGGTTTTCTTCTATGATATCTTCTAGGAGTTTATAGTTTTGCATTTTACATTTAGGTCTGTGACTTATTTATTTATTTATTTTTTGTGGTAGGCGGACCTCTCACTGTTGGGGTCTCTCCCGTTGCAGAGCACAGGCTCTGGACGTGCAGACTCAGTGGCCATGGCTCACGGGCCTAGCCGCTCTGCAGCATGTGGGATCTTCCCGGACCAGGGCACGAACCTGTGTCCCCTGCATCGGCAGGCGGACTCTCAACTGCTGCGCCACCAGGGAAGCCCTGTAACCTATTTTTTAAAGCAAATCTCCTTATGCTATATTTGTGTAATTTTTAAAATAATCCCAAAATTTAAATATAGGATTTGACATTTATTCTTATCTATTTTTTTTAAATTATCATCTTTTTATGTATTTATTTTTTAACAATAGGTCCTTGTTGGTTATCTATTTTAAATATAGCAGAGTATACATGTCAATCCCAAACTTCCAATCTCTCCCTCTCCCTACCCTTCCCCCCCCAGTAACTATAAATTCATTCTCTAAGTCAGTGAGTCTGTTTCTGTTTTGTAAATAAGTACATATGTATCATATTTTTTAGATTCCACATATAAGTGATATCATATGATATTTGTCTTTCTCTGTCGTATTTCATTTTGTATGATAATCTCCAGGTCCATCCATGTTGCTGCAAATGGCATTATTTCATTCTCTTTAATGGCTGAGTCACATCGCATTGTAGTTATGTACCACATCTTCTTTATCCATTCATCTGTAGATGGACCATTTAGGTTGTTTTCATGTCTTGACTATTGTAAACAGTGCTGCAATGAACATTGGGGTGCATGTATCCTTTTGAACAATGTTTTTCTCTGGCTATATGCCCAGGAGTGGGATTGCTGGATAATATGGTAGCTCTATTTTCAGAGTTTTAAGGAACCTCCGATCTATTTTAAGTTAATTTTTCTGAAGGGTGTCAGTCTGTATATAAATCCATTTCTTTTCTTTTGCGTATAGATGTCAAATTGTTCCAGCTCCTTTTATTGAAAAGTCTATCTTTGCTCCATTGTCTTGCCTTTGATCCTTTATCAAAGACCAGTTGACTTTATTAGGGTCTTTTTCTGGTTCTCTATTTTCTCTATTTATCTATTCATCCACTAATACCACACTGTCTTGATTACTGTAACTCTATAGGAAATCTTGAAGTCAGGTAGTGTCAGACCTCTAACTTTGTTCTTCTCCTTCAATAATATTGTGGTTATTTTGGGTATTTTGTGCCTTCATGTAAACTTTAGTATCAGTTTGTTAATATCCACAAAGTAAATTGCTGGGATTTTGATTGACATTGCATTGGGTCAAGTTGGAAAGAACAGACACTTTGACGATATTGAGTCTTCCTAATCATGAAATAGAATATTTCTCCATTTACTTAGCTCATCTTTGTTTTTTTTTAATCAGGATTTTGTAGTTTTACTAATATAGATCTTGTACATAATTAGTTATATTTATACTTATTTATATATATATCATTTTCAGGGTGATAATATAAAAATTATATTCTTATTTTTTAAAATTTATTTATTTATTTTGGCGATATGTGGGCCTCTCACTGTTGTGGCCTCTCTCGTTGCGGAGCACAGGCTCCGGACGTGCAGGCTCAGTGGCCATGGCTCACGGGCCCAGCCATTCCACGGCATGTGGGATCTTCCTGGACTGGGGCACGAACCCATGTCCCCTGCATCGGCAGGCAGACCCTCAACCACTGCGCCACCAGGTAAGCTCTTATTTTTATTTTGTTAATTGGAGTATAATTGTTTTACAATGTTGTGTTAGTTTCTGCTGTACAATGAAGTGAATCTACTCTATGTATACTTATATATCCCTTCCCTCTTGGACCTCCCTCCCATCATCCCCCCATCCCACCCACTTAAGTCATCACAGGGCACCAAGCTGAGCTCCCTGTGCTAAACAGCAGGTTTCCAGTAGCTATCTATTTTACACATGGTAGTGTATTTATGTCAATCCTGATCTCCCAATTCATCCCACTTCCCCCTTCCCCCACTGTGTCCACTTGTCTGTTCTCTACATCTACATCTCTATTCCTGCCCTGAAAATCGTTCATCTGTACCATTTTTCTAGATTACACATATATGCATTAATATATGATACTTATTTTTGTCTTTCTGGCTTACTTCACTCTGTATGACAGACTCTAGGTCCATCCACATCTCTACAAATGACCCAATTTCATTCCTTTTCATGGCTGAGTAGTATTCCATTGTATAAATGTACCACATATTCTTTATCCATTCATCTGTAATTGGACATTTAGGGTGTTTCCACGTCCTGACCAATGTAAATAGTGTTGCAATGAATGTTGGAGTACATGTGTCTTTTTGAATTATGGTTTCCTCAGGGTATATGCCCAGTAGTGAGATTGCTGGGTAATATGGTAGTTCTATTTTTTGTTTTTTAAGGAACATCCATACTATTCTCCATAGAGGCTGTATCAGTTTACATTCCCATCAAGAGTGCAAAAGTGTCCCCTTTTCTCCACACCATCTACAGAATTTATTGTTTGTAGATTTTTTGATATGGCCATTCTGACTGGTGTAAAGTAACACATCATTGTAGTTTTGATTTGCATTTCTCTAATAATTAGTGATGTTAAGCATCTTTTCATGTGTCTCTGTCATCTGTATGTCTCCTTTGGGGAGATGTCTATTTAGGTCTTCTACCCATTTTTTAATTGGGTTGTTTGTTTTTTTTGATATTGAGCTCCATGAGCCATTTGTATATTTTAGAGATTAATCCTTTGTCTGCTACTTCATTTGCAAATATTTTCTCCCATCCTAAGGGTTGGCTTTTCATCTTGTTTATGGTTTCCTTTGCTGTGCAAAAGCTTTTAAATTTCATTAGGCCCCATTTGTTTATTTTTGTTTTTATTTTCATTACTCTAGGAGTTGAGTCAAAAAAGACCTTGCTGTGATTTATGTCAAAGAGTGTTTTTCCTATGTTTTCGTCTAAGAGTTTTATAGTGTCCAGTCTTACATTTAGGTCTTGAATCCATTTTGAGTTTTTTTTTTTTTTTTTTATGTTTGGTGTTTGGTAGTATTCTAATTTCATTCTTTTACATGCAGCTGTCCAGTTTTCCCAGCACCACTTATTGACGAGCTTGTGTTTTCTGCATTGTATGTTCTTGTATCCTTTGTCATAAATTAGATGACCATATGTGTGTGGGTTTATCTCTGGGCTTTCAATCCTGTTCCACTGATCTATATTTCTGTTTCTGTGCCAGTACCATATTCTCTTGTTGACTATAGCTTTGTAGTATAGTTTGAAGTCAGGCAGCCTGATTTCTCCAGCTCTGTTTTATTTTCTCAAGATTGCTTTGGCTATTCGGGGCCTTTTGTGTTTCCATATGAATTGTAAAATTTTGTTTTAATTCTGTGAAGAATGCCATTGGTAGTTTGATAAGGGTTGCTTTGAATCTATAGATTAGTTTGGGTAGTATAGTCATTTTCACAATATTGATTCTTCTAAACCAAGAACATGGTATATTTCTCCATCTGTTTATGTCAACTTTGATTTCTTTCATTGGTGTTTTATAGTTTTCTGAGTACAATTCTTTTGCCTCCTTATATAGGTTTATTCCTAGGTATTTTATTTTCCTTGTTGCAATGATAAATGGGATTGTTTCCTTAATATCTCTTTCTGATTTTTCATTGTTAGTGTATAGGAATGCAAGAGATTTCTGGACATTAATTTTATATCCTGCAACCTTACCAAATTCATTGATTAGTTCTAGTAGTTTTCTGGTGGCATCTTTAGGATTCTCTCTATATAGTATCATGGCATCTGAAAACAGTGACAGTTTCACTTCTTCTTTTCCAATTTGTATTCCTTTTATTTATTTTTCTTCTCTGATTGCCATGGCTAGGACTTCCAAAACTATGTTGAACAATAGTGGCAAGAGTGGACATCCTTGTCTTGTTCCTGATCTTAGTGGAAATGCTTTCAGTTTTTCACCATTGAGAATGATGTTTTCTGTGGTTCGTCATATATGGCCTTTATTATATTAAGGAAGGTTCTCTCTTTGCCCATTTTCTGGAGAATTTTTATCATAAATGGGTCTTGAATTTTGTTAAAAGTTTTTTCTGCATCTATTAAGATGACCATATGGTTTTTATTCTTCGTTTTGTTAGTATGGTATATCACATTGATTGATTTGCATAAAGAATCCTTGCATCCATGGGATAAATATAAATAATATATTATTTATATGCTAATATAGAACAAAAGCATGTAGAATAAAACATTCATTGTGTGGCTTGGTTACCTGGATCTTATTCCAATGATATTTGTAGAAAGCTGTCTACTTCATGCTTTCATCTCCTTAATATAGAGGTTTTGCATAAAAGCTACCTTATCACTCTAAAAAAATTCTAAGATTTCTCAGCTCTTAATCTCCAATTTCCATGATAGTTGTTAATAATGCCTAATTGTATCTTTCTTTGATATTTCATATCTATCAGCAAAATTTGGTGTGTTAAGAAATTCTAAGGTAGTAAAAATACTCTGTATGATACTATATTGATGCATATATGTCATTATACATTTGTCCAAACCCACAGAATATAAAACACCATGAGTGAATCTTATTGTAAACTATGGACTTAGTTATTTTGATATATCATTATAGTCTCAGCAGTTATAACAAATATACCTCTCTGGTGGGGAATATTGATAATGCGGAGGCTATGTATGTGTGGTGGTAGAGTGTATGTGTGACATCTCTGCACCTTCCTCTCAATTTTTCTATGAACCTAAAACTGCTCTTTAAAAAGTCCTAAACAGGAGTTCCCTGGTGGTAGTGCAGTGGTTAAAGAATCTGCCTGCCAATGCAGGGGACACAGGTTGGATCCCCGGTCCAGGAAGATCCCAAATGCCGGGGAGCAAATAACTCCATGCACCACACCTACTGAACCTGTGCTCTAGAGCCCACGAGCCACAACTACTGAGCCCGTGTGCCACAACTACTGAAGCCCATGTGCCTAGAGCCCATGCTCCGCAACAAGAGAAGCCACTGCAATGAGAAGTCTGCGCACTGCGGCAAAGAGTAGCCCCTGCTTGTCACACCTACAGAAAGCCCACATGCAGCAACGAAGACCCAAAGCAGCTGAAAATAAAAATTATTTAATTTAAAAAAATGTCCTAAACAAATCTGGTGTGTTTTACAAAACTCTTGGTTTCCAGGTGTTAGGTCACGCAAGTATGAGTCGTTCAGGAAGATGCTGAGTTCAAGTTGTTAATGATGACTGCATGTAGTACATCAGCATTTGGCCATGTTTATTTGCAATAAGGCAGAGACTAAAATCAAAGGTGAAATTCCTATAGGTATTGGTCAGTCTGTTACTAAATCATAAGTGGAAAGTTGGTGAATCTCAGGAGAAAATAAATTTTTTCTTACTAAAGTGAATAGCAAAATCATAAAAGTTTAAGGGTCTCTGAGAGCTTTGCTAAATTTAGTTTTAGAAGTCCTTTTTTTCTTCCCTGGTTGTTGGTTATCGTATGTAAATTAAAGATTTTGAGTAAGTGAGAAGATTTTGAAAAGCTCCTTAATGCACTTTCAGTAAAATGTTCCTGCCATTGAAGAGATAGGTTGGGAATTCCCTAATTGAGAATGAAAAGAATTAACTTTTGCTACTGTAAAATAAACACCTGTAAAATAAATGCTACAAGTCATCTTAATAAGCAAACAATGATAAGACTATATACAGAACCCATCATAGGCGGTAAATGTGCCAATTTTATTTAGAGATGTTAAAGTGAACTCTGAGGTGTGAGCTTTTGTCCATGTCTCACTGTTAGAGTTCCCAGGATAAAACTGGTTATAGGTGAGACAGGCACCAGAGAAATATCAGAAATTTTAGTAAATTTTTCCACTATAAATGTTGATTCAGTACAGTGGCTATTTTTTTTCTTGCAGTGGTGGGTGATTTTATGTAAAATCTTTGCAAGTTTCCATTTGAGGTCCCTTGGAACTAAAACGCGGCTATCATGAAGACACCAAAGATTATCCTCCTGTAATTTTCAGACCAATTTTATCACTTTTCTGACTATGATGTCAACTGCTGGAATTTTATAACAACCTCTTTTAACCTCACCAAAGAAATGTACATTTGAGTTATCAACATAGAGCTAGTATCTTAGCAGTTGTATATCTGGCATATGATCAACCAGAGCATATTCTTAAGTCTTCACGTTATCATTTTGTATGGGCCTTGGTATTTGTAATAATCACCTCCTTAGGAAACAATTGAACATAAAGAACAGATTAAAGAACTTCTAACTTTTTAGAAGTTAAAAGTTCTTTAATCTGTTAATTATTCTTAACTGTGTGTTCTGCTATGGTCAAAAAAATTGTTTCCAAAAAAGTAAAAATCGATGGACTACCTCCAAAGCATATTGGCTAACTGTATATATTGACCCTCTAGTTAATCACAAATTCAGTTAACTGCAATGATTTCTTCCATCTAGACTGAATTTGCCTCTGGCAAATGTTCATATACTAGGGATAGCTGATATCTATTACGTAATCTTTTCTGATACTTTCTTGTTTCATAAACATCAACAAAATTAAATATGAATTTTTAGTGGGGTTCTATAAAAATATGTTTAGTGTATAAATCATTCTTGGAAACAGACTAGGCAACTGAGTTGTCCCTTCTGTTAATAGAAAAGTGCCAGATTTTCAAATAATACACCTATGAATTGAAATGCGGGTGGTAACAGAATTCCATAGGATGAAATCTTGTGTGCTGAGAAATGTTGTATATTTTTAGTGAATGACAAGGTTTGAACAACATGAAAGACAGTTAAGTCCCTCAAACAAAGTTGGCAAGGGCTTCCAAGGTTAGTAGTATAATGGTTCAGCTGCTATTGCCCTGAGAAAAGATGGGTTTTGAAATTAGGTCAAGGGCTTCCCTGGTGGCACAGTGGTTGAGAGTCTATCTGCCGATGCAGGGCATACGGGTTTGTGCCCCGGTCTGGGAGGATCCCACATGCTGCAGAGTGGCTGGGCCTGTGAGCCATGGCCGCTGAGCCTGCGCGTCCGGAGCCTGTGCTCCGCAACGGGAGAGGCCACAACAGTGAGAGGCCCGCGTACCACAAAAAAAAAAAAGGAAATTAGGTCAAAAGAAAGCAGTGATAACCTACTAGTCTCTGATGACTTCTGTGTGCTGAGTGGGAACACCAAAGGTTTGCATAGAATTTCTTGAACATGAATAGATAGAAAGATTTTGGATTATTTGTAATATTTAAGACACGAGGAGTTTGTCTCCTTGGGATAAATTATGGCCTACATCATGAAATCAGTCTTAATGAAATTAATACATTTCTTTAAAAACTTTGTCTTTTCTGAGTTAGAAAAATGAGTCTATAGTTCAATTTAATCAATAAGAAGAGATCATCTCAATTTTAGAACAGAGCCATAATTCATCCACATATTGGACATGAGTAGAATCACAGGAAAATTTAGGTCCTTAAAGTCCTCGTTAAAGGTTTATAAAAATAAGTAGCTGTCTTAATAAATCCCAGAGGAAAAACTGTCTAGCTACATGGCTGTAATTTGAAAGGAAAGATAGAATTAACTATCTTTATCTAAAAGGATCCAAATAAGGTAGAACACAGACTTCCGCTGTAAAATATGCAGTCTCAGGTTATACTGAGGATAGATACTTTTCAGGTTTGGTTCCCCAGGGAAAAAGGGCATAATTATCTTATTTATGGCCCTGAAATCATAAAGTATCTATATCTTTTTCCACTGAGTGAAAGTACGAACAATGACTAGTACAAGGTGATAAGATGGGTTCTGTTTCTATTAGGTTTTAGCTTCCAGTTTCAGAGAGTATTGGGCAAGTTTGACTAAATATTTTACTTAGTCAATCTAATTCTTGGGAGGTTCAGGTACAATAATTGCACACAGCAATAGAATTTTTGTCTTGTGAGGCTGACACATCATATTGGACTTAAACTTGCTCTTAGTTTAAAGCAAACAATATGAGTAAGTAACTATTCAAATTAGTTATGATGATTCTAAATAGTGGAGATTTTAGGAATTTTCAGGAAAAAGGCATCAGGAAATCATTTAATTAAACAATTCTATTGATCATGTACATCCCCTAGTAAGAACTTGAGCAGACACCATATAGCAGGAAAGAACTCTCCTTAAAGATTTGTGAGATGCAGTTACATACTAAGATCTGGGGAATGTCAAGATTATTAAAGATAGCCATTATGGAGTTTTTTGTTGATTCTGTGGAAGAGATTGTACAATAATGGAGGGGTTTAGAGATTGTGCAATAATGGAGGGGTTTATAAATTGGTATTATAAAGCCTGTATTGATATCAAAGACTTGTAAGGTTGTCTTTTAGTATTTAGAGATATTTTTGTCTTGTGAGTTAAAGAGTAAAATGAAAATAAGTTTAATATTGTCACTGAGAAAACCTAAATTGAACTCCTGCTACTTTTTTTCCCTCTTCAATTTTTTATCTAGTGCTGGACAATGCATTTATAGTGTCCTTCCAGCTTATAGTGAGTTGAATAATATCTCCCAGAAGTTTAAATCTCTCCAGAGCCTGGAGTGTGACATCATTTACAAATAAGATCTTGTAGATATAAGAGAAAGGAAAGGGGGACTTGGACACAGGTACACAGAGGGAAAGGTCATGTGAAGATAAAGGCAGAGATGGGACTTAATGTTGCCACAAGCCAAGGAGCTCCAATGATTGTCAGAATAAAACAAACCTAAGGAAGGAAAAATTCTCCCTCAGAGTTTTCAGAAGGAGCCAACCCAAATTGTTTATTTGCCTTGGGTAAGAACTTTTAAAAATACTAAATTCTGAATTTATTTTGGAAGCATCTTTACTCCAATAAAAATGTAGAATATTGAAGATTTGAAATTTTTGAAATTTTATTATTTTCATTCTAATGAGCTATCATACATGAGTAATTCCATGCATATCACAATTTCCTCAAATAACTACTCTAATTTCAAATTATTATCTTATTATAGAATAAAGAAAAATAAGCATATGAATTATAATTTTAGCACAAAAGCTTTTAAGTCACAGGAGTCTGGCATGATTGGAGCACGGACCTAGACCAAGATGAATCTAAGAGCAAGACAGTCTTTTGAATAAATTTCTTGTGTTGCTTAGACCCCTAAACTAACAGTAAGCCATTTCTGTTTGCAAACACTTAGGATCTGCAGTCCTCATTCAAAGGAAAGTTTGGAGAGATCTCTATATGAATAAGACTCTTATGGACAAAATGAGATAATAACTGAGGAAATCCTAATTCTCATAAAATTTTGATAGATGAACCAAGACAAAGTTTATCCTATAAAGATGTCAGTTTGATGAGAACTTCTAACCTTGTCAACTTTCAGGGCCAACTCTTATAGACTCATCAGATCTGTGTTCACTTTTTTTGTTATGAAATTTATTTTTTTATATTTACAACAAAAAGTAACAAAGACCAACAGAGAGATAAACAGTAGTGCTGTTAGTAGCAAGGCAGTTTTTCATGAAGGATAAGAATTTAAGAATCTGGTAAGATATTCAAATGACTGGTAAAATTGTTCCTTGTTCCTAGAAGAGAAAATAAAATCATTTGGGAGCTTGATGAAGAGAAATCAGATCTCCGATCTAATGTGGACTCCAACTTACTCACATTTGAACAGACCTCCTGGAGCAGTAGGCTCAGGAACACATGAGCTCTTCTAAATCAAGTGTACTGAGCTACAGCAGCAAGATTGTCTTAACTGGATGTTGGTAGAACCTTGAGGATGAAGATTGTCAAACATCAACTCACTAAATGATTATCAGAAAATCCCATTTGATCAAGCAAAGATAATCTTATTAGGCTTTACAGAATCCTAATAGATCTCAGAAGGAGAAAGTCAGGGAAGTTACAGTATTTTTAGACCCTAGGCTAGATGAATTTAAGGCAGCTCTTGCATAGTGAGAAACTGGTTGAAACTGGGCAAATTTTGTGTTATAATAATTTTGAATTGGTGAGCGTAGTGAGGTGAGGGTCTTAAGAAAAACCTTGATGGATAAACTGCTATTTTTGATGATCAGCTCAATTATTTGGTTCACAGTCTTATCTTCAATTAGTAAATATTCCCTGGATCAGGTGTCTAAGTTATTTTTGTTTTTTCTATGTACTATTTAACAGAGAAACAGAAAAATATTCTGGTCCCAGAATTGTTCAATTTAGAGACAGGAAGAAATGTTGCTTTCAGTTGTCACACATGTAGATCTCTACTTCCTTTATTCAACAGTTTATATCTAAAACTAAACATGCTCAACTTTCTCCTAAGTAATACTTATTTTCCCTAAAGTAAAATCATCATACTCTTATAGATTAAAATTTTTTTTTCCTATTTTTCCTGGTGGAATAGTATACCCTATGAATGGGAAATTTTAGCATGGTATTTGGAGATGGAGAGAAATTTAGTGTAAGTTACATATTCTGACCCAATTTAGTGCCTACTTTTTGAACTAAATTAGTCATTATTGTACTCAAAGTCAGTACCTGAGATTATAGCCTGAGAATAGCCTGCTGGTAAATTTGTGGTGTTTTTCGTTGTTATGGTTATTGTTACTGTAGTGGTGGGGTTTTTTTGTGTGTGTTTGTGTGTGTGTGGGGGGTTTGGTAAGAATGGATAGAGGGTGATTTTTAGAACCCTATAAAGATATCACATATACAAAGTAATACATTTTTCTAGCTTTCAATACATGGAATCTAAACTGCCAGAGAGTAGCAAGTCAGTCAGCTTTGTATTAGTGCATGGCAGGAGGGCTATTGTTGACAGGACAAGAACACAAAACTTACACGCACAAAGATGTCAAGTGTAGAAACTAACAAATTCTAATAAATACCTGTGGGGTATACTTCTGTATTTATATCATCTTCTGTCTAAACATATAATTTTTCTTTCTGCAAAACCAGCATTCATATTTCAGAACCAAGACTGTTTTTTCTACTTGAAAGAACTTGATTCATATATCCGTTGAGAAAATACTTTTTTGGCCCATGCTTCAATGGCATTACATGTTGCTTGTTTAAAGAGAACAAACCATTTGTATACACAGAGATTCAATAAATTCTTCTTAACGCTTCATTAAATAAAGATAAGAGTAGGGATTTCTGGAATTGAGCTAGGATTATTTTTCATTTTCTCAGCTACTTGACTACTTTAATTGCTTTGCATAAGTGATAAATAATTTGTAAAACAGAATTAGACTAATGGTGAAAAGTCTTTGCCCTGAAATTGATCACTGAATGCACCAGCCAATGTGGTTAGGAGGCACCATTAATTTTGAAATATCTTATTCTGTGTAAAATAATTATATGGAATATTTATTCTTTTTATGCATGTAATTATTAAAATAGTATAATATTTCAAACATATCTATATACTTCTGTACACATTTAAAGTCATAACTGTCTTAATTTTTATTTAAATTTAGGTTCAAATATTAGAAGTATTATAGGTTAGTGCATAGATCCTTGAATTTCATGGAATTTTGCAAGACCAAAAAATATAAGTATTTATTTTCAGACATTTTCTTTTTTGAATATTTGAACTCCTGAATACTGAGTGGGGAATTTTCTTTCTCACTTCATGACTCATTTACACATAAGTCTTCATGAGTGGTTTCATCTAAAAGATAGCAGAATGCTTGAAATAAGAAAAAATAGCACCTCTAAAATGAGCTGTATTCAACAACAAAGTCATCAATCACAACATGGTTTGAAAAATAGTTTCAAAATATTATTGAAAAAGGCATACAAAATGATGTAAACTAGTCAAAATTTTGAAACTTTGCACACATGATTTTAAGCCATACTTATGTATCTTTAGTCAAAATGAGGTACAGCTTTCATTTCTGTCATTTTAGTTGTATCTTCTTTAGTAAGCATTGCATCCATATTGCAGTTGAGCCAATACAGCTATTTACATACTGAAACATTATTTCATCTTTGAGCAAAACATGAAATAACTCTTGTACCTCTGATCTCTGAGCCTTCAGAATGATATTTTAGAATGGGAGTCAGGATATATGTTAGAATTGGAGACTGGATAAATAAAATTATGAAGAAATTGAGTGAAATTGCTATAAAAAATGATTTTCTAATATTTCCATTATGGAAGAGCTAAGGCTTAAATTGAAATTGTTATAATTTCTAGATAACTGCAAACTTTTTCTCTGAATTTAATACTATGAGACTGAAAGCTCAAGGGAACACTTTGATTTACGGAGCAAAGATATTGAAAGAAGAGATTTGGATAAGAAAGATGTAGGAACACTTTAATCCAGTTTTGTAGCTTCCACTAATAATTATGTGATATTTTTGATGAAATATATGACATTAATATAATTTCAATTACTAGTTGAAGCTTTCACTCAAATCCTAAACCAGCTGGTGTTTTTGAACTCTAGACCAAGTAAGTTTTGCAAAAATGTGTGGGAATGGCAAACAAAGAGCACCCTTGGTGTACTTTCTCATGTTTCACTCTTTCTAGATTTTCAAGAAGATTGATAGAGAAGTGGAAAAAAACAAACATTTTCTCCTAAATGAGAAGAGGCTCCTCCCAGGTATTGTTAGTAAAGCTGAGAAAGGAGAGGCAAAAAACAAAGAATGAACAAATCCTAGAGAACAAAGAATGAGAGAGAACAAAAGAAAGAATAGAAGTAATCCTTCCCCCAAGGTGAAGCAGAAGCTCACTCTCACCACCATGTGACACACATGGAAGGAAGAAGGTCCAAATACACTATCTCCTCTGTGGGCTTCAAAATTTAGTCCCTTTGCTGTACATGTAAAAAAGGCCCAGCTTCTATTACGGGAGCTTATTAAAATATCTTTAACTTGACCAATTAATTTGGTAGAAGGAGGAATTCATGAATTCTCTCCTAGCCAATGGAGATTGACAGTTTCATCCATGTTAGAAATTGACTTATAGACTTATAGAATTATGGTCATGATCTAGAATAAGAAGGTATTTCTTCTTTTTTTTTATTGTTTTATTTTTTTCTGTTGGATATTTATCCAGTTCTTTTAAACCTTCAAATATAGATTTGGTAATTGATTCTGTCTGTCATATAATAGTTTATAGGAAAATAAATTACTTCATATACAAGATTATCAAATTTTCTTAGCACAGGAGTACTAACAAATAACAATATATCTTATTTGTACTTAGGCTCATACAAAAGAAATGTTAATGTAGGAGAAATGTTCAAGATAGTAGAGTAGGAAGACCTGGAGCTCACCTCCTCCCATGGGCATACCAAAATTATTACCATTTACTGAGCAACTATCAATGAGAACAATCTCAAGACTAGCAGAAAATAATTTCCACAACTAAAGATATAAAGAAGGAAACACAACAAAATGAGCAGAAGGGCTGGAGACACAGTATAATCAAGACCCATGCCCCTGGGTAGATGACCAATACAGGAGAGGATAACACAATTGCACAAGTTCTCCTCAAAGAGTGAAGGGTCTGATCACCCCATTAAGCTCCCCAAATCACAAGTCCTATACAAAGAAGAAGAAAAGCCCTGAGAACATTTTGTTTGGAAGGCCAGCAGGGCTTGCATAGAGAACAAGACAGAGTCAGTAATTTGAAAGGAACCTGGGTCAGGCTAACTTGATGATCTTGGAGAGCCTCCAGAGAGGCAGGAGGCAACTGACACTGGAGACAGAGACACTAGTGGCAGCCATTTTGGAGAGCTCATTCTACCACAAGGACATTGGTGCTGACAAGAAGCATTTTGGAGTCCTCCTTCTTGCCTATTAGTGCTAGAGGCTTGCCCACTCCACAGCTGGTTGGCACCAGTCCTGGGACCCTCAGGCCAAGTAGGTGTCTTCACAAGGACCCAGTCCCACCAAACAGTGAGCAGGTACTAGCTGTAGGTCCTCCTGCTCCTCCAGCCAGCTGCTCAGGGACCTGACCTCACCCACCAGCAGCCATCTACCTCCACACAAGGCAGCACTTGACAGCCAGCTGGGTTGGGGCCAGTCCTGACTGCAAGTGCACCAACAGTAGTCAGTACTGCTACAACACAATGGCCATGCAGCTCACATTGGGAGTAACCCTAGAGCAAATACCTCTGGTGACCAGAGAGGAAAGTGCTTCTGAGCCCCACAGAAAGAGTCTTACATAAGGCAACTTCTCTAAAATCAGGAAATGTAACTGACCTACCTAATACATAGAAATAAAGACATAGAAATAGGCAAAATGAGGCAATATAGAAATTTGTTACAAAAGAAGAAACAATATAAAACCCCAGGAGAAGAACTAAGCAAAGTGGAGATAAGCAATCTACCTGATAAAGAATTCAAGGTAATGATCATAAAGATGACTAAGGAACTTGGGAGAAGAGTGGAAGAACACAATGAGAAGTTTAACAGAGAGTTTAAAAATATAAAGAAGAACCAAACAAAGCCAAAAAACATGATAATTAAAATAAAAATACACTAGAAGGAATCAACAATAGATTAGATGATACAGAGAAATGGATCAGTGAACTGTAAGACAGAGTAGTGGAAATCTACCCATGCAGAGGAGAAAAAGTTAAAAACAACTTTAAAATATGGGAAAATTCTGGGACAACATAAAGCATAATAACATTTGCATTATAGGGGTCCCAGAGGGGGAAGAGAGAGTTTACGTGAATATGTAATAGCTGAAAATGTCCTTAACCTGGGAAACGAAACAGACATGAAGTCCAAGAAACAAAGAGTCGCAAACAAAATCAACCCAAAGACAGCTACATCAAAACGTATTGTAATTAAAATGGAAAAAAATTAAAGATAAAGAGAGATCTTAAAACAGCAATGGAATAGTAACTAGGTACATGCAAGAAAATTCCCATAAGACTATAAGCTAACTTTTCAGCAGAAGCATTTCAGGCAAGAAGGAAGTGGCAGATTAAATTTAGTAATGAAAGGAAAAAAATCTACAACCAAGATTACTCTACCCAGCAAGGTTATCATTTAGATTTGAAGGAGAGAAAAGAGTTTTACAAACAAGTCTTCAACACCATGAACCAAGTTTTATAAGCAATGTTAAGGTGATGTCTCTGAGCAGAAAAGAAAAGACCACAACTAGAAATATAAAAATTACAAAAGGGAAAAATCTCAATAGTAAAGGTAAATATACAGTAAAGGTAGTGGATCAAACACTTACAAAGCTAGTAGGAATGTTAAAAGACAAAAGTAGTAAAATCATCTATATTCATATTAGGTATTTAAGGGATATGCAAAACAAAAAGACATAGCATGTAATGTCAGAAACATTAAAAGTGTGGAGGAAATAAAAATGCAGTGTTGTTATAATGAGTTCAAACTTAAGATATCATCAACTGAAAATAATCATATCTATATATCATCTATATCTATATCTGTATCTATATCTACCTCATGGTAACCATAAACCAAAAGTCTATAATAGATAAACACAAAGAAAGAGAAAGGAATGGAAATATAACACTAAAAATAATCACAAAAGAAGAAAATAAAAGAAGAAAGAAAAAAAAATAAAGAACCACCAAAAGAACTGCAAGGGCTTCCCTGGTGGCGCAGTGGTTGAGAGTCCGCCTGCCGATGCAGGGGACGCGGGTTCGTGCCCCGGTCCGGGAGGATCCCACATGCTGCGGAGTGGCTGGGCCCGTGAGCCGTGGCCGCTGAGCCTGCGCGTCCGGAGCCTGTGCTCCGCGACGGGAGAGGCCACAACAGTGAGAGGCCCGCGTACCGCAAAAAAAAAAAAAAGAACTGCTAAACAAGTGACAAAATGGCAATAAGTACAAGTGACAAAATGGCAATAAGTACATACTATTAATAAATACTTTAATGTAAATGTATTAATAAACACTCCAATTGAAATATATAGTGACTGAATGGATTAAAAAACTAAGACCCATGTATATGCTGCCTACGAGAAATTCATTTCAGATATATAGATACACACAGACTGAAAGTAAGGTGATACAAAAAGGTATCCCATGCAAAAGAAAATGAAAAGAAAGTAGAGGTAGCAGTATTTATATCAGACTAAATAGACTTTAAACAAAGATTGTAACATGAGACAAAGAGGGATATTACATAATAATAGAGGAATTGATTCAAGAAGACATAAAAATTGTAAATATATAATTGCCCAACATAGGAGCACCTAAAAACATAAAGCAAATATTAACAAATATAAAGGGAGTAATTTACAGTAACACAATGATGGTATGAGACTTTATCACCCCCCTTATATCAATGGACAGATCATCCAGATAGAGAAATCAATAAGGAAACACTGACATTAAATGACTCATTAGATCAAATGTAGATAGATATAAAATATGGAACATTCTCTAGGACAGATCACATGCTAGCTCACAAAACAAGTCTCAATACATTTAAGAAGATTGAAATCATATCAAGCACCTTTTCTGATCACAGTGGTATGAGACTAGAAATCTACTGTAAGAAAAACTGCAAAAAACATAGACACATGCAAGCTAAACAATATGCTACCAAACAACCAATGGGTCACTGAGGGAATCAAAAAATACCTGGATGCAAATGAAAATTGAAACAGACTGAAACAAATCCAAAACGTACAGGATACAGAAAAAGCAGTTTTAAGATGGAAGCTTATTTCTATACAAGCCTATCTCGTTAAACAAGAAAAATGTCATAAAAACTACCTAACCTTACACTAAAGGGACTGGAAAAGAAGAAGAAACAAAACCCAAAGTTAGTAGATAAAAAGAAAAAAAGAAAAATCAGCAGAAATAAATGAAATAGAGGCAAAAAAATAGAAAAAAAAATCATGAAACTAAGAGCTGGTTCTTTGAAAAGATAAAAAAAAGTGTTATACATTTAGCTAGATTCATCAAGAAAAAAAGAGAGAGCTAAAATAAATATCATTAGAAATAAAAAAAGAAAAGTATCAACTAAGACCATAGAAATACAAAGAATCATGAGATTACTACAGTTACCCACTAATAAAATGGACAACCTAGAAGAAGTGGATATGTTTCTAGAAATATAACATATCTCAAGATTATACGAGGAAGATATAGACAATATGAACAGATCAATTTCCAGCAATAAAACTGAATCAGTAGTAAAACAAACAAAAAAACAAAAAAACCCCAACAAACAAAAGTCCATGACCAGACAGCTTCACAGGTGAATTCTACAAAACATTTAAAGAGGAGTTACCTCAAATCATTCTTGAACTATTTCAAAACACTGAAGAGGAAGGAACACTTCTGAACTCCTTCTATGAGGTCAGCATCACTCTCAGACCAAAACCAGATGAAAAGCTCAAGAAAAAAGAAAACTAAAAGGTCAATATCACTGATGAACATAGATGCACAATCATGCAAAAAAAACTGAATTCAACAATATATTAAAATGATCAAATGGCATTTATTCCAGGGATGTAAGAGTGATTCAATATCTGCAAATCAATCAATGTGACAGATCACATTAACAAACTGAAGAATCAAAATAATATGGTCATCTCAGTAGATACAGTGGCAATAATTTTGTAATGCATAGAAATATGGAATCACTATCCTGTGCACCTGGAACTGACATAGTGTTGGGCCAATTATACTTCAATAAAAATTGTTTTTTAATTATTTGTAACCGTATTCAAAGAATACAAAAT
This sequence comes from Neophocaena asiaeorientalis asiaeorientalis, assembly GCF_003031525.2. Taxonomy (NCBI): domain Eukaryota; kingdom Metazoa; phylum Chordata; class Mammalia; order Artiodactyla; family Phocoenidae; genus Neophocaena; species Neophocaena asiaeorientalis. Next base: position 2,961,260 of record NW_020175398.1, on the reverse strand, counting down.
TTTAATATATTTTCAGCAAAATTAAAATAAATAGAAGAATTAAAATTAGTTTATATATAGTTTCCAAAAAGTTATTTTCTTCTAAAATATGTAAATGATATATTAAATTAGAAGTCAAAAAACAAATTATTTATAATATAAATTATTTAAATGAGGTGATTTTTAAATTCATCTTTTGAAAATTTAATTAAATCTTGTAAGATATTTTCATAAAAATACAACTATCCATCTATGGACCTTTAGGTATTATGCTAAGTGAAATTAATCAGAAAGAGAAGATTAATATATGGTACGATATCACTTATATGTGGAATCTAAAAACAAAAACAAAGTATGAAACTCACAGGTACAGAGATCAGATTGGTAGTTGCCAAAGGCAGGAGCTTGGGGGTTGATGAGATGAGTGAGATGCTCAAAAGGTACAAACTTCTAGTTATAAAACAAATAAGTCCTGGGAAGGTAATGCACAGCATGGTGACTATCGTTAATAAAACTGTATTGTATATTTGAAGGTTGATAATAGACTAAGTAGATCTCAAGAGTTATCACCACAAGAAAAATACTTTTGTAACTATGTATGGTGATGGATGTTAACTAGACTTATTGTGGTGATCATTTTGCAATATACACAAATATTGAATGATTACATTGTACACTTAAAACTAATATATTGTTATTATGTCAATTATACCTCAGTTTAAAAAATATTCACAGAGAAAAATACTAATATAAATGTAAGTTTCTTTCTACATTTTGTTTAGCTGGCATTTTTAGAATAGAATTTATATGAAACTTTTTAATGAAAATATTTTATTCACTTTTGCTTAGCATTATTTTATGGTTTATGCAACTTTCAGTAAAATGCAACCTAAGAACATATTGTTTTAAATGGGTCTATTGCACACAAAAGATATAATTTTCTTTAAGTTGCTTGTGAAAACTACATCAATTGTGCACCAGTTCATAAGGCAAATCAAACATCAGCACTGTATTATACATGGTAGACTATTTACAAAGGAAGATACATCAGCTATCAAATTCCTGAAAACAGAAGACTTAAAAAAACACCTCCACAGGGTGCCAGGGCATCCCAACTACTGGTAAACTAGTTCACACCCAAGGGCAGAGCCTGGAAACCTAGAGCAATATTCAAATAAATGCAAAGAAAATGTTCCAGGTAGAGTCTTCTATGGTCTGTCAATATGTAAATATTCTAATTAGATCAATGAAAATAGAACTAGTACCTTCTGTTACAAGGAAATGGAACACTGAGTTAAACTGTTAATATGCAAATATACAAACTAGAACCTCAAAAATAGTAATAGATAGATTCTATAAGGGAGAGTTGAAGAATAGGAAGGAAAGAAATATTTTACTAATTTTTTTGCCTGAGTATATATTATATGCAGGTTATTTTCCCCCTCTTCATAAATGGTAAAACTTGTGATGGTCAAAGAATAAGAAGTAACAGATCCAGAAATCAAATATGTTTAGCTTCCTTTACAATAGGCCTTCCCAAATAATTTGGAAAGTGACCAATCCAAAGCCATGTGTCTCCCTGTGTCCTAAGAGAGTATGGTGTGGGTTTTGCCAAGTTTGAAATTAGGATAAGGAATGAAAGAGTCGAGCTTCATCTACACCTCTGTTCCCTGGAATCCAAATGTATGAAATGTTATCTCAGGTGGAGTGTTGTGAGAACAGTTACTGCCTACCTCAGTCTCCATGGTAATGACAATAGAAAAAAAAGTATAGCTTTGGTAACTAGAAACCAAATAAGAATAAGATTTCTAGGTTAATATTCCATTAATTAGAAGTGACTTCAGAAGAAAAATAATTTCTAGAGGCTCTAGGTGGATTATGATAATTAAGATTTATGCCATTTACCACAATTTTTTTTTTGCTGCATTAAAATATGTCTGCTTCTTTTAATACTGTAACTTGTCAAGGAACTCGAAATTCCCATCATCAGAGATTTATTCTGTTTATTTTATATTTGAAGCCTCTCAAAGTCTGCATAAGCTATCACCTTCCTTTTACTTGTCAGTATGAATTACATTGTCAGCAAAATTATCAATAACCAATCAGTGCATTGAGATGAATTGAATTTCAATATGAATTGAAATCAAAGTGCAGTTTCCAACATGATAGCTAGCCAGATAGATACTTGTTACTGGACAAGAGAAGATAGAGAATAGCTCCAGGTAATAATGCCCTACCAAGAAAAAGGCTGCCTGTTAGATACTAAGAATAGTCCACACTGTAGCTTGAAGCTAAAGGTAGGTGCATGATGTTTTTCTAGTGAGAAGGGGGGGTTTGTACATAGATGTGCTAAAGGAAAGAATCATTTCAGACCACAGTATGATAAAAAGAGAGAGGTGAATATGAATACCTACCAAATGATTTACAAGCTGGCTCATACTGTACATAATTTGTGCCCCTAAAAGAAGGCAGCTTCTGTCCATAGCAAATATACCTATTTCTTTTTTAAACACAAAATCTCCATTCTATTCTGACCCCTGAATTCGAGTCTGATAAATGTTGCCCTGATTCCTTTGATCTCGAAAATAAAATAAATTATATAATATTGAGATTATTCTCAGGCAGAATTCTACATCTTCAATATTCTTTGAAGGGAAAGCAATTGGAATGTAAGACTTCTAAAACTCCCCCTACTCTTACCCCTGATTTTGATAGGTATTTATATTTTCAACAAAGAGGAGAGAGAGAGGTTACAGGGAATTTGAAAGTATTCATTAATGTCAGTACTGTTTATTTAGAGCAGGGTGTGGGTTTTATGTACCTCAGAGCATGAAATACAAATATATTTTTGGGTTTACCAATAACACTTGGATGAAATTTATATACACCCACCATTCCAAGTGATGCATTTTTAACCTAAATATTTGTTATCACAAAAAACATTTTTAAAAATTCTATTTTAGAAATTTAGAATTTGGAAATAGGAGAGAAGTGAACATTATGTAAAATATACTGAAGAGATGAGAGATGTGTTTAGCAGAAGCATTCCTTTTGATCTGCTTCTATTCTAGGCGATGTTCAAAGATATATTTTGCAACCTCCTTTATTTTTTCCAAAATAATTCCTTTTTAAATAATGGTTGGTAGTCAGATGTGTACTTACAACCTGCTAAGTGGATTGCTGCTTTTATTTATTTGAAGTCAAGCCATTTTTAAATGGGAGGAAAATACTGTTCTGAAAATAGAATGGGTCTTAAGAGAGTTAGACTCTGAGAGGCTATCAAATGACTGGCTTAAGCAGGTGGCCTTCATTTCCAGAAGGGAGGAAATGTAGATGCTTAATGGAGACTAAATGTTCATTACCACATCCCCCTGTAATTGTAATCTGTCATACTAGGTCTATCTGCCTAGATTAATCCCTTTCTGGCTCTCCCTCTTGAGCCAACATTTCATTGACTGATTAGATACTGTCAGTGTGGGTGAAGTATCAAGATACCACTATCCAAACATTAATACTATTTAGACTCATCAAGGTATATGAATATGGAGTAATATAGGTACGAGCTTTAAGAGGAATTATAGTGACAAGGAATGAATGACATAGGAAGAGCTTGTTCTATGAGATGAGTTCTGTTTGGCTGTATGTAAAGCAGGAAGTTGCAATATAGTATTTATTATGTCATTGAAAAAGGTCATGAGGTTAAAACTTTTATATATAACACTCCAGGGACAAAATTATCCAATTTATAAATGAGGAAACTGAGGCATGAATAGATGAATTAACTCAAAACACAGATGGTAGCACCAGGGCAAGAATTCAAACTTATAGACACTGGCTCTAAAGCCCAGTCCTAACCTTTGTGCCACATAACATGCCAGCCATGCATGATATCAAGTCCTTTCACCTGAAGAGGCAACATTGCTGCTTATTAGGAAAAGGGGCTTTCAATTAATTCACTGAAGAAATACACATTTCATGTTTCCTAATTTCAGACCCTATATCAGGTCCTTGAGAGAAAGAAGCAAATAAAACACAATTTTATCCTTTGAATGTCTAGAGTTAAGCCAGGTAAGATTCAGTGAAATACTAGTAGAAAATTTTAGTTCTCTGGGGGGATTGTGGAGAACTCAGAGAAAGTGAATATTGAGCAAAACGGTAGCACCTTACTCTTCAGGTAATTGGGAAAGGGAAAATTCCTCATGAAATAGATCATCTAACAAAAGGAAAAGATGAATGAAAGTATTGGAGAAGAATAGGATTGGAAAGTCTCAGAGAGAGTGAATAGGCTGATCGAGATAAATATCAGAGCTTGTGGATGGAAGAAATCTGGGGAATGAGATCCAGTGGGAAAGTTAAAGTAAGATAATGAAACTATATTATACTGGGAGAGGGAAACATCAGAAAAATTTAAGCAGTAGAGTATATGAGGAAACATATTTTGGAATACTGGAAGAACTCTAAAAAAGAATATGAAGTTTTTACTCCATGGTGGTATATAAAACAAAAATTTGGTGAACTAAGACGTTGTGGTGTCCTGAAGTGGCTTGGCCAACTTCAGAGCCCATCCATGGGCTCTCCTGAAGTGGCTTGGCCAACTTCAGAGCCCATCCATGGGCTCTGCTGGAACAAGACACGTCTTTATTTTTCTATCTGTACTTGTTCCCTGAGATCAAGTGAAAATTAGATGGTCTCATCCCTCAGAGAGTCATACAGTTCATGGTGATAGTAAATTCAAATGCATTAGTAAGGATATTATATTACAGGGGACAAACATCTGTGCCAATATTTGAAACTATAAACTCATAAGATCAACAGATTTAGGTTACTGTTGAATATTTACCCTTCTTACAGTCTCAGTACTGTGCTGATAGTACAGCTTTATTCCTTGGCTAAGACTGTAAGGTAGACAATAGTCTTAATGTTGTGCTGTCCATTTTCTGCAAACTAAAGTGGTAGGAAGGAGCCCACTGTACTAAAACTCAAATAACATTTATTTTGGTTTAGAAATTCATGTATTTGTAATGCTAACTTGAGAAGGTCACAGCTCTCAGGTCTGTCTTCTGACATATTAAATGGACTCAACAAACATTGATGGATCTTCATGTAATACCTTTGAAAGTCAAGTGATATTCATCTCACATTATGAGATGGTAACATGTGAAATTGCAGTTGAAGACTGTGATTGTGGTAAGAAAACCCCCTCATTAAACCAATGGATTCTGATTGCTTTACATGTCCCAAAGATAGTACCAATATTAGATTAAAAAATAAATTCAATAGTCGATCTGCAGAAAATGGAACATTTAGCAGATAATGATGTATACAAATATAAAAATTTAAAAATGGCAATTCATAAGAGTGGTGCAAGCACAGAATTAGGTAACATCAGAAGAAGAGGATAAGCAAGCTTTCATGGTGAAGAGGATTTTAGCTGTTATTTAAAGGCATGTGTTACAGTGTGCACTCTATCCTCCATCAATTTCCCTTTGCATCCAATTGTACTAATTGTATAGTGGGTGAAGAGTTACGTTGATATTTATGTCTTTATATACATTCATAAATGTAGTCTTGCTATTTATTGAAGAATATTCTAATTTACAGGATTGACTAGTAAGACGATGTGTTATCTTCAATATTAAAGTTTTCTTTTTATGTAGAATATTTTGATGAAAAACATTATCATATTTCCAAATATCTAGATGTCAGACTACTGTTATACAGAGCCATAACCAATAAAATCAAGGAGGGGTTTCTTTTATCTCAGGGTATTTTTACAATGGGTTCTTTCATTTTGGTTTGGTTGGATTCTTATTTTTCTCTTTAGTCTGTGTGATCAATTTCAAATGACCTTTTATGGGGAAGCACAATTGCAGGACAACATTTTGAGGAGATAAATGGTCTATTTACTCTAACCCCTCATCTTTCTCAAAGATTTGTAAAAATATTTCCTCACTTGGGACCTAGTAGGCAGTCCTCTCAGATCACTTATTTCACCTTCCATTTATGAAGCGAGGACATATTTCTGTGTGCTTGAAGTTTTCTTTCAAACAGAACTGAGTACTCTTCCAGAAATGATTTTATAACATTAGCATTTTTGTTATATATCAAGGAGATGACGAATCTAATCCACAGGAAAGGATAAATGAACAGGAAATTTTGGGGGGGAAAGGATAAGAGTTAGAAATATAATATCATATATAATATACCATGACATATTATATATTATAAACTTAGATCCTGTCCCATAACCCCAGTAAGATACTCTCACATTGTGTTATAAGCAGCTGCCAATTTGCTGTACACAGCAGTCATTGGAACACTTCCCTTAGATTCACAGTTTGTCACTACTATTTCCCTTTAATTCTTGAAAGGCCTGTATTAAAGATCTGCTTTCTCCCCAAACAACATTTATCTTAAGTTCTCCCTATTAAAATACAGTTGCATGCAGAATGGGTAACTCTGTTAACCCTTTAGCAACCACTAATACCAAGACAGCTTTCATCCGGACAAGCAAATTGTATGTTCCTCAGATATTAGTGGACTGAAGACTGTCTTATTGTTGATTTTTATCTATTTTGTTTTATTGTCTCCTAATGAGTAAGGTAGAAGAGAAAGGCCTGCAGTGTGCTCCCAATTAGCAGTGCTATTCAAGGCAGGGTTGCAGCTTTAAGACACCACAAGATAGGGCTTCCCTGGTGGTGCAGTGGTTGAGAGTCCGCCTGCCGATGCAGGGGACACGGGTTCATGCCCCAGTCCGGGAAGATCCCATATGCCGCGGAGCCGCTGGGCCCGTGAGCCATGGCCGCGGAGCCTGCGCGTCCGGAGCCTGTGCCCCGCAATGGGAGAGGCCACAACAGTGAGAGGCCCGCGTACCGCAAAAAAAAAAGACACCACAAGATAAATTCAAACCTGCAAAGTAGAAGGAAACCTTCTATAGCGATGCCCTTTCCCAAACAGTAAGGAAGGGAAAGACATTGTTTAAGCTGCCTAGGAAAGGATTACCTGATCACCTAGATTGTTATTTCACCAAAATTCTCCAGAATCTGACACTTTCTAGCCCTGTCATGACCTATAAAAGCTGCCAACATTGGCAGACCTGTTTATTCCAAGGACACATGAAGACAATAGTGATGTGATGGCCATGTTACAACGGGCAGGTAGCTAGACATGAACAAAGAAGGGGGGTCAAGGGCTAAGTGGCAGGAAATCATGCATCTTGTAAGCAGAAGGGGTCCATGGGCAGACAAAGAAAAGCAGGAACCTCCAGACTGACAGGAAACCACACATTTTGGGTGATAAGTGTCCTGGAAGCAGACAAAGAAACTTGGGGAAAGGCGGGAATCTCCTGCATCTGAATGTAATCTGTTGCTCATTATGCTCTCATTACAATAAAATTAGCCTTGCAGATAAGAAGTACCCATCATGCATGGATGCCATGACACTTCTGATCTAGGCTAAATAAGGACAAAAATTCCTCCTCCCCTCGGGAAGATGGAGCTGGGATGAAAATCATGGAATACAACCCCCAAACTCCTTCCTCAGTGAATATTTGGCCCCTTCTTTTGTAGGCCCCTCATAACAGCTTGCCAAAGAAACCCAGGGCAGCAGCTCCTCACCTGTCTGCCCACTCTCCCTCTAAGAGTGTATTCTTCCTTAAATAAATGCTCACTTTACTTTCTTAACCTCCCTGCTTTGTCTCCAAATTCTTTTGTGATGAGTCAAGAACATTAAATTCAACAGGAACAGCCAGACACCATGGCTTGGCAGTATGGGAATAAAGGAAAACAAAAAAAGGAAGATAGAAAATGCAAAATACATCTTCTATTTAGTATACTTTGCTATTAAGAACACATAGTTCTTGGGATAGGGATGAATATTGAAGCAGAATATAATCTTATCTCATTGAAGCATAATTTCTGTTAGTTAGCTGGTAAATCTCTGGCCTTAGATGAAGGAATGCTGCCGCTTCACAGGTGTCAGGGACTTAACAATGATTGAGCATCTGGGTTTCATAAAACTGTTTCTGTAGAACATTAATAAAGTTTAGAAAAGAAGGTGGCAGGGAATAGTTTGGGAATACTTGAATTAAAAACATTTCTTTAGTAAAGGACTTCCTAGATATTTTAATATTTGAATATGGTTCATTGTGAATCTCTATAAGAGCATGTAGTAGGGAATAACTAACATATTTAGCCATGGATCCCTTTTTTTTCAGAGACATCATGTAAATAATGTACCACAGTTACCCATGTCAATGGCCTCCAATCAGGACATACCTGAAGTTTTCTGCTATTTCCACTATAAAGCTTTCCGGCTTCTCTGCCTGCCCTTGAGTCTCTGCCAAAATACAAGTGATGGTGGCTGACCCTGTTGTTACAACAAGCTCTGTTCTCATTTGGGTGGCTTTCATTTATTACCACAGTTACCACAGTGGTCACAGAGATCCAGCGTGCCCTGTCCATTACACAGATGCCACGTGTGCCTTGTGGAGTCTATGACTACTTGGTAAGTCAACACTCAGTCTAAACTCTGCTCTCTGCATTGAGTTCTTTAGCCCTTTATTCCCAGTTTGGTACCTGGGTTTTATTATTGGTATCAATTTGTTTGGCATCCTTGGTGGAATCAAGCTCCTTTCCATCCATCTGTGCTCTGTACTATTAAAAGTGTTGTTTGTTATAAGAGGGAGACTCAGAGAACAGAGGCAGAGAGGCCATGAGCCTATTGTATAAACTGGCCTCAGAGACCCATGAGTTTGAGGTTCTCACCAGACGGGTGTGAACTTGGACAGACTTGGCTGTGGGTGACGAATACAACAGGATGAAGCTATTTTTTACCTATTATTTTTTTGTCCTGAGACCTTGACCTTGATCCAGAGAGAAAATTCTCTCAGGTTTTTCACCTGCCAAAAGTTGCAAATTGTTGAGTCTCTGGAGGTGGCCAACCATCAAGTTAGGGGATCTGACATATTAGATGCACAAGTATTATATTCCCACTGATGTTGCTAGCTTTCAATGGGCTGTCAAAATAGAAGCCTTCTCCTCTTCCAGGAAACACTTCTGCTTCTTACATGTACTCTCATTACAATTCCAGTTCTTGCCACTATGTTTCTGAGTGGTATAACTTCATCAAGGATAATTTGGGACTTCAGCGGCCATTCTAGGGAACATTTCACTTGAACAAAATTATTATTTGACAAGCACCTTAGAAAAGTTATGGAATAAGATTTTTCAGACCCAAATGGAAACCATTTTTTGATTGATGTACAGAGTCCTCCAAATAAACTTTTGAATCAAAAATTGCATCACTAAGAGATTCTTTGGCCAAATGGGCACATGAAAAGATGCTCAACATCACTAATCATCAGGGAAATGCAATTCAACACCAAAATGAGATATCACCTCATACCTGTCAGAAAAGCCATCATTAAAAAGTCTACAAATAGCAGATGTTGGCAAGGATGTGACAAAAAGGGAACATGTGTAAACTGTTGGTGGGAATATAAGTTAGTGCAGCCACTATTGAAAATAGTATGGAGGTTTCTCAAAAAACTAAAAATGGAACTACCATATAACCCAGCAGTTCCACTCCTGGATATATATATGAAAAACAATTTTTCAAAACATACCTTTATCCCAATGTTCATAACAGAATTGTTTACAGTTGTCGAGACATGGAAGCAACCTAAGTGTTCATCAACAGATGAATGGATAAAGATGTTATGTACATAATACAATGGGATACTACTCAGCCATTAAAAAGAGTGAAATTTTCCCATTTGCAGCAATACAGATGGACTTGGAGGATATTATGCTAAATGAAATAAGTCAGACAAAGAAAGATAAATACTGTATGATATCACTTATATGTGGAATCTAAAAAATACAACAAACTAATAAATATAACATAAAAGGAGCAGACTCACAGATATAGAGAACAAACCGGTGGTTACCAGTGAGGATAGGGGAGGGGTAATAGAGGGCTTGGGAAGTGGGAGGCACAAACTGTTGGATGTAAGATTGCCTCAGGGATGTATTGTACAACATGGGGAATATGGGCAATATTTTATAATAACAATAAATGGAAAGTAATCTTTTAAAATTTTATAAAATAAAAAATTAAAAAATATATGTTTTGGCCAAAGCTAACAAGCAATTTAACAAACTTAAGCAGAACAAACTAGACTCATTTGCCTAGTAAATCCTCCCTTTCCCTCCCTCCAATTGCCTCCTTGTGTCCAGTCCTCTCTCTTCCCCCTTATCCTTCTGATCTCTCTTATTATACAGCTCTGTCTACCTTTCCCTCCTCTTCCCCTTATCCAGATGTCCTTCCTTATTTCAACAACTTTTGAAAATCCCAAAATGCAAGTTGCCACTAAAAATTAATTTGTCCTAATATTTATGTATCAAGATATAGATTACTGTAGAATTTAAACCATAGACTTAAGGTAAATTAAGAGCTATGATTAAAATTTTCCTAAAACTAAAAAATACAAGACAATATTCACAGAAGCATTTAGAATTCTTTTGAGTGCATATCACCCATGATTACAGACCTGTATCATTTGTATATGTGTTGGTCAAAACCTCAGTGGCCAAAGCCTGGATGGTAAAATCTGATTAAACTGATCCAAAAAAGGACCTAGAAAATCTCACTTTCTACAATAACCGTGAGAGTTAAAAAAAGGACCCACAGATTTTCCCTATCTCCCAGTCCTTAACCATAACCCTTGGGCCCTTGACCAAAACGTAGTTTTCTTCAAATTTAATTGGGAAAGACCTACTCTGCAAATGTAATTGTAATATAAAATGCACACCTGAGGAACATGATACAACTGAAAATGCACTAATGCTTTTTCCAGAAGAGAAGATGAAATCCTTGTGTGATGTTTACCCCTCCCTTTGACACTTTATAACTTAAATACTGTGATGCAAGATTAACAATACTTAAAAATTATAATATAAAGTAAATACATAAAAAGGGGATACGAGGGGAGGAAAACAAAATTTATAAATATGTGTGTGTGTGTATGTGTGTGTGTGTGTATTCACGTATATTACATAGGCAAAATAAAACAAATAATGAGTAAATACTGATGACCATTACAGTCCTTTGTTTCTGTAACTGGTCATGTGGTTGTAGCTGATATATATAACTACCTTCTTCCATAAGTATCCCCTTGGCTTTCAACAAGTACCTCACCTGTTAAGGTGATATAGACCTTAATGTTTGAAGGATCTGTGCCATTAGTAGTCTAGCTTGAATTGGGTTATTATAGTTTTCCATAGTTATTCATCACAGGACATGGTAATACAAAGAGACACCCTAAGGAATCTCTGTTGTGGAGTAGTAGTCCAATTTCTCCTTGAAGTCAAGATAATCACACCAGCTAGAACAGTACCTCTTTTCCAGAGGTTTTAGGAGCCCAAAGTGGCTGGACAGGAGTCTTAACCTCCAATTCAATGGAATCATTATTGTATCTCCTGGTGGAAATATTCCTCCCTGTAGAACTAAGACTTTCAGACCAGTAGAACATAAGTTCATGAGGACAGTAAGAAAATTTTTTGTTAGTGGGTCACCAGGGAGAATGATAAATGATACAAGTTCCATTTTCAACCATTGATTCCTGAACCTGTGAATTCTGGTGATGGGAGAAACAGCATCATATATCAGACACTGATTCAGAAGTCATACAGTCTTCTGGAGATCATTGTCCCATCCCTGCAAGATATTGTTACCTAATTGGCACTGTCATTGTGTATTCAAAAAGCAATTCCACCATTCTATCAAGCCACCTACTTCAAGATGGTGCAGAACATAGTAAGACCAATGAATTCCTTGAACATGGGCTCATTACCACTTCTTTTGCTGTGAAGTAAGTTTCTTTTTCTTTCTTTCTTTTTTTTTTTTTTTTTTGGCGATACGTGGACCTCTCACTGTTGTAGCCTCTCTCGCTGCAGAGCACAGGCTCCGGACGCACAGGCTCAGCGGCCATGGCTCATGTGTCCACCCACTCTGCGGCATGTGGGATCCTTCCAGACCGGGGCACGAACTCGTGTCCCCGCCATCGGCAGGCAGGCTCTCAACCACTGCGCCACCAGGGAAGCCCTGAAGTAAGTTTCTTGATCAGAAGCAATGCTGTATGGAAGACCATGATGGTAGATAAGGCATTCTATAAGTTCATGAATAGTAGTATTGGCAGATACATTTTGTGTAGAAAAGGCAAATCTATTTGCAAAGTATATGTCTATTCCAGTAAGAACAAAATGTTGTTCTTTCTATGATGGAAGTGGTCCAATGTAATCAACCTGTCACCAGGTAGCTGGCTGAATACCTTAGAGAATTGTCTCATATTAAGGATTCAGTGCTGGTCTCTGCTGCTGGCAGATTGGACACTCAGCATTGGCCTTAGCCAAGTCAGCCTGGGTGAGTAAAACTCTATGTTACTTATTTCAGACATAACCTCAATCCCTGCCACCATGGCTACTTTATTCATGAACCCATTAGGTAATGACGGGGCTGTCTATGAAAAGAGATTGACTTGTATCCCAGAATGGGTCATCCTATCCACTTGATTATTAAAATCCTCCTCTGCTGAGATCACCATTTGATTAAGGGGCACATTATAACTTCACATTTTTGCCCATACGGAGATCTATCCTCATGCCTCTTCCCCATATTTTCTTGTAACCGATTTTCCAATCTTGCTCCTTCCAAATTCCTGACCCTCCAGCTAAACCACTGGATACATGAATCAATATATATACATCTGATCATTTCTCCTTCCAAGTAAAATGAACAATCAGGTGCACTGCTTGAAGTTCTGTCCATTGAGAGGATTTCTCTATACAACTTTATTGCAGGGATGTCCCTGTAATGGACTGTAGTGCTACAGATCTTCACTTTGGGGTGGCGCCTGCATACGTGGAATCTTCTGTAAACCAGGCTCGAGTTTTCTCTTCCTCTTTAAGCTGATGATAGGTAACTTCCCTATGATGCCAAAGGTATGGGTTGGGAGAAAGAAGTAGTGTGGCAAGAGTAGCAATGATGGCATTTGGACCACTTCTTCACAGAACTGACTTGTGCCTTCAGAGTTTGCTCAGGCCTGATTACATATGTATCACTTCCATTCGGCTCATATTTATGGCTTGGTGGGTCATGCAATGCCCAGTTCGTGATGGGTAGCTCAGGTTGTATGGTAACTGAGTGGAGCATGGATATACGTTCAATTTTTTAAGGGCTAGTAGTAAGATAAAATCTTTCTCAAAAGCAGAGCAGTTATCTGTAGAAAACAGCAGGGCTTTGCTCCAAAATTCTAAGGGCGTGGGCTATGATTTGCCAATAGGAATCTTTCAAAGGCTCCAAAGAGCATCTTTGACAAATGACACTTCAAGAACCATTGTAAATGCTGGTCATATGGCCCAAGAGGCAAAGCACCTTGCTTGGCAAACTGAACTTGTTGCAGGGCCTTCCCTCATTCTGGCACCCAATCAAAACCAGCAACTTTTTGAGTCAGTGGGTAAATGGTTCAGAGTAACACACCTACAAGAGGAATATATTGTCTCCATAATCCAAAAAGGCCCACTAGGCCTGTGCCTCTCTTTGGCTGCAGCAGGGGTCAGATGCAACTCCTTACCCTTCACTTCAGAAGAGATACTCTCCAGATCCCACACACTGAAATGTCACCAGGTAGAAGGCCTCTGAATTTTTTGCCATATTTATTTCTTACCCGCTGACATGTAAATGTCTCACCAATAAATCTAGAGTAGTTGCTACATCTTGCTCACAAGGTCCAGTCAGTATAATGTATCAATATAATGAATCAGTATAATATTCCATGGAAGGGAAAGACAATCAAGGTTCCTGCAAACTGAATTATGACATATGGCTAAGAGTTAATATACCCCTAAAATAGGACAGGGAAGGTATATTGCTGGCCTTGCCATCTGAAAGCAACATGCTTCTGCTGGTCTTTTAAAAAAGGTCTGAAGAAAAAAAGCATTTTCCAGAGATAGCTGCATACCTGGCTCCAGGGTATATGTTAATTTGTTCAAGCAATGAAACCACATCTGATACAGCAGCTGTGATTGCAGTCACCACCTAGTTAAGCTTATGATAATCTACCATCATTCTACAAGATCCATCTGTCTTCTGCACAGGCCAAATAGGTGAGTTGGTGGGGATGAGGTGGGCAAAACCACCCCTGTATCTTTCAAGTCAACATGTTGGCACTAATCTCTGCATTTCCTCCAGGAATGCAGTATTGCTTTAGTTTACTATTTTCCTAGGTATAGGCAGTTCTTGTGGCTTCCACATGGTCTTTCTACCATGATAGCCCTCACTCCAGTCATCAAGGAATCAACATTGGGATTCAGCCAATTGCTGATTGTGTCTATTTCAATTATACATTCCAGGTCTGGGGAATAACTACAGGATGAGTTTAGGGGACAAGTAGGCCCATTTTGACACAGATATGAGCTAAAACTCAACTGATCACCTGACCACTTTAAGCCCCATACTTTGACTAGTATGTCACAGTTATGTTTTGGGTCTCCTGGAATTAGTGTCAGCTCAGTGTCCAGTACCCCTGAAAGTTCTAATTATTTCCTTCTTTCTAATGCACATTTACCCTTGTAAAAGGCCATAAGTCCCTTTGAAGAGGGTTGGGAGAAAGGTTAACAGTTTGAATTTTTGGCAGTGTATCAGAGTCTTTCTTCAAGAGGAGCTACCTTCCCTTCATTCAAAAGATTCTGGACCTGTAAACTGGCTCAAGTGTGGGAATTGATTGTTTTTATTATTCGGTTTTGACTTTTGTTCACTTGACCTAGAAATTCTGCTTTAACCAATTACATTGGATGCCCTACTTCTAAATTGTCTATCTTCAGCAGTCATACCTAAAGCCTTCCTTTTTTTTCACTACAAAGCTTTCTCCTGCATCTATCTTTGAAGAGATGATGACTGACCCCTTTGTTTTAGCAAGCTCTTAATAAATAGCCTTTGCTTCTTCTAATATGTGGGGTCTTCATTCATTTCCACAGCACTCAATGAATGAATTTTGAATTAATTAATCAATTAATTATGGCATTGGGTGTCATATCTTGGCAGTAGTATTTGTTCCATTGATTTTGCAGGATTCTCTTAAGAGGTGGCATCTTGAGGCAGCATGGTATTACAGAATAAGCAAGGAACAGGTCAGAAGACTTGAATTTCAGTATTTCTCCCTATGGCATATCTTCAATTTCTCTCTGTGGACCTTTTTCTCTGCAGTCTTTGGCTTCCTTATAAGTGCAATGAGAACAATAGAATGGACAATCTTTAAGGATCATTCCATCTCTGGGGTAGTGCCAGATGCAAATGTAACTTGCCCTTGATTTCCTGATTTAAGGCTCTCTCTTCTCTCTTTTTCTCTCTCTCACACACATGCATGTAGATTTTTCTAGTTTTTCTGCAGTAATTCCTAAGATGTCCAGAGAAGTCTTCAACTAATAAATTTTAAAACCCACAATTACTATAAATTAGCATTTAGAAACTACCTGCCCATGCATAGTTTTAATTAATTTATTTGACCTCAAATGTCCCTTTCAACCCTACATCCCAAATTACATGACAAAGAATAAGTGTTTATAAATAACATGTGGATTGCTTTCAAATGCTAATTTGCATTATGAGATTGTGTGTTTGTTTGCTCTCTTTTCCCTGAGAAACATGAAGCAAATAGTTTTTTTTTTGTTGTTGGTTTGCTTTTTTAATGATTCCCTAATCTCTTGCCAAAGAGCTTTGGTTTATTCTGAAATGCCAAAATCCCAGCCTATGAACTTGGGCTGGATCAATCATCATATTTTTCAATTCTTCATATTTCTCAATTACAGAAATCTAAGTCAAATTAAGATGGGCAGAAGATGCATGTAACTTAGGTCAGTGTTTGTAAAAACATTATAGGGTAGGCAATCCAGGAGGGTGTATGTTGTAATAAAAAGACTACCAGGCCAGAGGCCAAAACTCTTGATCTGGAGCTTTGTCTCTGCTGTTTCTTGGCTGGCTGACCTTTAGTAAATCAATTTACATCTCTGAGTTTCAGTGTTCTTACAAATAAGATAAAGAATGGTTAACAATAACTACCATTTTTGCTTCATAGTGTTCCTCGAAGCTTATATAAGATAATATGGTACACAGAAGACATCACTCGCAGTAAGTGATGTGAATGTTAAGTGGTTGTCTCATTATTATTTTAAAACAGAAAAAGTAAATGAGACAAAGAATTAACCTCCAAAATATACAAACAGCTCATGCAGCTCAATATCATAAAATCAAACAACCCAATCCAAAAATTGGCAGAAGACCTAAATAGACATTTCTCCAAAGAAGATATACAGATTGCCAACAAACACATGAAAGGATGCTCAACATCACTAATCATTAGAGAAATGCAAATCAAAACTACAATGAGGTATCACCTCACACCAGTCAGAATGGCCATCATCGAAAAACCTACAAACAATAAATGTTGGAGAGGGTGTGGAGAAAAGAGAACCCTCTTGCACTGTTGGTAGGAATGTCAATTGATACAGCCACTATGGAGAACATTATGGAGGTTCCTTAAAAAAACTAAAAATAGAACTACCATACGACCCAGCAATCCAACTACTGGGCATATACCCTGAGAAAACCATAATTCAAAAAGAGTCATGTACCACAATGTTTATTGCAGCACAGTTTACAATAGCTAGGACATGGAAGCAAACTAAATGTCCATCAACAGATGAATAGATGAAGAAGATGTGGCATATATATACAATGGAACATTACTCAGCCAGAAAAATAAGCAAAACTGAGTTATTTGTAGTGAGGTGGATGGAGCTAGAGTCTGTCATACAGAGTGAAGTAAGTCAGAAAGAGGAAAACAAATACCGTATGCTAACATATATATATGGAATCTAAAAAAAAAAAAAAATGGTTCTGAAGAATATAGGGGCAGGACAAGAATAAATATGCAGACGTAGAAAATGGATTTGAGGACATGGGGAAGGGTAAGGGTAAGCTGGGACGAAGTGAGAGAGTGGCATTGACATATATACACTACCAAATGTAAAATAGATAGCTATTGGGAAGCAGCTGCATAGCACAGGGAGATCAGCTCCGTGCTTTGTGACCACCTAGAGGGGTGGGAGGGAGATGCAAGATGAAGGGGATATGGGGATATATGTATATGTATAGCTGATTCTCTTTGTTATACAGCAGAAACCAACACAATAATGTAAAGCAATTACACTCCAATAAAGAAGTTAAAAAAAAAGAGAGAGTAAATTAGCTTATTTCTACCATCCTAATGGTAGGTTCACATTATTATATGAAACAATTCAATTGATGATACAAAATTAGACATTTAAGTGAGCCAGAGATAGGGTCTAACAAAGACAAAGCTACAGAATAAAACCTCAGGGCAAATTAATTGCAAATTTTAATCTATCACAAACTTCAGGTGAAACATTAGTCAGCATTTACTAAAAGGCTACTGTGTTCTAAGCATGAAGCCCATCATGATTCCACATTGTAAACCAAGGAATGAAAAAAGCCTATTAAAGCCTCAAGAATATCTAACCAAGAAAAGGTGAGTGAATCTAAAAACTCAAAAACAAACAAACAAGCAAACAAAAAATGACTGTCATCAACAGCTATGGGTTACAGAATTTTTATATCAATATTAGAGCCAATACAGACTTAAAACGGAGAGAAGCTACACAAACACACATAACAGAAGCAGTTAGGAATGTCTGAAGATGGATTTAATTTTATGAACACCACTTATAAATAGGTAAAACTCTCAACAGTCAAAAAATATGTGAATCCCATAAATGGAATCAGTTTGTGTGTCGTGTGTATCTGCTATTTTCTTGGCAGCCAATATGCAATCATAATTAAGTATAATTTAACTGAAATTCATAGTTGAGGAAATTTAAAGCCTTGCTGGAATAAACAGTGTATGAGATCCAAATCACAAAGTTGAATGATTGAATAGTAATGAAATGGAAGTAGAAAAAAAAATGAGAACAAGATAAAAAAGGGGGAACATATTTCATATTAAGAGAATCTTTCAATTTTATTTCTTTTGTGGTTAAAGAAAACCTATTTCCTTCTAAAATGATATTGTTTGGAATGTTCGTTTTGAGTTTTTATTGCTTTTTAATATTTTTGTTGCATTTTTGCCTATGTCAGAGACAGCAGCAACATAGCTTAACTAATATTTATTTTGGCATTTTCATGATTCTTTATCAGTTATTTACTCATTTCAGTAGGTCATTATTATCCTTTTATCATGTGATCTAAAGGGATATATGATGTCATAAAATAACAAGACATATATATATATATATATATACATAAGCCATATAGTTTGAGTTTGAAATCAATTCTTCTATGCCAAATGATTTTGAGAATTTAGTGAGATACTCTGGACCCCCAATTCCATTTTCACTCATGTGTCGTGAAAGCATAAAAATTTGTTCCAAAAAGGCAAATTTAGGAATAATTTCTTATACTGGCTTCTTCAAGAGACATGGGAAAAATGAGAAGCAAGTAAGATCCCCAGAGCATAGTTCTTTTATTTCATGGTTGTCTACTTTTCCTGGTATAACTCACAAAACTCTTGGTAGATACAGGAAATATATTTTCAGAAGATGCACCAATTTACTTCAAATTTTATTAGGAACAGGGCACAGTTTTCTTTCCTGTTCTCATTGTAAATACACACCTTAGCTGCAGAAAAGAAATACCTAGAAGCATCAAAGAAAATAGCTTCCTTCTTTCCAAGATGAAAACTCAAGTTCTCTGGAACACAGATATACCTATGGCAGGTTATTATTATTTTTTTAATGATGTCTCCAAAGTAGGAACCCAAATCAGTTTCAGGATATTTTTGAACTCTGTTGAACTCAGGAAAAGTTTTTTTGTTTTTGAGTTTTGTGGTTGTAATTTAAAAATAAAATAAATTTCCCATACATTAATTTAGGTGAGGTGTGAAATATATAATTCAAAGCCCAAGATTGAACTCATGTGAATCAGTAAACAGAAATGTTCTCAATTTTTCTGCATCCTAGAAGACTGTGGATCACTTCATTGTAAATAGACTTAAGAAGAGAACTTTCATCAATGGGCAGGATGCTCCTATGAGGTAATGTCAATTGTTATTCATATCTAGGAACATTTGTTTGCTTTTGTAAAGCTGATATCAGACTGGTTTAAACCAGTTTTCATAACAGACAACTTTTTTACGTGTCAAAAGAAACCTCTTCGCCTCTTCTGTAGCCACTGAATGGGTAGTAAATTAACAGTTATCTGAACTGACCATGTCTGAACGTAGAAATGTCTGTTGCAGGCAGACTGCTTTTGAGTGTGCCATATCTCATGAATATCCCTATGAGAGTCTCTGGGTAAGTTTTTCCTTGGATTTTATGCTTATCCAGGTCCTTCCACTGTCAGAGACTTGTCACAGAAAGATGAATTCTGCTTCATTCTCCAGTCATCTGACTGAGATCTACATTCTCATTTAGATATTATCAGTTTCTAGATCTCAAATAAATCTATCCTTATTTATTCTTGCTTAAAGTCAGAAATATTAAAGATAGAAATGGAAACACTGCATTTCTACTCTGATTCAAGGATTAGATGAGTTCTTGACCTATACAAAGGCATAAATACTTTGTGCTTCTCTTAAGATTTGGTTTCAAATTGTTGATTCCTTAACTAAAGACTATCACAGATCCTAACACTTGCTTCACTAGCATACCTCCTACTCTTCTTGGGGTATACCTCACTGAGTGTTTATTATACATTTTGCCTAAAGTGGGAGACATTTTTCTTATTTGGGAGGCAGGCAGCTGCTAATACCTTAGATTTAGGAAGTCACAAAATATCTATTCATCTGATGCATATCTTTTTTTCCCTACATTTTATACCCTGCAAACTGAGTAAAGAGTAAATAGAATATGAAACATATTAAAGTGTGATATGAATATTATACCAATGTCTGTGAAATATAGAGTAAACAAAGAGCAGTATAGTATAGTGATTAAGTATGTGGCCTTTAAGTATGTGGCCTTTAGCACAAAGCCACTGGAGTTAAAACCCTGAGTTCATTCCCATCAGTCTCATCACCTAGGATCAGGTATTTAATGTCTCTATCCCTGAATTCATGCAAAATTAAATGAGATAAGCAGATAGTACCTTAAGCATACTAAATAATAATAGTCATAAAATCACAGACATATCATATTTATTTATTCATTTATTAACTCAATAAACAGCAATATATTTTCATAAAAATTACCATTTATCTACTTCAGAGGGTCCATGTTCAAATATAGCATCACCATGAGTTGACCAGTAAACAGTGATCAGAGGCCAATATTTTGAAATTGATCTGAATTTAACCAAGATTCTCTACTCAACTCTCAATTTACAGGAAATACAGAGGACAGGACTTGTTGAACTCCACCATAGAGCTAAAATCATTGCAATCCAACTGTGAACATGCTTACATGACAATGCATTTTCCTCTAAAAAGAAATTCCAAGTAAAGAGAGAGAGAGGGAAAGAAAGAGGTGAATTCTATACCCATAAACCCTTCTTGAATCTAGTACTAGAAGATTAGCTTTATCAACCAAATTAACTACTGAGAACACTTCCGCAAATACACTGAGGGTGAGATTTTTAAAAAATAAAATGTACATCTAATACTAGAAAATAAATGTGGAAGAAAGAGGAAAGTTAATGTACAAGTGTTATGTGCTGTAACAAAGTTAGAAATAATATTAATGGAAAATTCAAGGACAAGAGAGTAGACCAAAATAGGTAAGTTCATTATATTGGAAATAGAGGGTGTCAAAGGATATGCATAAAAATGGATAAGCTAGATAGAGAAAGGTTAAATAACAGGTGTCTGAGGTAATTTTAAATTTTAAATATAAAAGATATATTGATAGTATATATACATATAGGTGTATACTATATACTCATATATGTACTCGTATATTTTCATATGCATATATACACATCTTGCAAAAAATAAGTATAGGAAAGAAACCCAAATTCACATAATTATAAAATCTTATAGCAAAGTCAAGATCAACCATATGAATCATATCAGCATATGCAAATTAATTTCACTCACTCATTTTAAAAATTTGTTTTCAGTTTGTCTCACAAAAGAAGTTTCCACTATATGCTGTATGTAAGATAAATATTTAAAACATAGTGAGTTAAAAATAAAAGGAAAGACAAAAATATTGCAGGAAAATAGAAATAAAAAGAGAGCAGCATAGCAAGGCTGATTGCAGACAAAAGAGAAGTTCAGCCCAAAGCATTAAATATGACAAAGAACACTTTTCAATATAAAATCTACAATTCAAAATGAAGCTAGAACTTTTATAAATATCTATGTAACAAATAACCTACTACCTTTGTGAGCAAAAACTATAGGATCTGTAAGTAGACATTGAAACACATTAATGATAGAACATGTTAATATAATAATCTCACACAGGAGAGATCAGATGGACAATAAAAGGCAACAGAAGAGGCAAAAATTATAGAAGCTAGATCTTATGGATATATATCAAACACTACATGCTAATAAGAGATTACTTACTCTTCTCAAGTTCTCATTGCACAGTCACAAAAATTCATTATATTTTAGGTAACAAATAAAATATCTAGAATTTCCATGACATATAAATATTACAAAGAACACTACTTGACACAATGCAATAAAACTGGAAATTACTAATGAAAAAAAAAAGGCAGAAAAACCCTTCCACCTGGAAATTAAAAATGCTTCTACTAAACTGCTCTTGAGTTAAAGAGGAAATATAAACTTAAATATCAGAATTTTAAAAAACATAATGATAAAATCTATGAGATATAGTTAATGCAGTAATTAGCAATAAACACTTTTATCAGAATAAATGAAAAAATGAAAATAAATTACTTACATTTCCAATTCAGGAAACTAGACAAAAAAATAGCAAAGTAAATTAAAAGAATATACACAAAAATAAATGATGAGAGAGAAGTAGAAATATATAAAATATACAGTATTTTAAAAGTTCAGGATGTTAATTAATTATAATCATCTTTTCTGTGAAAAGGTAATGAGCAATCTACTCACTACTCTGATAAAGTAAAAAGAAAGTACAGATATATAAGATCAGAAATGAGGAGAAAATAACAGAAATAGAAGATATTTTTAAAAACCATAAGACAAATTGGCAGACTTCTATGCAAAAAAATCTGGAAATATATAAATTAAATGGATAATTGACTAGGGCTTTCAGATTTCCCAAATTGACCCCATTAGAGTTGGTAAGTTTATACTGACCAATTTCCATATAAAAATAGAAAAAAATTATTAAGAAGCTCCTCCATTACAAAAAGCAGTAGGCCCAAAAGATATTACAGGGGATGTCTACCAAACCTTCCATGACTAGATAGTGCTAATGCTGTATAAAATACTCCAGGACATTGAAAAGGAATATATTTATTTGTTTATATTCCAATTAATATAGGAATGATAGTGCAGATACTAATAAAATCACTTACCAACATGAACAAAACAGAAGAAAAATCAACCAGTATGTGTGGAGACCCAAAATAGAATTTAAACTGTAACAATGAATCTAACTATATGAATAGAATAACCGCACTGAAGGGAGTGGAACAGAAAATAACTAACTTAAATAACTTGGAAAATATAATTTGATTGGATGCTATAAGAATAAAGACAAAGTAAGCTGTAAAAATTTCTGTACTCTAGTTAGTAGATTTGCTTTGCCCAGCAGTATCCTATAACAATTCTGAAACTAATTTATGTGTTTAGTAAGACTGAAAATATACATAAACTGTAATGAGAGCCATGTCTCAGATTTGGACAAAAATAAGTACAGATAAGAGAATGAAGGAAGGCTAAATCAAACCTGTGATTTTGTTTTGGAATAAGAGGTATCAGTATGAACTCATGGTATACAATATATGCATAAATCCATATAAAGGTGTTAATGTGTGATTTGCTATATATGAAAATATAGTAAAAATATATATTCTCCCTCTGTCCATACAGGGGTGGGGTATAAAAGGCATGCCACCCAGAAGCAATGAGCATACCTAGAGTTGGATCCTGGTTTCTCAACACCATTCTTCTTTAAAAGGGACCAGGATTCCTTGGAGAACAAGGGCTAGAAAATACAAGATGAGTCTAAAATAACTTGTTGTGCCAGAAAGTAAAGAGGTACTGAAAAATGGATGAGGGCAAGTCAAAACAATAAAGAAGAAAATCTGAAGGTGTGCCAAATAGTTAAAGCTAGAACAATTTGGTAATTCAATAATTAATGAACTATTGGGCTAGAATCCTTAAAGTAAAATAAATATTCATAAGTCAATGCTGATATAGATAAATAATTGAAAGAAAAATGTAATAAAAGCTAAGAGGCAGCTATTTTTTATAGAAGAGTTTCAATTAATAAAGAAAAAATGAATAAAACAAACTCTCCATTAGGCCAATTACACAGTTTATAATTGTTGCAGGCAGGATTCTTATTTACTAACGAATGAAAAAATAGTGGGTAGAAACGTGAGAAGCAACAAAATCTTCATCGTTTCAAAGTATCTGTCTCATGATATTGATTAATTAAAAAGGGAAAAATCATTGGGAATTCCCTGGCAGTCTAGCGGTTATGACTCTGTGCTTCTATTGCTGTGGGCCCGGGTTTGATCCCTGGTCAGGGAACTAAGATCCCGTGAGCCGCAGGGCACAGCAAAAAAAAAAAAAAGGGAAAATCATGATTTTTACAGTGTAGGAACCAGGCAAACATCAACTTAACTCATGAAAGTTAACATCACTCCAGTAATAAGACATATCAATATCATCTACCCCTAATATGATTCTGAGCCAGCGTACACGGAATTTTTTTTTTTTTTTTGATAAGAAAGGGATTTAATTGTCACATACAAGTTAAGAAGTATGGGAAGGCCTGTCCAGGGCTGGAATGGCAGCTAAAGTCCTCGAGCTCTGCCATCCTCATCATGGGGCTTTTGTGCCCAAGGCCCCTATAAACATCACTTCTTAAGAAGAAGGAACTAAAGGCCAAAATTCCATACAAGTCCTGTTTTCCCAGTAGGTCTTCAATCAGAGCTGGATCTTCTAACTGCAAGGGCATCAGGACAATGAATTATTTTCAGGTGAGCAAGTTACCCTCAACAAAGGCAGGGTGCCATGGGCAGGACATAGAGTCAACCCGCATACCCATGCCATTCGTCCCCTGGGGTCTGATGTCACTGACCAAACTGGTCACCTGCCCAGGTCTGGTGTGTGTGACGTGGGGAGGGTGGGGGAAGGCATGGCCCCTCTGTCCCAGGACCTGCCCCTGTCCTTGGAATTCACTGTGTCTACACCTAGTCATCCTTTGGAGATTTCAGGCTGCAAAAGGGTGGTTTTGGGGCCCATTTTCTATACCACGTGGGCCTGCCTAGTGCCTTTAGAAAAGGAGAAAGGATCAAGTTCTCTTTGAAATTACTGGAAATTGGCTCCCATGGGGCTGGTCACCCATCTCTGGGATAACACCAAACAGCTGGGTCCTGAGCATACTCGTGGTCAGCACCCCATCTGGCAAGCGTGAACCGTGGCAGCCTGAGAGACCAGCTCACAGAGCAGGCAGCTTGCACACCCATCCAGCACAGCTGCAGCCCTTGAAGGACAACACAAACTACATGAACAATTTGACAGAGCTACAATCCAGTGGGAAATCTAAGCATGACTCTTAGAATTTGACAGATCAAATAGAGGATTTGTGTAATACAATTACTTAAATTGTGCAACATGTGAGTCTGTGCCCCCCTTCCTCTGTCTCAACACCAACTGCTTAGAGTAGCTGGCATTAATCATGTATCAAGAGAATTTGTTGGGGTCTTGTCTGTGTTAAGATACAAAAATAAAAAGAAGAAGAAGAAGAGTTGGGTACAGTGGAATTAACAGTTTGAAGGGAAATCTGTTAAGGGAATAGGGAGAAATGAAAATGCAGAGAGAAAGGAAAGAAAAAATACTAAGTGAAAGAGTGCCTGAATAAGGAATTTAAGAAAAGAAATGTCAAATATGAAGTTATAAGTTGTCTTATTCTGGAGTTTGTGATACAAATCCCTGCCCCATTCCCCTACCAAATTGACAAAGTTTTCAGTAAACTTCCATGTCTCACTACTTAGTTGAGTCATTTCAAATGATGTATGAGAGACTTGGCCTAATAATCCCATAGTTTGATAAATTCTCTGCAAATTTCAGAAGGCTCGAGGAGTATTAATGCTTCTTTAGGCAATAGAATTAAGATTTGGGACAACCTTACCTAGACCCCATGGGACAGAAAGATACCAGATGACATCCTTTTTCCACACATAATTAAAAGTTTACATATATAAGTACATACTTGCACTTATGTGTACATGTGATTGGTGTGCCTATATTTATATGTACGTGTGTGATGGCATGTATACAAATGAATCGTTGTGCAGTATTAACTTCCCAATAAAGAGAATCCTTACCCTTGTCAAATATCCATCAAGTTTGTGAAAAAATGAGGATCACCCAGGTGAAAACAAGCAAAAGTAATTTTCTCAGAAATAGATAAAGTGAGAAAGCTTTATAGTGGAAAAAAGAGAAGGTTTCAGGTAAATATGCTTTGATTGGAGGCTGTTGGCATGGGGAAGCTGGTGGTGGGCTAACTATATAATTGGCTAGGAAAGCACTTTCGACGTTGTCTGTGTGGTAGTAGTTGAAAGTGGGGGAGGGGCTGCACAATTATGAAAGCTGTCAGTTATTGAACAAGTCTTGGCTATTTTGGGTGATTGCTACCAAGGTTTTGGGTCAGACTTCTGCTTTTTAATATGACATGGCCATGTCTATTTGTATATTCACTCTTTCAAATTGTTAAAAAAAAAAAAACTCTATATGCTTTGAGCAGAAGAAATTTAGATCTTACCTAAATTCTACCCATGATGAATTAATATTAGAAAATATTCATGAATATAGATAAACAAAAAATAGAAATGGAACCCCCAAAAAATACTAAACACACACAAATACCTTTGAGATTAGTCACTGAACAGAAAAAAAAAAAGAAAATGATAGCTTTGATAAAACTAATACAAAAAATTTAACTCAAAAATAAAACAAAATAAAAAATATTATACATATCTTAAAATGAATTTAATACTCATTTATAAAAAAGTGATGTAAAATAAATAGATCAATTCAGAGAAGGAAGAAATTGATATAAGTGAAATCAGAGGTAAATAAATAAAATAGCAAAATAATAAGAGCTTATGGATAAAATAAAGCTAATTCTAATTTTTAACAAATTAATAAAATATATATTCATTACAAAACTAACCAAAAATAACAGGATAAATTAAAATATACATATTCAGGAGGAAAATGAATATGTATTATTAGATTGCAATGGATATTGAATAAATAATGAGTAAATAATGACAATGATATGTCAAAAATATTCACATACAAATTACTTTTTAAAGAAAAATATTAATGTGTCTGAATCAAAAGTATAAATCATGGTAGCTCAAATTTTTGTTTTTTAAGGAACCTCCATACTATTCTCCACAGTGGCTATCCCAATTTACATTCCCACCAGCAGTGTAGGAGTGTTGCTTTTTCTCCACATCCTCTCAGTATTTATTATTTGTAGATTTTTTGATGATGGCCATTCTGACCAGTGTGAGGTGTTACCTCATTGTAGTTTTCATTTGCATTTCTCTAATAATTAGTACCATTGAGTATCTTTTCATGTGCCTTTTGGCCATCTTTATGTCTTCTTTGGAGAAATGTCTTTTTAGATCTTCTGTCCATTTTTTGATTGGGTTGTTTGCTTTTTTGACATTGAGATATATGAGATGTTTGTGTATTTTGGATATTAATCCCTTGTCAGTTGCATTGTTTGCAAATCTTTTTTTTCATTCTGTAAGTTGGCTTTTTTTTTGTTTACGGTTTCCTTTGCTGTGCAAAACCTTTTAAGATTAATTAGGTTCCATTTGTTTATTTTTGTTTTTATTTCCATCCTGCAGTCCACTCCTGGGCATATATCTGGAGAAAAACATAATTCAAAAAGATACATGTACCCTAGTGTTCATTGCATCATTGCAGCACTATTTACAACAGACAAGACATGGAAGTAATGTTAAGTGTCCATTGACAGATGAATGGATAAAAAAGATGTGGTGTGTATATACAATGCAATATTACTTAGCCACAAAAACAAGTGAAATAATACCATTTGCAGCAACGTGGATGGACCCAGAGATTATTATAGTAAGTAATGTAAGCCAGACAGACAAAGACAAATATCACGATACCATTTATATGTGAAATCTTAAAAAAATGGATACAAATATACTTTTTTACAAAACAGAAATAGACTCATAGACATAGAAAACTAACTTATGGTTACCAAAGGGGAGGGAGAGAGAAGGATAGGTTAGGAATTTAGGATTAAAATATACACACTACTGTATATAAGGTAGATAACCAACAAGAACCTACCATACAGCACAGGGAACCATATTAAATATCTTATAATAGCTTATAATGGAACAGAATGCAAAAAAAGAAATATATATATGTGTATTTATTTGTATATATATATAATTGAGTCATTTTGCTGTATATCCGAAACTAACACAATATTGTAAGTTAACTATATTTCAATAAAAATAAAAAAGTATAAATCATGTAATGATTAAGAAACATGAGAATCTAGAGGTCTTGAAATTTTAACCTTTAAAAATGCCTTGGGCTACATGGATTAATTTGTGAGAACTGTGGAGAATTCAGTTAAGAGAACTATTATTATATTATTCAGTATATATTTTATAATAGAAATAGTGTTTTAAATTTTTTGAAATAATTATATGAGTGTGACATAACCTGACACTGAAACACATTAAAAAGATATGGATGTACACACATGTATACAAATATACAAGAAATCTATTGGCAAACTGCAGCCAGCGAGCTCAAACCAATTTATTGCCTATTTTAGTAAATCAAGTTTTATTGAAAAGTAGCCACGCCTATTCATTTGGAAAGGCAGTTGGCAGTTGACTAGCTGCAACTCAGACTTTTGGAGTAGCAAAGACTAATATATTTATTTTTTGTCCTTTATTTGTTAAAAAAAATTGCCAATCTCTGCTCTAGATCAGTCTCCCATGGAATTGATATATAAATATACCAAATAATATATCAACACATTAAAACCCATATTATAATTAATTGACTGACAAAATAGGATTAATTATATAGATGCAAAGGTATTTAAATATTTGGCTATTTAAAGATGAAAAATGATCACAACTTTCTCCTCCATCCTTGCTATCGAAATATTAGTTTTAGTAATGGGGTTCTGGATTGAAATAGGTGTTATGACTTGACCCAGAATTAAATTATTTTCTCCAAACTGCAGACCTCTTACATCTCATTCCCACAACCATTCCACCACCCCCACCCTGCTATTAAGGAACAAGTTTGCCCCGGTAAACTTAGCTGGTACAGAAACAGATACTATAGGGGCTTCAGAATGAAGTTCTTGAAAAGAGACAAAGGATGGTTCTCAATCATTCATGCCCAGTGCTTTCAGAAATCTTACAATTTACTGTTTTTCAGTTGTAAAAAAATGAAGAATTTGATGATGTGGAAGTTCCTACTTTATGTAACAGGACAAAAGAGAGAATGGTTCCTCTTTATGTAACAATATAAGTATACAATGTAATTATTGCTAGTATTTTTAAAAAGTATCCTGACTACCTCAGTCAATGACAAATAAATGTAATAAAAATTCAGCACACATTCTTGAATTATAAAACCTTTTTATAATATAGAAAAAGAAAGGAAAACTAAAATCTGCAAATATTAGATTTAATGATGACAGTCTTGAGTAGTATTTTTTTAACATCTTTATTGGAGTATAATTGCTTTACAATGGTTTGTTAGTTTCTGCTTTATAACAAAGTGAATCAATTATACATATACATGTGTTCCCATATCTCTTCCCTCCTGCGTCTCCCTCCCTTCCACCCTCCCTATCCCACCCCTCTAGTTGGTCACAAACCACCGAGCTGGTCTCCCTGTGATATGCGGCTGCTTCCCACTAACTATCTATTTTGCGTTTGGTAGTATATATATGTCCATGCCACTCTCTGATTTTGTCACAGCTCACCTTTCCCCCTCCCCATATCCTCAAGTCCATTCTCTAGTAGGTCTGTGTCTTTATTCCCATCTTACACCTAGGTTCTTCATGACCATTTTTTTTTCTTTTTTTTTTCTTAGATTCCATATATATGTGATAGCATACAGTATTTGATTTTCTCTTTCTGACTTACTTCACTCTGTGTGACAGACATTAGTTCTATCCACCTGACTACAAATAACTCAATTTCATTTCTTTTTATGGCTGAATAATATTCCATTGTATATATGTGCCACATCTTCTTTATTCATTCATCTGTGGATGGACACTTAGGTTGCTTCCATGTCCTGGCTATTGTAAATAGAGCTGCAATGAATATTTTGGTACATGAGTCTTTTTGAATTATGGTTTTCTCAGGGTATATGTCCAGTAGTGGGATTGCTGGGTCATACAGTAATTCTATTTTTAGATTTTTAAGGGAATTCCATACTGTTCTCCATAGTGGCCGTATCAATTTACATTCCCACCAACAGTGCAAGAGGGTTCCCTTTTCTACACACCCTATCCAGCATTTATTGTTTGTAGATATTTTAATGATGATGGCCATTCTGACTGGTGTGAGATGTTATCTCATTGTACTTTTGATTTGCATTTCTCTAATGATTAACGATGTTGAGCATTCTTTCATGTGTTTGTTGGCAATCTGTATATCTTCTTTGGAGAAATGTCTATTTATGTCTTCTGCTCATTTCTGGATTGAGGTGTTTGTGTTTTTGTTATTGAGCTGCATGAGCTGCTGGTAAATTTTGGAGATTAATCCTTTGTCAGTTGCTTCATTTGCAAATATTTTCTCCCATTCTGAGGGTTGTCTTTTGGTCTTGTTTATGGTTTCCTTTGCTACGCAAAAGCTTTTAAATTTCATTAGGTCCCATTTGTTTATTTTTATTTCCATTTCTCTAAGAGGTGGGTCAAAAAGGATCTTGCTGTGATTTATGTCATACAGCGTTCTGCCTATGTTTTCCTCTAAGAGTTTGATAGTGTTTGGCCTTACATTTAGGTCTTCAATCCATTTTGAGTTTATTTTTGTGTATGGTATTAGGGAGTTTTCTAATTTCATACTTTTACATGTACCTGTCCAGTTTTCCCAGCACCACTTATTGAAGAGGCTGTCTTTTCTCCACTATATATTTTTTGCCTCCTTTATCAAAGACAAGGTGACCATATGTACATGGGTCTATATCTGGGCTTTCTATACTGTTCCACTGATCTATATTTCTGTTTCTGTGCCATCCATACTGTCTTGATAACTGTAGCTTTGTAGTATAGACAGAAGTCAGGGAGACTG
The DNA here is from genome assembly GCF_003031525.2 of Neophocaena asiaeorientalis asiaeorientalis. Taxonomy (NCBI): domain Eukaryota; kingdom Metazoa; phylum Chordata; class Mammalia; order Artiodactyla; family Phocoenidae; genus Neophocaena; species Neophocaena asiaeorientalis. Next base: position 2,930,705 of record NW_020175398.1, on the reverse strand, counting down.
ATTCCTCCAGCTCCATTTTTCGTTCTCATGATGGCTTTGGCTGTTCAGGGTCTTTTGTGTTTTCATACAAATTGTGAAATTTTTTATTCTAGTTCTGTGAAAAATGCCACTGATAGTTGGATAGGCATTGCATTGAATCTATAGATTGCTTTGGGTAGTAGAGTCATTTTCACAATGTTGATTCTTCAAATCCAAGAACATGGTATCTCTCTCCATCTATTTGGATCATCTTTAATATGTTTCATTAGTGTCTTATGATTTTCTGCATGCAGGTCTTTTGTATCCTTAGGTAGGTTTATTCCTAGATATTTTATTCTTTTTGTTGCAGTGGTAAATGGGAGTGTTTTCCTAATTTCACTTTCAGATTTTTCATCATTAGTGTATAGGAATGCCAGAGATTTCTGTGCCTTAATTTTGTATCCTGATACTTTACCAAATTCATTGATTAGCTCTAGTAGTTTTCTGGTAGCATCTTTAGGATTCTCTATGTATAGTATTATGTCATCTGCAAACAGTGGCAGCTTTACTTCTTCTTTTCCGATTTGGATTCCTTTTATTTCTTTTTTGTCTCTGAATGCTGTGGCTAAAACTTTCAAAACTATGCTGAATAATAGTTGTGAGAGTGGGCAACCTTGTCTTGTTCCTGATCTTAGTGGAAATGCTTTCAATTTTTCACCATTGAGGACAATGTTGGCTGTGGGTTTGTCATATATGGCCTTTATTATGTTGAGGAAAGTTCCCTCTATGCTTACTTTCTGCAGGGTTTTTATCATAAATTTGTGTTGAATTTTGTCGAAAGCTTTCTCTGCATCTATTGAGATGATCATATGGTTTTTCTCCTTCAATTTGTTAATATGGTGTATCACGTTGATTGATTTGCATATATTGAAGAATCCTTGCATTCCTGGAATAAACCCCACTTGATCATGGTGTATGATCCTTTTAATGTGCTGTTGGATTCTGTTTGCTAGTATTCTGTAGAGGATTTTTGCATCTATGTTCATCAGTGATATTGGCCTATAGTTTTCTTTCTTTGTGACATCATTGTATGATTTTGGTATCAGGGTGATGGTGGCCTCGTAGAATGAGTTTGGGAGTATTCCTTCCCTGTTATATTTTGGAAGAGTTTGAGAAGGATAGATGTTAGCTCTTCTCTAAATGTTTGATAGAATTCGCCTGTGAAGCCATCTGGTCCTGGGCTTTTGTTTGTTGGAAGATTTTTAGTCACAGTCTCAATTTCAGTGCTTGGGATTGTTCTGTTCATATTTTCTATTTCTTCCTGGTTCATTCTCAGCAGGTTGTGCATTTATAAGAATGTGTCCATTTCTTCCAGTTGTCCATTTTATTGGCACAGAGTTGCTTGTAGTAATCTCTCATGATCCCTTGTATTTCTGCAGTGTCAGTTGTTACTTCTCCTTTTTCATTTCTAATTTTATTGATTTGAGTCTTCTCCCTTTTTTCTTGATGAGTCTGGGTAATGGTTTATCAATTTTGTTTACCTTCTCAAAGAACCAGCTTTTAGTTTTATTGATCTTTGTTATCCTTTCCTTCATTACTTTTTCATTTATGATTTCTTTCCTTCTGCATCTATTGAGATTTATTTGCTTCTTTCCTTATGATTTTCTTCCTCCTGCTAACTATGGGGTTTTTTTTTTGGTCTTCTTTCTCTAATTGCTTTACATGCAAGGTTAGGTTGTTTATTTGAGATGCTTCCTGTTTCTTAAGGTAGGATTGTGTTGCTATAAACTTCCCTCTTAGAACTGCTTTTGCTGCATCCCATAGGTTTTGGGTCGTTGTGTTTTCATTTTTTTCTAGGTAATTTTTGATTTCCTCTTTGATTTCTTCAGTGATCTCTTTGTTATTAAGTAGTGTATTGTTTGGCCTCCATGTGTTTGTATTTTTTACATATTTTTTCCTGTAATTGATATCTACTCTCATAGCGTTGTAGTCAGAAAAAATATGTGATATGATTTCAATTTTCTTAAATTTACCCAGGCTTGATTTGTGACCCAAGATATGAACTATCCTGGAGAATGTTCCATGAGCACTTGAGAAGAATGTGTATTCTGTTGATTTTGGATGGAATGTCCTATAAATATCAATTAAGTCCATCTTGTTTAATGTATTATTTAAAGCTTGTGTTTCCCTATTTATTATCATTTTGGATGATCTGTCCATTGGTGAAACTGGGGTGTTAAAAGTCCCCTACTATGATTGTGTTACTGTTGATTTCCCTTTTCATGGCTGTTAGTATTTGCCTTATGTATTGAGGTGCTCCTATGTTGGGTGCAAAATATTTACAATTGTTATATCTTCTTCTTGGATCGATCCCTTGATCATTATGTAGTGTCCTTCTTTGTCTCTTGTAATAGTCTTTATTTTAAAGTTTATTTTGTTTGATATGAGAATTGCTACACCAGATTTCCTCTGATTTCCATTTGCATGGAATATCTTTTTCCATCCCCTCACTTTCAACTGTGTGTGTCCCTAGGTCTGAAGGGGGTCTCTTGTAGAGCATATATACGTAGCATATATACGGGTCTTGTTTTTGTACCCATTCAGCCAGTCTGTGTCAGCCAGTTTTTGTACTCATTCAGCCAGTCTGTGTCTTTTGGTGGGAGCACTTAATCCATTTACATTTAAGGTAATTATCAATATGTATGTTCCTATTCTCATTTTCTTATTTTTGGTTAGTTATTGTAGGTCTATTCCTTCTCTTTTGTTTCTTGACTAGAGAAGTTCCTTTAGCATTTGTTGTAAAGCTGGTTTGGTGGTGCTGAACTCTCTCAGCTTTTGCTTGTCTATAAAGGTTTTAATTTCTCCACTAAATCTGAATGAGGTATTTAGGTCTGGTGGGTTTTTACCTTGCTCCTTCATCTGCTGTGTGTTTTTCTGTCTTTTCATTTTGCTTATCTTAATGTGCTTAGGGTCTCCTTTTTACAGGCTGCAGGTTCGTAGTTCCCATTGTTTTTGGTGTTTGTCCCCAGTGGCTAAGGTTGGTTCAGTGGGTTGTGTAGGTTTCCTGGTGGAGGGGACTAGTGCCTGTATTCTGGTGGATGAGGCTTGATCTTGTGTTTCTGGTGGGCAGGTCCACACCTGGTGGTATGTTTTGTGGTGTCTGTGGCCTTATTATGATTTTAGGCAGCCTCTCTGCTAATGGATGGGGCTGTGTTCCTGTCTTGCTCGTTATTTGGCATAGGATGTCCAGCACTTTAGCTTGCTAGTCATTGAGTGAAGCTGGGTCTTGCTGTTGAAATGGAGATCTCTGGGAGATGTTCGCCATTTGATATTACGTGGAGGTCTCTTCTGGACCAGTGTCCAGAAGTTGTCTCTCCCACCTCAGAGGCACAGCACTCACTCTTGGCTGAAGCACCAAGAGCCTTTCATACAAATGGCTCAGAATAAAAGGTAGATTTATTCCCAAAGTCCACCTCCTCAATTTGGGATGATTCATTGTCTATTCAGGTATTCCAGAGATGCAGGGTACATCAAGTTGATTGTGAAGATTCTATCCACTGCTCCTGAGGCTGCTGGGAGAGATTTCCCTTTCTCTTCTTTGTTCGTACAGCTGCCGAGGTTCAGCTTTGGATTTGGCCTCATATCTGCGTGTAGGTCACCTGAGGGCATCTGTTCTGTGCTCAGACAGGACAGGGCTAAAGGAGCAGCTGATTCGTGGGCTCTGGCTCACTCAGGCCGGGGGGAGGGAGGGGCACGGACGTGGGGCAAGCCTGCAGCGGCAGAGGCCAGCGTGACATTGCACCAGCCTGTTGCATGCTGTGCATTCTCCCAGGGAAGTTGTCCCTGGATCACGGGATCCCGGCAGTGGTGGGCTGCACAGGCTCCCGGGAGGGGAGGTGTGGAGAGTGACCTGTGCTTGCACACAGGCTTCTTGGTGGCTGCAGCAGCAGCCTTAGCATCTCATGCCCCGTCTCTGGGGTCCGCCCTGATAGCTGCAGCTCTCGCCAGTCTCTGGAGCTCCTTTAAGCAGTGCTCTTAATCTCCTCTCCTCGCACACCAGGAAACAAAGAGGCAAGAAAAAGTGTCTTGCCTCTTCGGCAGGTCCAGACTTTTTCCCAGACTCCCTCCCAGCTAGCCGTGGTGCACTAGCCCCCTTCAGGCTGTGTTCATGCCGTCAACCCCAGTCCTCTCCCTGCGCTCTGACCGAAGCCCGAGCCTCAGCTCTCAGCCCCCGCCCGCCCCGGCGGGTGAGCAGACAAACTTCTCGGGCTGGTGAATGCGGGTCAGCACCGATCCTCTGTCCGGGAATCTCTCCGTTTTGCCCTTCGCAACCCTGTTGCTGTGCTCTCCTCCGTGGCACCGAAGCTTCCCCCCTCCACCAGTCACAGTCTCCACCCATGAGGGGGCTTCTAGTGTCTGGAAACTTTTCCTCCTTCACAGCTCCCTCCCACTGGTGCAGGTCCCGTTCCTATTATTTTGTCTCTGTTTTTTCTTTTTTCTTTTGCCCTACCCAGGTACGTGGGGAGTTTCTTGCCTTTTGGGAGGTCTGAGGTCTTCTGCCAGCGTTCAGTAGGTATTCTGTAGGAGTTGTTCCACATGTAGATGCATTTCTTATGAATCTGTGGGGTGGAAGTTGATCTCCCTGTCTTACTCTTCCGCCATTTTCTCCAGAACTCTTGAGCAGTATTTACCAGAGTATGTTTCATAGACAAAACAAAATCTCAAGACAAACAAAATTTAAACCTTTTTTTTTCTCAAATATGTTTTAAAAAGACTCTAAACTGTATGCAGTGTTAGGGATTTCCAATGTACTTTAGTATATCGAAGCTTTGACATATGTAAGTTATATATTTATTAAATTTGTAACCATGTTTTATTTAGAAATTCCCAAACAAGAAATTTTTCATTCAGTGTTCATTATCCTACTGTTGAAATGCTGAAAAAGAAAGTTTCTAAAGAGAAAGTTTCTCCATTTGATCAGTGAAAAGTATATATGGGTATACTTAAGTATATAAAAAACAAAATCAAGTGACATATTAACACTAGGAATAATGTTAATTACAAATGTGAAGGACCTCTGAAAAGACCTGTACATTTCTACAGGTACGCCATAACTTAATGTGAAAGTTGAGATGTTCCATTTTCATGGATACGAATATCTGTTATCTTAAATCTGTCAATACCCTTCAAATACATTCATAAATTTACTTCATTTCTTTCAAAAGAAATGGAGAATTTAACAGTGAAGATTTTATTGGGTTGATTATAACTTTTCTCTGGAAAAAAATTGATGTGTGAGAATTGCCAAGATTTGCAAGATGAAGAAGAAGGAGATAGGAGCACTTCTTTCAAAAATTAACTAAACATCCAAAGAGGCCTGCAATCATCTCAATTTCAGCTGTTCACAAACCCTTAAAACATCTAGGTTTTCAACTATTTCTTGAATTCTGTGAACCAATAAACACAACTATTTGTGATGTTAGTTCAAACTGCAGTTTTATTAGTTACAACCAATATCATCTGTATTAGTTACCTACTGCCGCAAAGCAAATGACTCCAGACCTTAGCAACTTGGTACATCATTTATTACCTCACAGTTTCTGTGGGTCAGGAGTTCAGGCTCAGCTGAGCTGGGTGCCTCAAGCACAGCATTGCTCACAAGGCAGCTTTCAAGGTGTAGACCAGGGATAAAGTCATCTCAAGGTTGGACTGGGGGAGGATCATTTTCAAGGTCCTTCACGTAATTGTTGGAAGCTGGGTTTGGCAGTATATACGTAACAATTAAGAAAATATAAAGGAGATTTTTGCTACGGGGCAAATAATGGGACAATACAAAAGACTTTAGCTCCCACAGTGACCGTAAAATAAACTGAGAGAAAATAAAATGCAGACTTTTAAAAATAGGACTAAAAGCACTGGATGAAAGGAAGCCTTAAATGAACTGAATACTATAGAAATGCTGCCCCCAGTATTTGAGTAGAGAGTGTTGACAGCAACTGTAACTGAGAATAGGCTTCGCCTCTGGGTTCTGGAAGCCTGCTCTAGGGGAGATTGCTTACAGAGTGAGGACAAAGAACCCAAGCCAGTGACGAAAGTGTAGGTTGGCATGACAGTTTGGAGTGTGGAAATACCCTAAAGCAAAAACTGATTGGGGGACACAGCAATTCCCCCTGTGTCTACTGCCTCAGATTTTTGAAAAAAAAAAAAAAAAAAGGCAGCAGTGGAGGAAGATATATTAATTAGAGAGAAAATTCAAAAATATCTAAAACTGTGCCTGATGTATTTAAATCTCAAATACTGACAAAGACATCTGCTAGAGCCCTTAAGGGTTGGCTTAATCACAGGTAAATTTAATCTAATAAAGTTGACCCAGCCTCAGGTTAATTTAATAATCTAATAAAGTGTGACCTAGTTTCAGATTAACTTAATTCTAGGACTCTAAATGATCAACCTCTCCCTCTAAACACCAAATTCAAGAAAATTATGTCAACAATGCTAAACCAAAGTTTTCACTGTACTCTTATACTCTAAATACATAGAAAATCGTAAGATAACAAGAGAAGCTAGAAATTTTGACCCATTTTCTAAAAAAAATCTATGTAAATAGAACTAGATTAACAAATGACTGAAGCATTGGAATTAACAGACAAGGGTTTTAAAACAACTATTTATAGACATTAAATAATTCATAGGAAAAGATGAGTTTAATAAGGGAAGGGATAAGGTAGTTCAAGAGAGATGAGGAAATACTAAAAATGAAAACAATAATTGAAAATTCAATAACTAGAAATAAAATTAATTTAAAATAAGCATGAAATGGACTTAACAGCAGAATGAACATACAGAATGAAAAAAACAGTGAACTGTAGAATGGGTAAGTACAAATTATTTAAAGTGAAACAAGAGACAAATAGTTTGGAGAAAAAAGAAATATAGCCTAAGCAAGTTTGGGATTAATACCATATATTCTAAAATACATGTTATTGTAGAAACAGATGGAAAAGAGAATGTGAATGGAGCAAAAATAATGGAGGATCACAACCAATATATTTCAAATATGAAAACCTTATCTTACAGGTCGAAGAATATCAACAATCCCCAAGCAGAAAAAGAAAAAAAAATAATAATAAGATTTTCATGAGTGAGAGCAAGAGAGAAAAAGAGAGAGTAAGAGATAACAGATGCTTAAATATATCAAAGAGAAATTTCTGATAAGCAATAATAAAGATAAATCTGTAATGTGACCAGAGCAGGGAAACACACAGGATTTTACCTACAGGGCAACAAGTTAAATACAGCTGTCTTTTAATGAAACAGATAAGATTCAGAAGATGGTGAATAGACATCTGTAGGTGCTGATAGAAAAAATGAAACAAACATGTCAGTCTATAAAATCGATAGCCAGAAAAATCATCATTTAAAAATGAAGGCAAGCAAAACATTTTCAGAAACATAAAAGATACTTGGTTCTGTTAATACAGATACATTCTAGGAGAAATGCATAAGGATATTCTATAGGTAAATTATACTAATTAAAAACTCAGAACTATAGAGAATACAATTAATAGTAAATATGTAGGTAACTATAAAACATTTCCCTCTCTTAATTTCTGTAGAAGAAAAATGACTCTTGGGGAATGAGATAAAGCAGCTGGCATAAAATCCATTTATTCACTTTAATTGGAGTTGCATCCAGGGACAAATAATAGAAATTAGGTGACAGTATAATCTCCCTGTTAACTGGCCTGCTGATCAAACAGACTGATGATATTTGCTAAAAGACTCCTTAGTTAGATGACCTTAGGAAGATGTCCCTAGCTAAGGATTACTTTTATTAAGAAAGAAAAAGTGGGAGAAGGAAGAAAAGGAAGAAAGGAAAGAGAAAAGAAGGCAGAAATGGAGGGATCTGTTACTAGACTATGTTGCTGAGTTATAAAACTGAAAATTTCATAAATTAAGTTTCCTTGCTGAAACTGAACTTTGGAAACTTATACACAATTTGGTTCAGAGAGCACATGTCCAATGTGGAGAGGAAGGATGCAGGGGTCATGTGAGAAGTTCAGCAAAACTTTACTTTGAGTCAAGGATTGAGTATCTTTGAAATTATTAGTAAAGCTTGACACTGGTTCAATTGTTTAATTAGATTGAGTGTGATTTGACAATTCAACAATTTAAGATAGCACAACTGCATAAAGCAAAATAATAATCACGTTTATAGCACATAGAAGTATTTGATGAAAATCACAAAATGAATGAAGGGTGGTAAATTGAACATACTATTAATCGTTCTTTTTATCATATGTGAAGTAATAGTATTTCAAAATAGACTTAGGATTTCTTAAGGTCATACAAATGCAACAAGCAAAAATGAAACAGAAGAATAGAAGAGATAAAATCTAATATTAAAAAATTCTCACATAATTAAAACAACAGGAAAGGAAAAAGAAAATATAAAACAGAGGAGTCAAATAGAAAAACAATCAAATGGCATATTTAAATAATCATATAAGCTAAACATTCTAAGGAAGAGATTGTCAAATTGGATATAAAAGCATGATCCAACAATGTGCCTTATACAAGATACACAATTTAGATATAAAGACACAGAGAGTTTTATGGATATATTTTTATTTTGTAAATGCAAAAAGTCAATAAGAGGACAAAAACAAACATTAATAACTACACTTGCAAATTGGCTGCAACAAATTCAATAAAAAAATTAAGATATATTTATGGATATACTATCAATAAACAACTGGAAAACTACAATGGAAATATGATTTCAAAAGGATAAGAAATTAGAAATATATTTAAAAGACATACAAGAAATCTACATTGTATACAATTGTATATAATACATTGTATGAAATACTGTATATCATATATTGTATAAAATACTGCTGAGAGAAATAAAAGAAGATACAAATAAGGACATTTAAGTTTCTTGGATTAGAAGAATTTACATTGTCTGAAAAATCCATTATCCCCATATTGATCTTTAGAGTCAACAAAATCCCAAATACCCAATACCTTTTTTTTTGTTGTTTAATATGTGAATGAATGTATAATATACATATGACATGCTGATTCTAAAACTGATATGGAAATACAGACTTAGAGTAGCCAAAACAATCTTGCAGAAAAACAAATTCAAAGACCTTAGACTATTTAATTTTATAATTTATTCTAATGCCACATCAATCAAGAAAATGTGTTCTCGATTTAAATTGAAAAAATATAATCAGTGTCATTGAATTAGAATTGCTATCTTTTAAAAAATATATGTTAAGTTTAATGTTAAATGAAATCTCATATCCTATCAACCTGTGGGCCATAATTATTTGTGTTAAATACGTATCTTCTCAATTATCAGTCTCTGAGTATTAGGACTGTCATTGTGGCCTTATCTTACGTGGAACAAACTCAGCTCTACCCCAAGGCAGGCCTAGGATCTGGTCAAGCAGGCCTTAGGTAAAAGGACCATATATTCCAGTTTAAGAACATAGTCCTATTGTATGCTTATGGTTCTGAATTTGACTATTTTCTACATCTGAGCTTTATACCTTTCCCTAGAGATCTAGAATTATCCTTGAAGCCTGACTTAAGCCACTGTATATATATCTTATTCTTATGCTAGGCCTTTGCCTTTACACTGTGTTCAGTGTACCAGTTTCAGTAAAATTGTGGTTCTACTTTTTATTGGCTATTCCTTCCCAGCACCTGTGTTGCTTCCCCTGACACTCAATTCACCGGGTAGAAGCTCACAACATGGTGATGTGCTTTCCTGATGCACACTGCCTTAGCTGTTTTTATCTTTTTCCTTTGAGTGGCCCATTTTTGTTTTACAAGAGGTGCAGTATCACAGGTCAAAACCTCCTGGATGCCCAATGCTTTCTTGAAACAACAAAGTTGTTGCAGTATTTTAACTGATCTTTCCAGAAAATTGCCATTTAGTCTACACCTCCAGTACTTACCTCACTTCAATTCATATGTATCTTTCTAAGACCTGGTACTTTTGAGTCTGCCTTTCCTACAATAGTTAACCCCCTAATACAATAATGTCTTTTTGTGCCCTAAAATATGAAAATGAGTGAATGAGAAAGGTTTTATTTTACCTAGAGTGAAGAAGAGACGGTCATATAAATTGAATATGCATTTGAACTTCTTCCTTGGAGATTAATTGCTCTTGGAGTATCTATTATTTACTACAGCATTGCTAGGTATTTTACCTATTTTTCTTATTCTTTTTTCCCGTAACCCTGCTATATAAGTATGCTATATTCAGTTTTCTTATGATGAAATTGAGTTGCAGAAAGATTAAGGTCACTCACCTTGCAAGTGGAGAAACCAGGATTTGAAAGCCAGTCATCTTTCTACTCAGCGATGTTGCCTCTAAGCAGAGAGAATAAAAGGCCTCTGTCTCCCTCATCACCTCCATGTAATTGATTCTGAATTTTTCAGCTTAAAAGAGCTCGCTTCTCTATCATTTCCCTATCAATCCCCACATGCCATTTCATCTAATATGATATTTAATCAGATATTGCCTTGGGTTGGTAACTACTTCACATATATATGTAATTTCTCTACAATTTTATTGTAAGCTCTGTGAGGACAAATATACTTTCACTTTTTACACTTTATGTGGCAAATAGCACAACACAGATACATCCGGTAAATTTCTCCTGAACTGCATTTTGTAACATAAATGTGGTTGTGTTCTTTGGGGGGAAATCTCTGTGCAAATAAAAGCACTTTTATAAATACTTAGTGCCTATTTTCGATGTGAATGTCAGGCACTTCTTGTACTCCTTGATAATTGCAAGATGAAAGCAGACAACATAATCTCTGTTTTTTCCTCCTTTCTTTCTCTTACTGGGATTAAACACCAAATTCAATTTATGGAGAAGCCTTAATTTATTTTTAAACTCTTGTACCTATATCCATTCATTCAAAATATAGAATACAGGAAGCAACTGTTTAATCACAATAGCAAATAAATCAATGATGAAACATGGCTCAAGTTGAATTCCTAACTGTAGGTTTTTTTCTAAAATAAAAAAAAAAGTATATCACACTCCAACTAGAATAGTTTACCCACAGGTAAAAAAACTACTGAATATATTATTTGAGAAAACTCACAAATAGGAGTATATATATTTCAAATTATTTTAAAACTTCACAGGTAAATCTTTTCACTTCACTCTTCAAAAAATTTCTTTAAAAATTCTTTAAAATTCTAGTATTTCCATAATTATGGATGAAAGTATGAGGCAGTACAGAAAATACAGGAAAACAACCACACTTAATCAACTTTCAGTATTACCTAGGATCAGTTGAGATATCAGTGACAGGAATAAAAAGAAAGAAAATCTCTATGCTTCTGGATCAAAGTGGCCACTACATATTCATGGTAATAGTATTAATAATCTCAGGGACTTCCCTGGCGGTCTAATGGTTAAGACTCAGGGCTTCATTGCAGGGGGCCCAAGGTCCATCCCTGGTCAGGGAAGTGAGATCCCACATGCCCTGCAGTGTGGCCAAAAATAAATAATATTTAAAAAATAATAATATTCTCAAGTGACTGGGCATAAAAGAATCTCCCAGTCATCTTTTCGAAAATCACAAAACCTGTTCTCAAACCTCTGTAACTATCCACACTCTCTTGCTTTTCTGACAATGCCAGAGTGCTACAAGAGTTAACGGAAACAACATTTTTTGTAACATGAGCTCTGAGTAATGGAAAAGGCAAGAAAACACTTTGTCTAATTCCTTAACTAAATTTAATAAATTGGAAGGCAGTCTTTATTAGCCTGAGGGATGCTCCAGTTTTACTTGTTGTTTGGTTATAACTTTGATTGTAATCAAAAGTTAGGTATGTCATCTTCAATTTAAATCACCAGAGATGGGTGTTGTTTCAAGATTACCAGGCTTTTGCCTCCTCAGCCATTAGTAATTAGGCATATTCGACTGGTTATTATTCTTTCTATATTCCCTTTGAACATATATTGATGGCTGCTATTCAGAGGACAATCACTTTCCCCTTGGTCTTAGGAATCTGTGAATCAAGCCAATTAGAAAGCTGGTCAGTGTGAAATGAGTTTGACAGCTTTGATCCAAGGAGCTATAAATTCTGCCATTTTCTTCACAGAATCAATATTGTTTTCTATACTCTTTTTCTCTAGTGGTAGTGGTGGGGCAATTAAAATGAGGGCTCATGTGGGACTTCTTAAAGTCTCAGAGAGTAAGAGAGTCTAAGTTCCCAGTTCGTATGAAAATTATTCCCAGAGAGGGCTTCCCTGGTGGCACAGTGGTTAAGAATCCACCTGCCAGTGCAGGGGACACGGGTTCGATCCCTGGTCTGGGAAGATCCCACATGCTGTAGAGTAACTAAGCCCATGTGCCACAACTACTGAGCCTGTGCTCTAGAGTCTGCAAGTCACAACTACTGAAGCCCACGTGCCACAACTACTGAAGCCCGTGCACCTAGATCCTGTGCTCCCCAACAAGAGAAGCCATCACAATGAGAGACCCACATACCGCAACTAAGAGTAGCCACCACTAGCCACAACTAGAGAAAGCCTGCACACAGCAATGAAGACCCAACACAGCCAAAAATAAATAAATAAATCTATTTTAAAAAAGTTAATTCTTTAAAAAAAAATTATTCCCAGAGAGAAAATAGATATTACTCTCCACATAAGAACCAAAGAGAGGTTTTAAAACCTTAATTATACAATATTTATTAGCTTCATCCAATTTTTCATCAATTCCTATCATATTTAGAAAGAAAATGAAATACTAATCCTTTGTAAAAAACTTGAATCTACATAATCTGCTCCCTGGCTCTTTTTCTGACTTCATTTCCTACCCACTCTTCACTTTCAAACTCAGTTTTAGCCACATTGGCTTTCTTGATAATCCTTGAATAAAATAAGTACAGTCCAGGCTTTGCAGGTTTTGCTTACTCTTTCTGATATAACATATTCTCTGCTACCATATCACATCATATATTCTCATGGCTGGCTTCTGAAGGATATGCTGTATGGAAAGTATCATCAGTAACAACAGTAACAAACTGCAAAATATTTCCTGTCAGCATAGCTCACCTTGGAAGCAATCTTTGACTTGGGCTTGTGCATCCTCAAATGGCCTTCCTGAATACATATCATCTAATTAGTCCTATTTTTTCTTGGTTTTCTTACTCTGCCTTTTTCTTTTCAACAGTTATCTCTACTGATTACAAACAATATAACACACATTATTTATTTTAGGTGACCTCTCCTAGTATGGCACTTGAACATAGACACTTTCCAATGGTTATGTAATATAATTAAGAAATAAATCTTTGTAATTTTAAGACTTTAAGGTTTTGGCCCTGTTTGTTACCAGTACATACCAAGACCATCTCAACTTGATCAGGTTCAATTTTATTTTATTCTATATGGAACATTAATGGTTACAAGTATTAAAATATGCATATTTGCAGTGTCAGATCTGAAGTAAACCCAGTCATCATATTTGTTTGCATTTGGATGTATAATCTCCTCTGACCCTCATCTATCCCTAGAAGGTCATGATCCTCCCTGCAGTAGATGACAACACAGAAGTTAACATAGCTTGAACTTTTACTGAGGTTATGGTATAAGGGAGGAGTAGAGCAAGGATGAAACAAAATTGAGATTGAGATCCAAACACTGTGCCCTTAAGATTACATTATAATCTGTCAAACTTAAGTGTCTGAAGGGTTAGTGAAATGTTGTAAAGTATTGTTAATAAAATGTTGTAAAATGTATGATGGAGTGGGCAAAACTTACTTGGTGTGGATTGCACTTTGACATTGTATCTTTAAGGCAGCATAATGTAGTCACACACAACTACCAGTGACTGTGCACTGTGAGGCTTCTCAATGCTTTCCACAGCAATTATTCTGTACCCGAATTGCTTGCTCTTGTCTCTGTCTCTGAATTTATCCTTATTATAATATTTTTGGATCCACTTCTCATTTTCTACCCTGTTACTTATCTAAACACTGCACTATATTTTTAGTTGGGTTTCCACAGATTAATGCTGCTTTCCTGGGAAGACTTGGTTCAAACAAGTTGATTAGCTCCTTATGCAAAATCGTATAAAATAAATACATAAAAATTCCAACTAACACCAACAGTACTAACTCAGGAAATATTTCTTGTCAAAGACAGCCCATGTGGAACCAATCTTGTGTCAGTCTTTTGCTGTAGGACCAGGCCTACAGCATGGAGCTGGGGTTTAAAAGTATGACCTACACTTACCAATTCCTTAGAAAATCAGTTTTTAATTGACACTCTGCTTTTTTTTTTCCTCCCATAGCTAAAATGCACTGTCACCACCAGCTATGTCAGCAGATTAAAATGCCTTCAATGGAATGACTTTCAAGAAAGTTGTAAGGCTGACGCTGAACATGGGCAAAATATAAGCTTGCATGGGAGGTAGGATCCGACAACAACTTTCCTCACCAACTTATCACTTACATTTAAAACCTTTTGAGGATAAATCATTACCTTTTCAGAAAGGGAGGAAGAAGAGATAAGCAGGAGTTCATTTATTTCATTCAAGATTTTTGGGGACAAAGTTACCAGGGAACAGTGTTAGGGTATGTATGACAGCACTGGTGAGTTATAATCAGAGAGGTCAGGGCTTTAGTAACTTTGTGATTCCAGAAAAAATACTAAATTGCGACTTTCAGGAAGAAGCAATCAAGAGAGAGAAAGAAAGTTAAGTGGCTGAAGAGACAGAATTTACATAATAGTTTCAATTATACAGCACCTTTTTGGACTATAAGACTGAAAATTCACAGCCAAATCATCTACCTTTATAGAAATAATAACAGATATTAAATGACTACAGTTAGAGATAAATAGCTTAAATAAATCATGATCCTTAAATGATATAAATTTGAAAGTGTATTAA
>NW_020175398.1:2880676-2915606 GCF_003031525.2 Neophocaena asiaeorientalis asiaeorientalis | reverse complement strand
GGTGTAACATGTTAAGGAATTTGAAAAAAAATACCTCAAGAAAGAGCAGGGTCAATTAAAAAAAAAAAAGAAAAGAAAAGGAATAGGCTAGAGAGAAAACTTGATAAGGCAGCTGCATTTAATCAAGTACTAGAAACTAGATAGCACTGTGATATTCAGTCTTATGTGTCAACCTGGCTGCTCTATTGTACTAGGTTCCCAGGGCTGCTGTAACAAAGTAATGTAAGTGGTGTGGTTTGAAACAACATAGATGTATTATCTCACAGTTCTGGAAGTTAAATATTGAAAATCAAGGTGTCAGCAAATTCTTGCTCCCTCTGAAACCTGAATTGGAAGATCTTTCATTGCCTCTTGCAGCTTCTGGTAGCCCCAGGCATTTCTTGGCTTGTGGCAACAAGCATAAATCTAATCACTGTCTCCTTCACATGGCAAACTTTATGTCTCAGTGTACCTCTATCTCTGTGTCCAAATTTCCCTCTTCTTACAAGGATAAGAGTCATATTGGATTTAGGGCCAACCCTAACCCATTATAATTTTATTGTAAGTTGATGACATCTGTAAAGACCCTATTTCCAAATAAAGTCACATTCACAGATTCTGAGAGATATTCAATTTTGGAGAGAGGGAGCATATTTAACAAAGCTAGAGTACCCTGTGATTGGGTCAAATACTAATCTAGGTATTACATGAAGGTGCTTTGTAGATGGTTAACATTTACAATCAGAGGTTTTTCAGTAAAGATTACCGTCCATATTGTATTGGTGTCATCAAATCAATTGAAACCCTGTAAACAAAAAACAGAAACTGAGCTTTCCTAGGGAAGAAAAATTCTGCCTCAACAATGAATCATTAAATCCTACCTAAGAGATAGAGAGAAGGGGATATTATATATATGTCATGTATTATATATAATTATATATATATATATAAATATATATACCCTATTATAGCCAATAGAATATATAACCAATATGTATATAATAGAATATATAACCAATGTATATATATGTTATATACATTATATATACATATGCATAGAAAACATATATAAGGAAACATCTATTTATCAATCTCCATTGTGTTTCTCTGGAAAACTCTGACTAATGCAAGGGCATAGACAAAAGGGAAGAAGCAGGACAGTATTTAAGATAAGAGAGAACAGGATCTTAAATTTAGATCACTGAGGATTTCTAACTAGGATTTTATTCTGGATTTTTTAAAGGTGAAGATTTTATTTTACCTTCACTTATGTCTTCTTTCATTCTCTTCCTTTCTTCATGTAGATCTGAGTTTCATCTTCCTTCCCTCTAAAGTACTCTTTTTAAACATTATTATTATTATTTTTTGGCAAGGTAGGTCTACTGGCAACAAATTTCCTCAATTTTTGCTTATCTGAGAAAGTCTTAATTTCTCCTTAACTTGTGAGGGGTAATTTCACATACAGAATTATGGGTTAGTGATTCTTTTTCTCTGAACACTAGGTATTCACTCCACCGTCTTCTTGTTTGCATGGTTTCTGAGGAGAAGTCAGATGTAATTCTTATCTATTCCTATATAGATATAGTGTTTCTCCCTGTGGCTTCTTTCAGGATTTTTTTCTTTATCTTTGATACTCTGGAGTTTAAAATTAACATGCCTAATGGTAGTTTTTCTGTCATTTTCCTGGTGTTCCCCTGAGCTTTCTGGATCTGTAGTTTCATGTCTGATAGTAAATTGGAGAAATTCTCAGTCGTTATGATTTCAAATATTTTTTTCTATTCTTTTCTCTCTTCTTTTGGTATTCGCATTACACATATGTCACACCATTTGTAGTTACACTATAATGCTTCGCTATTCTGTTCTGTTCATTTTTTCCCCATCTTTTTTAAAATTTCTGTTTTTTTTTTTTTCAGTTTTGGGAGTTTTTGCTGAGATATCCTCAAGCTCAGAGATTCTTTCCTCATTCCTGTCCATTCTACTAATCAGCCCATCAAAGGTATTCTTCATTTCTGTCACAGTGCTTCTGATCTCTACCATTTCTTTTCAGTTCTTTCTTAGAATTTACATCTCTCTGCTTACATTGCCTATCTGTTCTTGCATGTTGTCTATTTTATAAAAGAGCCATTAACATATTAGTCAGAGGTTTTTTGTTTTGTTTCTTTTCTTTTCCCGAATCTTAGTTCCCTGACCAGGGGTTGAACCCGCATCCCCTGCATTGGAAGGGCAGAGTCTTAACCACTGGATCACCAGGGAAGTCTCTAGTCAGAGTTTTAAATCCTTGATTTGATAATGCCAATGTCCCTGATGTGTCTGGTTCTGATATTTGCTCTGCCTCTTTACATTATGTTTGTTGTCTTATAGCATGCCTTGTGATTTTTCTTGATAGCCAGATATGTACTGGGTAAAAGAAATTATTGTAAATAGGCCTTTAGTAATGTGGTGGTGAGATGTGCAGTGGGGTGGGTATGGGAAAGCATTCTGTAGTCCTATGACTAAGTTTCACTTTTTTAGTGAGCCTGTGCATCTGGACTCTGAGCTTCTCAAGTATTTCTATCTTTCTGCCCCCTTAGGTGAGACAGGATGGCGAGAATTTGCTGGAGTTCTCTATTTCCCTCCTCCCACATGGAAGGCTGGAGCTGACTGGAGCTGGATATAACCCTCACCCCCAGGTCAGTTAGGCTCAGATAATACTCTGACAAGTTAGGCTCTGGTCAACTAGTTTCTCCTAAGGGCAGGGCTTTTTAAGAAGAGTGCTCTGGTGTATTTCAAAATTTCTCCTTTCTGCTTTCAGAAGCATGAAGGGATTTTTCTCTGATATTTACTATGGGAACCTGATCAAGATCTTGGAAGTAAATCTCAAAATATTTTGGGGGCCTCCTGATGACAGGGTCCCCCTGGAGTTTTTAATTTCTCAGAGTTTTTCACTTTGAGCCTCCAGAAATTTGTCAATTATAGTTCAGGTTTTCCTTCCCTGACACTGGTTCCCAGGGCTATTTCTACTCCTGATTCTCTGCTCTGGAAAGCCATTGCTCTCTGCATTGACCCATCTATCTCTCCAATCTAGGGGGCATGAGTTTGCCCTGTGTCCTCCCCTCTCTTGTGGATCAAAGAAGAGTCATTGACTTTTTAGTCCATTCAGCTTTTTACTTATTGTTATGGAGTGGCAACACTCAAGTTCCTTACAGGTAGAACCAAAATTTTATTTTATTTTATTTTATTTGCCAGCCTTCAGTAGGAGTTCTGTAGGAGTTGTTCCACGTGTGGATGTATTTCTGGTGTATCCGTGGGGAGGAAGGCGATCTCCGCGTCTTACTCTTCCGCCATCTTCAAGGTCCCCCCTATTTTATTTTATTTTCAGTTTATTTTCTCTGTTTTCCAGTATGGGTTAATTCTATATTCTTTCCTTAAGTTCCCTGAATCTGTCCTCTGTCATCTCCACTTTATTATTTAACCAATCCAGAGAGATTTTGTTTTTATTTTAAATTTTATTATTATATTCTCCAGTTCTATCATTTTCATTTGTTTCTTTTTATAAATTCTATTTATTTGCTGAGATTTTCTTTGTTACTTTAAATACAATTTGTATATAAATGTTGAAGATTTTTTATAACAGTTGCTTTACAATCCTTGTCATATAATTCCAACATCTGGTTCACCTTAGTGCTTATCAGTTGACTGCCATTTCCTTCAAGTTGTGATTCTCTTGGTATAGGTAGGATGGGTGATATTAGAATGCATCCTATAGCATAAGAAGTATCCCAAGGCCAGGTGACTCTTGATGAAGAAGAAGTGTAGCACAGTCTCCTGACAAATGCCCTTTGGCTGCCCTAGTGTCTCTAAGAGGGGGAGAAAAGCCTAAGCCAGTGAGATTAGCTTCCCATGATCAGGAGCTTCCCATGATCTTGGAGAGACAGCAGTGAGCAGTGGCTTGAAGTGAGATCTTAGTTCCCTGTCATGAATTGAACCTGGGTAGCCTGGATTAAAACCAGGAATCCTAGCTGCTAGTCCACCAGGGGCTAGAGGTTAGAAGAAAAGTTCCCCTGGCTCTTGCCCTTTTTGAAAGCAAGAAGGTTTCAAGGAGGCAAAAACTGTAAAAACAGGTACAAAGTTTATCATTAGAGACACAGCATTACAAGTGGGAAAGCAAACAGAGAAACAGTTTGTTTATGTAACAGAAGCAAGGCAGAATTACACACCGAGAGAGAAAGGGTGTGGGCATCCTCACTAATGAGGAGGAACGCAGTAAAGGGACAGTTAAATCATTTATATAGGGCAGTTCTTCCGGGTCTTTGTTTACCTTTGGCCAATTATCTCCTTTCTTTTTTCACACCTGACTTGTCCTAGGACCCTCCCCAACATGTGGGCACAACTTTTTGCTAAGATGGATTTCACCACAGAGGCCTGTGGAGGTATGTCCATACTTGTTTTGGGGTGGTGCCCCATAGCTATTTGACCCCCAGGGAGCCTTCCTGTGCATGTGCATACAGGGAAGTTTTCCTTGACCTCAGGAGTGGTCATCTTATCTCTTTACTTCAGCAGAGCTCAGCTAAGGACACTAACTTTGGCCTTGGCGTGTCTGAGAAAACAAAGCTTCAATTTTACTCCACTTGACAAACACTAGCTGTCCAGTCCAGGGGTCCATCTGTCTCCTACCTGACCCTGACTGAGCCACTTTTGGTGATGATGTCATTTTACTGATTCTACTAGTTGCCCAGCTTGCTGTGATTGAGTCCCTTTTTCTTCTTGCTTGTCCTGATTTTTCTGAGGCCAGGAGAAGCATCTTAGACCCATAAGTATACACAGGCTTCCTGCACCAAGCCACTTGTTATAGCTGCGTCTCTCCTGGTAGTTCTGCCATCTCAGTTATTTTGGTGAAAAAGGGGGGATCTCATGCTTGGCAGAGACTGGAAGTGCTTCCCCTGTCTGCTTATTTTTGTAAGGTTCCCAATCTATTCCTCTTACCTGTTGTAAGGCTCATCTAATGTTTTCAGAGGGATTTCAGTTCAATCCATAGCAGGAATGAATGTACCTGTGCTGTTTTCTTTTGTTTGGTTCAAAGTCAGGAAATGCTGAGTCTGAGTGGCCATCCTCTACTTGGTGAAGTGGATACAAGATACCTGTTATTCTTCCAGTCCCGAGGTCCCAAACTAGTTCTCCTTCTAACCACATTTCAAGGTTCTGCTTCAGTTGTCACTTTCTTCATTTTCAGGGTTTATAGATGTATTTAATGGGAAGGAACAGGGAGAAATAGGTCTATGTCACCTCCTCTGGACTAATAGTGACCAGTGGAATTCTTTCTGAAGTGTAAATATGAAGGTTATTAACAATTTTATTGAATCACTACCTCCAGCCAGGGTTTGCAAATCTAAATATTTAAAAAAATACCCAAGTGATTCTGATCAGGAGATAAACTATGCAGATAAACTGCAACTTTTGACACATGCAGTTTCTAAACATGGCGTCATTATCTAACTTGAATTATGTTAATAATATTTTGCATTTTGATAAATTTGACTTGCACGTGTAGTTTTCAATACATGCTGCAGGTTTTAAAGAAAAGAAATATGCCAATGGTAATTATGCTATTCCCAGGAATTTAGTAATTCCTTAGAGCTAGATATTTCTAAATGTATTCCTATAAATTTCAAAGCAATTAAGCTTTGGTGATAAGATATCCCACTGAGGTTAGTTTCATTAAATAATGGCTGAAAAGGGAAGAGAATGAACAAACTTTAGGTTTAAATGATCAAGTTAGCAGAACCAGACTTGAGATTTAACCATGTTCTTCATAGAATGCTGTGAAGACATTTTCTCTTGAGTATGAGTAGTAAATTAACAGAACTCTGGTCCTGAGCTTAATAGAGATAACCAACAGCTCTGTAATTTGTCTCTTTAGGGAATTTCTATGGTCTGATATGGTGGGTTTTTAGCTAATTTTAAGATGCTAAAATTAACATGGAAACATATCTCAACACACTTTGTCCTTGATTAATAACAATTTTAGGGTATTATAATTACTCTGAAAGAATTCAGGATTGTACTCATTATTACTGTGCTTTTCTTCTCCATGCCTCTATATTTCATTGGGTATAAAAGAAAAATCAGTTCCCTTCTTTTTCTAACAAAAGGATCATTTGTTGGAAGTAGCAATAATTGCTCTCTAAGAAAATGAAGGGAAAAAAAGGCTTCAATTCAGATGAAGAAATAACAACCTACTTGTTATTTTTTATTCCATTCCTCAATGTGGTTTTCTTAATTGGAGAGGCCTAGAATCACAGCAAAAATATTCAGAGGCCAGCACCCCATTTCTCATCTCTGTTGATTTTCTGTTCTTTTCAAAGTTAAGTACTAACAGCTAGCAGTTTTTACATTAATAAAACCTGCTTCTTATAAAATAATAAATCATTCCTCTTCCATCAAAAATGTTTCAATGTAGATTATAGAGCAAATTTTTTTTTGTTTTTTAAAAGAAATATTAAGTAAGCAAATCCTGGAAAGACAGTTTAAGACTACTTAAAAGTAAAACAGAGGAAAAGTAAAGCAAAACAAACAAAAAAATGCTGTTTAGTTAATGATGGAGTATTTAAGTAGAAGACAATGCAAATCTCACCATGAGCATGTAAACAATATTGAAACAAACTTCAAACACTGAGCATTCCTTTTGATCCAAAAATGCAAGCTAAGTCTTTCCTGACTTAGGTAGGGCATCTTGAAAATGGTTGGCAAAAATTAGCATACTCACACAATATATATTTGGTCAATCAAATTTACATATGACTTACATGTGATGCTTCTCATCACTCTACCTTGACTGATATTATCTTGGTTGACAATTCACAACCATATTCTTTCCAGTTTTTTTCTCCGCAACAGACTTCAGGCTACATCACATATACACACTATTTCAATAATCCTTAAATGGGGAATTGGAGACACAGAACTGGACAATATGAGAAAGCCTTGACAGGACACTCACTCTGCTCCCCATTCATCCTAGTTGTACATACACTGTAAAGCTCTTATTCACCCCAGGCTGTAGATTACAGATGTGAGTCAAAAGAAAACAAGTCTCTCTCTTATTTGAAAATGTTAAATCTTTTAAAACATTCTAGCTTAGATCTGATTCACATAATTCACTTTGTGTTCTTGTATGTCAAAAGTAGGACAGTTTCCATTTCTTTTAACACCAAACATAAAGAGAGAGACAGAGAGAGAGAGAGAGAGAGAGCTTCTATGTTGGTTGGATTTGGCTGTTAGGATTATAGAACTGGTTAAACAAATTTTGAAGGTAAATAACTACCTTATATGGCTAGTTCTAAACAACTGTGTCAGAGATTTGCTTCCTCCATTTTTTTCATTCACTCTTTCAATATATATTTACTAAGCGCTTTTAGACATGTTCTCTGTGTTAGTTGGTAGCATGATACTACTACCACCACCAACAAAATACAGCGAAACTAAAACCAAGAGGACCAAAACTCCTTAGATTCTTTCTTTATGAAAATTTCAATTTAGTGGAGGATGAATATATTATGTAATAACAACAAAGAAAAATGAAAAATGATCACTGTCATAAATGGTTAAAAGTACATGTACTAGCAATTAAACCCATTCTGGGAAATCAGAAAAAAATCTTCTGTGATGAAAGTAACTTGATTTTAAATTTAATGAATAAAGAGAGTCAATCAGCATGGGATTATATAAAATTATTCTTATATTTCTGCATAGTTAGGGCTTTGTGAACTACTTTTAATGAAATTTGGTCCCTAGGTTAAAACAAGCACGGGAAGGTAACCCATTACTGATTGGATATTCAGTTCCAGAATATGGGGTATGAGGTGCTTTGTAGAATAGTTCTCAAGTGAAATAGTCATAACTGGTGAAAGAATATATATATATATACAAGAGGAAAGACACTATACAAGTTCACAGAATTATCAGACAAGAGTTTTTAAAAATGATTTTGCTGTGAAGGGAAGGAATTGATTTATATTCTTACAGTGTGTGTATATGCATATATATGTGTAATATGCATATATATATATATATATATATATACACACAGAAACACCAAATTATTGGAGAAAATCTACTAAAATATCAGTAAGAACAGCAAGAGTATGTGGCTCTTGACTGCTACTTGCTCCTCTTCTCTCTTGCTCTCCGCAGTCCAGCCTGGCATATGCTCCACTCTAGGAAGATGGGGTCAAGAAGTTGCAGCTTCCTCTAGTCTCAGGTCCTAGTCAAGGGCTACAGTATCTCTCCAGGAGGGCCAAACCAGCAGCATTCCTCATCCCCCCAGCTTTATGCTGCAGAGGTTAAATTCCAGGTGAGTGTTGCTAAGGGTTAGAGGCTGTAAATCTGAAAGAAGCAGGCCATATCCATGTGCTTGGCCTTGGAATAGTGACTCAGAAATTTTGTAAGGGAGAGGCAGGCCATAAAGAACAAAAAGCTCAAAAGCTCTATCCAAAGAAACTGATTTTATTTAGAAAAGAGTGTGAAAAATTGTGAGGATAAAGTACCCACATAAACAAAGTAGAGTTTGTTGATAAATAATTAAGAGGATGCTGGAAGCTCCATGAAAGCAACAAGTTAGATGGCAGAGCAGCTAGTTTACAGAGAGGATGAGAGGAAATAACAGCTTAGAGGAACGTTCTGATGTCAGAATAAACCTCAAATATAAACCTTAAAACTATCCCTTTAAATTTTAGTTGGATTAGACTGTGGAGTAATTTGTGCCCCAGGTCATTGTCAAAAACAATAAGCAATCAGGCAGCAGTTAATAGAGCCTTAGAATTGGTTGTGGTACAACTGATCCACACAGCTTAACAGAGAGACACTGAAAAAGATTCTTGCTAAAATCACTGTTATTCTAGGGTGCAAGTGGGCATGCCCAAGACTAGACCCTCTGAGGAGTGACAGGAGAGGCTTCACACTGCAAAGGAAATAGATTTCACTAAAATAATCCAGCCAAGTCACTACATAAATAAACAAGCAGAATAAAATAACACACCTTGGGGATTAGGTGAAACAATAAGTAGAGTGGCTATAATATATTATCTAGAATGTCCAGTTTTCAACAAAATTATGCGAATTAAAACAGGAAAGTTTGACTTATACACAGGAGAGTAAGTAGGTAACTAAAACTGTCTGTGAGAAAGCTCAGATGTTAGACTTAAAAGATTTTTAAAAATTCATTGTAAATATGGTTTAAAAACAAAAGAAAACTATGATTAAATAAATAAAGGAAGGCATGATGGCAATGTCTCATCAAATAGATTATATTAATATAGAGATCAAAATTTAAAAAGAGCCAATGGAAATTGTAGAGTTGAAAAGTATAATATTTAAAATGAAATGTAGAGAAGTAACACCTGAATTAACAAAGAGGGAAGATCTCTATTTAAGATGGTCAAATAAAACTACTGAAAAAAGGGGAACTAAACCCAATGTAAATAGAAGAAAGAAACTAATAAAGATTAGAAGAAAAAAAGAATAAAATACAATAAAGAAAAACAGTAGAAAATATTAATGAAACCAAAAGATGATTCCTTAGAAGGTAAACAAAAGTGATAAAAATTTAACTAAAGTGACCAATAAAAATTAAGAATACTTAAATTACTAAATTCAGGAACAAAAGAGAGGATATGACTACTGACTTCACAGAAATAAAAACAATTATAAGAGAATGTTAGGAACTACTCTATGCCATTAATTTGCTAACTCAAATGAAATAAATACATTTTTAAAAGGATAAAAATTGCCAAAACTAATTAAAGAAGAAATATAAAATATGAATAGATAAATAAAGTAAAATTATTGAATTTGCAATTGAAACATTTGCAACAAAGACAGTCTAGGCTTCATGAGTATTCATGAATATTACCAAACATTAAGAAGAATTAATGTCAAATTATCACAAACATGTTACAAATTCTTCCAAACAAGAAAACAGTAGCAAACCCAAACCAGCAGCATACAAAAAGAATTGTACACAATGACCAAGTTGGGTTTCTCCCAGAAATGTTAGTGTAGGTTCAACCTATAAAAATTATTTAGTATACCATATCAATAGAATAAAGGAGAAAAGCTTAAATGACCATTCCAACAGACAACATAAAAGTATTTGTAGAATAAAGGAGAAAAGCTTAAATGACCAGCTCAATAGACACAAAAATAACTTTTGTCAAAATTCAACATCATTTCATGATAAAGGAAAAAAAAAAAAAAAAAACAGGTAACATGAGAGGAATAGAAGAGAACTTTTCACAAACTGATAGATGCATCTACAAAACCCCACAGCTAACATCACCCTTAATGGTGAAAGATATATGCCTTCCATCAAAAATCAAGAAAAGGCTATGTCTTCTCTTTACATTTCTTTTGAACATTATATTAGAGGTTCTTTCTAGGACAAGTAGGCAAGAAAAGAATAGGCATCCAAACTGGCAGATTACATGTTCCTGTACATGGAAAATACAAGGTATCCATTAAAAAATAACTATGGCAACTAGTTAATAAGTTCAGCAGTGGTGTATGAAAAAAGTTCAATATACAAAAATAAATGTTTTTCTATTCACCAGTAATAAACAATCTCAAATGAAATTAGGAAAAAATCCTTTATAGTAGCCTAAAAAAGTAAAATATTTAAGAATGAATTTAACAAAAGAAATATAAAACTATAAAGCATTGTATAAATAAATTAAAGAACACCTAAATAAGCAGAAGGTCCATCCATATTCGTGGATCAGAAGACATTACTATTAAGATGGCATACTTCCTAAAGGATTTATTGATTAACGCAATCTCTATCAAAACTCCAGCTGGCTTCTTTGCAGAAACTGACAAACTGATTCTCAAGTTCCTATAGAAACGCAAGAGATCCAAAATAGCCAAACAATCTTCAATAAGTAGAACAGAGTTAGAAGAGTCACACTTTCTGATTTCAAAATTTAATTACAGTGCTACAGTAATCAAGGCTGCATGGTACTGGCCAAAGGATATACCTATAGAATAACAGAATAAAATTGAGACTCTAAAAATAAACCCTCGCATGTGCAATCAGTTGATTTTTGATGCAGATTCCATGACAATTCAATTCAAAGAGGCCACAAATCCTTAGCCATCAGGGAAATGTAAATCAAACTACAATGTTTATAGTACTTCACAACCATGAGGATGATTACAATAAAAAAGGCAGAAATAACTTTGCTGGCAAGGGTGTAGAAATTTTCAGTGCTCATACATTGCTGGTGAAATGTGCAATGGTGTAGACTGTTTTACTTTAGAAATCAGTCTGGTCATCCCTCATACTTTAAGAATTGCCTCATGATCTAGCCATTCCAGTCCTAGATATATATCCAAGATAAGTAAAAGAACATATGTCTATACAAAAATATATACATAAATGTTCACAGCAGCATTACTAATAGTAGCCAAAAGTGAAAGTGATTCGGGGGTACCAATACCTGCTTTGACATGGAAAAACCTTGGAAACATGCTACTTGAAAGAAGCCAACAAAGACCTCATATTGAATGATTTATTTATATGAAATGTCCAGAATAAGCTAATCTATAGAAGTGGAAAGTAAATTACTGATTGCCTAGTTTGGGTGTAAATGGAGAGTGCAAATTGATAGGGGGTTTCTTATGGGGGTGGTAAAAATATTCTATATTCTGTTTTCTTAACTAGGGAGATATGTGTTTAATTTTCAAAGGTAGGCCTGAAATCTAAGTCTTAGGGGATTTTTTTTTTCACTAGGGTCACTCTATCTTTTCCATGTAGAGATTTATTTATGTATCAAAGGCCTAGAGTAAGGATCCTCCAAGTAGACCCCTTCATAAGGGGAGTGAGCAAATAGTCATTTCCCCTTTAAAAATAGAGGAAATCCATATTTATTTATTTCTTGCCCAAGGAGTGAACCTGGCACTCACACACAGTATTTTTCTATATGTCTTTCATTGTGTAATTCTGGGAGGCTGCTGGGCTTTTGGGGACCATTGCTATTCTGTATGTTGATTTTGCTGTCAGCATAAAATGAAATCTGTCTCTGATACAAAGAACCCATGTGTGCATTTAAGACAAAATTAATAAATATAAACATTAAAAACTTAACGATAAGTTGTAAGAAATGAGGGAAGAAGAGGAATCACAGTAGAGAAACAGAAACCAGGGGTTGCACTGTATTCGATTAGGCTATAAGAGAAGGAAGAAAACATCAGTCCTGAGAGACTTCATAAACCACTTTAAAGACTTTTTAGGACTTCCCTGATGGCACAGTGGTTAAGAATCTGCCTGACAATACAGGGGACACGGGTTCGAGCCCTGGTCCAGGAAGATCCCACGTGCCAAAGAGCAACTGAACCCGTGTGCTACAACTACCGAGCCTGTGCTCTAGAGCCCACAATCCACAACGACTGAGCCCATGTGCCACAACTACTAAAGCCCACGTGCCTAGAGCCTATGCTCTGCAACGAGAAGCCACCACAATGAGAAGCCTGCACACCACAATGAAGAGTAGCCCCCGCTAGCCACAACTAGAGAAAGCCTGCGCTCAGCAACGAAGACCCCACGCAGCCAAAAGTAAAATAAACAAGTAAATAAATAAAGACTTTTTCTTTCACCTAAGAATCAGAGGAATATGGTAAAAAGACTTTAAGTAGGCACTGATTTAATAAACTTGGTTTTCCACAAAAATATTTCTTTATTTAACTACCTTAATGAATATAAACAAGGGTGGATACAGGGAGAATGATTAGGAGACAGTTGAGGTAGTAAAATGAAGAAGGAAGAAGAGAAACAGGGCGACATGGATTCAGATTATTAAAAGTTAAAAACAAAGAAGGTAACATTGCCAGACTTGATGATGTACGGGATATGAGGGTTAAGTATAAGAAGGCCATTCAGTATGACTCAATTTTTTGCTTTGTGCAACTGGATTGAGAATTGCACAAGTCAGAAAGGAACAGTAGACAAAGACCAACTTTTTTTTTTTCAATTTTTTTTAAACAGCTTTATTTAGATTTAGTTCACATACAATTCACCCATTTAAAGTAGTCAGTTTAATGTTGAATGTTTGTTTTTTTTTTTGTTTATACACAGGGTTGTGCAGCAGCCATCACCACAATCAATTTAGGACATTTTCATCACTTCAAAAAAACCCCATACTCATTAGCAGTCACTCCCCATTTCCACCCATGTTTTTCTGCCTGTCTTTTGATTTAATTTTTAAGGATCCCTAAGAGTAGTCTGCAGCTCAAAGGAGAGGTATATATTTGTGATTTATATTTGTGAATCATCTTTTATTGTTTCTTGTAAGATAAATGGTAAATTGAAGAAAATACCTAAAATGAAATAATCATCCACTTAGGAAATATGAAAGAATCAACTGACAAATCATTAGGACTAAAGAACAGTTCAGCAAGTTGTCACATAAAAGATAAAGTTTAAAAATCCAGTAGCATTTATTAAAACTGACAGCAACAAAGTAAACATAAAATTATATATAAGACTTCCAACAAGAAGCATACAGTGTATAGTAGTGCAATAATAAGAAAATATAAGACCTCTTTGGAGAAAAAAATTTTAATTCTAGTTAAGGACATTGAAAATAATCTGAAAAATTGGAATATTCTCCATGATTTTTCATGGATGACTATGTATTTTAGCAAGATCAATTCTTCTTGAAAAAATTCAGTATATATATTGAAGTAAGAGACAGTAAGTAGAGTTCTATAATTTAACAGAATATTTAATAAATTGTATATGAGAACTGGGTTATATATGTGGATAAATGAAGCTGTGTATCTGCCTAAAACCACCTATAAGAATGGATCTTAACAGGATTAAGACTACTAAATGTATAGTGACCTAGTACTGTGGAAGGATTCCTTAAATAAAATTTCCTAATGGCAAGATCTATATGGCAAGATAAAGGTAAGCTTTATTACATAAATTTGAAGATTTCTATTGCAGAGATGAAGCCCTGAACAAAATGTACATGCAGTAGACTGACTGGGAGAATGTGTTTATAAAGTTTAAAACTAATACGGAATTAATATCTAAAGAGAAACCACCAAAAAAAAAAAGACTGCAACTCCCCTAGAAAAATTATAAACCTAATTGAAAAAATAGACAAAGTCAAGTCAGAATAATGACAGATCTAGATACCCCGAAGGCTAACCAATGTATGGAGAGATTATAATATTCACTAGTAATCAGATAAATACTAATTAAAGCAACAATGCAGTACCACTTTACAACTACTATACTGGCAAATATTTGAAGCCCAGATAATGCCAAATTTGGGCAGAAATGTAAAAAAACAAAAATAATATATATGAGAGTAGAAGATAATGTACCTATTCTGGAGACCAATTTGGAGAAAATTAGTCACGTATAGGAAAACCTTATGACCAACACTTCTCCTAGTGCATATAAAAAATGTTCACACAGATACATGGGTGGACTTGCGTGAAGACGCTCACTGTGGTGTCATCTCTGGTTTCCAGGAATTAGAGGCAATCTGGGGCTCACCACTGGGACAGTGTGTAAGGGTAATGTGGGGTGCTGTGAAATACATTGGAGTTTAGAGGATGATGGAGCACAATATTAGAGTCAGAAGTAAAGGTCTAGATGTGCATAGGCAGTGATTGAAAGACAGAAACATCAATGTTAACAAAAGAAAAAAATATCATGAGATCTAGAACCCAATTATCAGGTAAAATAAAAGGCATGAACATAAATCAACAATACACATTTTACAAAAACATACAAACAAAAAATACCCATTAAAACCATTAATGGATATATATGGGGAATGTAGGAAACAGAAGCATGAGATTAAGATAAAAGGAATAAATAAATTGATAAATCAAGAAAAGGGCTCTACAGGCACTTATGATGTGTCATGGAAGGAAGAGTGTGATTTAATCCAATCTTCAGTGTGTGAAAGGGAGGAAGGAATATGTGAACCCCATACTCTGACCTTAGTTGTACTTTACATTGCATATTTTTCATGTGCTGCCTTGCCTGCAATTTTGAAAATTGTGAGAAAAGTGTTCTCCCATCAAGGAACAATGTGATGCTCAGAAAGATTGAGTGACTTGCCTAATAAATTCCCTCACCTTGCTGAGACTAAGTCTAGGCCTTCTGCCTAGATCTTTGAGTTATATACCGCAGGAGGCATGAGCATTGAGGTTTTAATGTATTATAGCTTCTACTAATATCAGGCAAGGATCCCTGACACTTTACTGAAAGGAAGGAAAATGCGGAAGAGTGCGGAGGAAATTCTGCCAACGTATTGAGATCAATGCAAAACTTTTTTTTTTTTAATATCTTAATTTATTTGGTGTCAGCAGGATTTTGGAATCCTCAATGCTGCTTTATTCTACCTGTTGCTAGAGTTGGTCCTTTTAAGAGTCATCTGCTAAAACAGGTCTCTGCACTGAACTTAGGCTATTTAATCAGGTTTTATTGCTTGTGTAAGATGAAGAATGTTTAATGTTTAAAGAGGCAGGACCCTATGGTCCAAAGATGTAATGCTTGCTATAATATAAAATAAATATTGACAAGAAAGAAGAGCTATTTTGGAATTGCTTCCCCAGGGTAGTACAAACGGAAACAACTGTTGGTTTATTTTCATTTCAACCAATCACATTTGATGTGGCTTCTAATATAATGAGAAGTGAGGCTGTTTCTCAGGACAATGTTAAAGGCCATCATCCCACCAAGCTGTGAACAAGTGTTTTCAAATATAAAAAATCACAGTACACCATCAAAAATTGTTGTGGTTATATTGACTTATTCATAAATGTATTCAGACAATGAATATCTGGTAAGCCCCCAAATTTTGCTAGTCATTGTGCTAATTGTTGTGGGTACATTGGTGAGCAAAATTAACATGGTTCTTTCTTCTATGGAACCTATAGTCTAGCATAAAAGATAGAAAACAGCAATAAAATGTGCTAAGTTTTTTCTTAAGAGTACAAAGTATGAAGTATGAATAGGAGACAAATTGATGGATTTTTGTAGGCAATATGTTCCTTTTTTTATTGCAAAGAATTTTGAGCATACCTAAAAATTAGAAATAATAGAACACACCATCTACCTCTCTTTTGCTTTTATTATTTGAAGTATGTTGCATACTAGGAATCATGTAATTTCAAATAAATATTGTAGTGTGTGCTCATAAAAAGATAGGATCTAATTTTTAAAACAACTATTTGCATAAATTTAGAATGATTCTAAAATTGCTGATAATATCCAAACTCTCTTGGATACCTAGTGGCACTAATCAATACCCAGACTACATACATTTGCCTTGCATTTAATAAACTTTCTAAGACTATTCTGTGTAATCAAATATCTGTAGCTAGATTTAAAAGCTCATATTTTTATTGGTGGTTTATTATTTTGTTTGTAAATGCATTGGTTAGGCATAACTTTCTCCATTTGAAATATGTTTCAAATTTTCAGTTATACAAACAATAATAATATCTCTCCTATAGGTGAAAAACTTCAGTTGAAAATGGAGGATGTATATGCAGAACCCTATTGAATGAAGGGGATATAGAGTCAACTTAGTCTGTTTGGGCTGTAACAGCAAAAATTCTATAGACTGAGTGACTTAAACCACAAGCATTCATTTCTTGCATTTCTGAAGTCTGGGAAGTACAAGATCAGTGTACCTATAGATTTGGTGTCTGGTGAGGCTCTATTTCCTGATTCACAAACTGCCATCTTCTTGTTGTATTCTTACATAGTGGAGAGGGCAAGGTAGCTCTCTGGGGTCTCTTTTATAAGGGGCACTAATCCCATTTATGAGGGTTCCACCCTTATGACTTAATCACCTCCCAAAGGCCCCGTCTCCAAACACCATTACATTAGACTGTTTGTGTCACCCCCAAAGTGTGAATCTGGGGGGACACAAACAGTCTATAGCAAGAGTAATATGTTCATATGATACATGTGAACTATCCAGGATTAGACCCTATTGCTGGCCTCTATCAACCTATATTTCTCTATCTATTAAAGAGTGCCGTCTTTTTTTAAAATAGTTACAACTCACACCTAACTTTTATACAGAACCTGTCACTGTTCTTTGTTCCTTTGATGTATGGGTGGTGTTATTGGTGCTAACCATAGTGGAGGATGCAGTACTCAGCTCCATCAAATATTTTCAAGTCTCATTGATAATGTTGGTCTACTATATGCTGCTGAAAATTTACCAGAAGACAAAAACTTCAAAAATAAATTTAAAGTTTTTTTCACTTTCTCCTGATAATGCTTCTGCTCTTTGACATGGCATTACTGCTAAGAGTAGAAATTATAAAAGGATTGTAAAATATTACTCTGAGAAATGTGTTTTGTTACTTATATACGTTTTGGTCAAAATGCATCCCTTGGAGTATGTTGAAGGCGTTGTTAGCCTTATATGGCAGATATCATAATATTTGGAAAATCTCCCATGAGCCTGTGAATGAAATTGGCATCTGTATTCTATATTTCAGTACAAGACCCAAAGGCTCTGGCTATTGAAATAGTAGTCCCAGAATTGAGAACAGTAAAAATAATGCTAGAAATAAAATAAAAAAGAAACATAACAAAAACTGCATACATTGCTCCCAACCTGACAAATCCAAAGTCTCTCACACTGCTTGATATTCTTATATACTACTAATAATTTCATTTATTGAACATTATACTCTACCATTTGTTACATGTTATGAACTGGAAAAGAGTATTGCACCCTATAAATATTTGCAAATATAGTCACATTTTCATTAATTTTTGGTCACTAGAAACTTCTGACAAATATAGTAGTTAAACAATAATTATATTGCCATAACACACTGCACTGTGACTATCTCATAACTTTCTCTGGTGTTGTCTATCACAACTTGCAATAACTGGTCTAATCTTACTGTTACTCATTCTCTTTGTTGTAAATTCCTTACCCAAACCTGTCATCCTTTTTATCAAAGTCTTCCATCACTCCAACTCACATTGATAACTTGCTTTTCTTAAGTGGTTTTAATATTATTTTCTTTGATAATTGGCTATATATCATGTACCTTTTCAATTGCTTATAACTTCTCACATCAATATGATTTACCTTTCTAAGTAGACTGCAAGCTCCATATGAATGCAGTTCATGGAATAGAGTTTTTCGTTATGACCTATTATGGCTTTGGTACTAAAAATGTCATTCTAGAACCAGCTAATAGGCATCACCTGGTAGCTTGTTAGGAATGTGTGGTCTCTGGACCTTTCTGTGATCCAGTGAAATAGCATCTGCAGATAAGATTTCCAGGTAATTCACATAAACGTTATTGTTTGAAGCACTGCCCTAAAATGTATCAGCCCTCTGTATACGCTAACTGAATGACTGCTAGTTTATTAGTTGTGATAAAAGTTTTCTCAGACTACTATAACAAATTACCACAAACTGGGTAGGTTGAAACAACAGAAGTTTATTCCCTCAGAGTATAGGTAGCCAGAAGTCAAAAATCAAGTTGTCTGCAGGGTTTGTTCCTTCTGGAGACTGGCAGAGAAACCGTCTCTTGCCTGTTTCATAGCTTCTGGTGTTTGTTGACAATCTTTGACATTGCTTGACTTGCAAATGCATCATTCCAATCTTTACTTTCATCTTCCCATTGTGTTCTTCTCTATGTCTCTCTGTGTCCTCCCCTTTTTTGTAAAGCCACCAGTCATTGTATCTAGGACACACCCTAAATACAAGATGATTTTATCTCAAGATACTGAACTAATTACATCTGCAAAGGCTCTATTTCCAAATAAGGTCACGTGCTGAGGTTCCAGGTGGACATGAATTTTTGGCGAGAGGGAGGGAACTGTATTCAACTCACTACAGCCATATACAAGAAAAGTGTAATTCATTACTATTAGTTCTTTTTTATTGAATATGGGATGATGACTACCCTTTCATCCCAGGACTCAGACAAAGTGAGAGATCATTATTAATAGAGTTAAAAGAGTGATTGTATTGGTAGAGGTAAAAGTATTAATTTTCATAGTGGCTACCACAAACCATTTAAACAAATCTAAAGCCTAAAATGATCTATCTCTCTCTCTCTCTCTCTCTCTTTCACACACACACACACACACACACACACACACACACACACACCACACACACACATGTGCACACAACCATACAAAACAGGCCTTTCTAACTCTAAAACTTGGCCTTTGTAACTCTAAAACTCTGGAATCACCATAAGACTCTCTCAAGGTTTATTCTTCCCATGAAATACTATGAAGTCAATCATTTTTTATGTGCACCTGCTTATAGTCACTTTAAGAAAACTTAATGCTATTGCCTGCATTCTCTGCACCTACTGTATTCATTTTTTCATGGCCTCCATAGCAGTAACTGAATATTTATAGTGATTCTTTTTCTTACAGCTTATAGTTAAATGATCAGCCAATAGTATTTCCTGTGAGCTGTTTACAGATGTTTCTCCTTAATGTTGTGCAGTTAACATCTCTACAGCATGCTTTTTCCCTGGCAAAATGTCACTTCATGATATATGTTAATGCATTCATACCCAGAAGCTTTTAATATAACAGGAACAAGGGTAAAAAAAAGGAAGAAAAAATAAACATATGTAAATAGCTATGCCTCCCTATAAGTGATTATCTAGGAATGTTTAATTGTTGCTTTCCTTCTCCATTTGCTAAAAATATCTCATATGTAAACAACTGACAATCATATTGCTATGCTGACTCTGCTCAAAATACATTAGATGGTAGTAAGAGAGCTTATTAAAAATTAAGAGGGATTTATTTAATATCTGAGTTGTTCAAAATGCTGTTGTGTGTGACAATGCAGTTAGAACAATTTTGGTTTAATCCTCAAAACAGAGCAAAAATTACTTCCAATCTTTTTTGTATGTTTGTGTTTCTTAAAATACTTCTTTTCAGATAAAAACATTTATTTGACCTCTGGTTAGTAAGCTAAAACCAGGACTGACTTGCCCATTTCAGGATTGTCAAATAAATAAAACTTGCCTTCAGACAAGCAGGTAGGTAGTCTTAGTATTTCCTTGCTGTCAAGGAGTTGTTATTTTGTTAACCAACATGTAGCTGTTTTATGCTTTCTTTTCCAGGGAGGGAATAAATACTCGCCTCAGGTACAAAATTTATGGGGTTGCAAAATTAAAGAGGTGCCAAAAATCTATATTCAAGACAAATAGTATTTTAGTTAGGGATGCCAGAAAAAATACAAGGTAAGCAGTTAAATTTGAATTATAGAAAAACAACAATATTTTTCAAAAATTTTAAGTATACTTCATGTAGTAGTTAATCTGAAGGAGGGAAGGGGGCAGGGCACAACTTTTGAAAGAACGACATAGACTGAGGACATGACATAAACTGATTAGAGCCAAATGGGTCCAAGATGGTGGGCAAGTTGACTTCCACTGGACCTTGAGTCTCAGTATATGTTCACTGTAACACATCAGCAAGCTAAATGACAAACCCACAGGTGCCATGACAGTTCCAAGGCCAACCATAAGGATCAAAAAGTGGGTGGTGGCCCACCTCCTGGAAATCCCTGCCCCTTCCTGAAATAGCTGGAATACTCCTCCCACTCCTCCCACTCATTACCCTATGAAATTACCCACCCCTATAAAATTTGACTACCCCATTCCCTGGTGCCTTTCTTATCTTCTGAGATGGCCCACACTCTGTCTGTGGAGAGTGTTTCTCTTTAAATGAATCCACTTCTTACCTATCACTTTGTCTCACTGAATTCTTTCTGTGTTGAGACATCAGAAACCTGAGCTCCATTAAGTCCTGAAACAAGGTGTGTGATCTCAGTTGGAAGACCATGAGTTTTGGCTGGGTATGAGTTCTGGCTTCATGGGTTCAAGTCCCAATCAGGGTTTTGGCTGGGTTCAAGTCCCAGCTGCCTGGGTTCAAGTCCCAATCAGGGTTTTGGCTGGGTTCGAGTCCCAGCAAATGTGTTCAAGTCCCAATCTGAGTTTTACACGGTTTCACATCTAAAATTCAAATACTACCTATAAAATGTATATCAAATTTTTTTATTGCTGTATATATTAAAATTTAACTTTGTCCTATGTTTTTATTTGCTAAACATGGCATTTCTAACTTTAATGCACTATGTTTTAAAAGTTAAAATTAATACAAAAAAATCCAGAATTAAAGTAATATCAATTTTAAATAGACCCAAGACAAGTTTTACTAACGTTTTTCTTTTTCCTCAGACTCAGAACAACATGGTGATTGATTCTAAGTTTTAAAATATTACATTAAAATATTATGTATCTTGATTACTGAATAAGGAATACCTGTTCAGTTTTGCTCCCACAGCAAATACCTCATTTGCCTTTTAACAATCTGAGCACTGCCTGTCTTTCTTAGCTTCTTACAATTTACTTTCACCATGGACCATGGTTTTGGTGAGGAATAATGTGATAATAACCAAGGAGCCAGAAAATGTATACTGAAAGTGTTCTTAAAGATTATTCTATCTCATGATCACATTTAACTGAAGAAGGACTCAAAGCCATGAGGGTGATTTGATGTGAACTCTAGTCACATGGGAAATTATCAGCAAGTTTGGTAACAGCAAACAAATCTCCCATCAATCCAGTGCTACAAAGCTATTTACACACACACACACACACACACACACACACACACACACACACACTGTTTTCAAGCAAATTGCAAAGGAGAATAGAGAATAACTGTCCTGTCACTCAAGGGCCTTGAATAGGATGACCTATAAAATAAGGCCATAATCAATCTCTTCAATCCCACCTAAAGTTACAACTAAGATACTGAGAGAGCAAAAGAACTGTATAATTTATTTATTCTTCCTGTATATACCGAGCTCCTTTTATGTACTAGTCATTATTCTTTTTTTTTTCTTTCTTTTTTGGTGGTACGCGGGCCTCTCACTGTTGTGGCCTCTCCCGTTGCAGAGCACAGGCTCCGGACGCGCAGGCTCAGCAGCCATGGCTCGCAGGTCCAGCTGCTCCGCGGCATGTGGGATCTTCCCGGACCGGGGCACGAGCCCGTGTCCCCTGCATCGGCAAGCGGACTCTCAACCACTGTGCCACCAGGGAAGCCCCTAGTCATTATTCTTGATACTAAGCATATGGCAATCAATATGAACGATAAGGTCCCTTTTTTCTTGGATCTTTCACTACAGTGAAGCAAGCTAGGAAAAAACAAATAAACAAATAACATAATGCAGGTATTACAAAATGCTAAAAACAAAACAAAACAAGCCTGATAATAATAATTATGTTCCTGAGTCTGAAAAACTATAATAGGTAGTATGAGCAAGAAAGATTTCTTTGAGATAATGACAATTGAGGAAAGAGATGAATGTTGAAAGAAGTAATCAAGATCTGGATGGAGAACATTCCAGGCAGATGAAAGAGCCAGGATAAAATCTAAAGGAAGTATGGAACTTGGCCTAAGTAGGGAACAACATTAGTTCTTAAAGTCCAGCATTGCATAATACCATTCTGCCTTTATTTTAATAAGCATCTGGAAATGTTTTTCAGAGCTATTTAACTTTATACCAGTGTTTGTAGAACCATACAGTAACCCTTAATTAGGAAGTTGCAAATAACAACAAAAGTGGTAACTAGTCACATATGGCTGTTAACATTTAAGTTAATAAAATTTTGAAAAATAAAAAATGTAGTCCCTCAGCAGCACTAACCAAGTTCAAGTGCTCTGTGTGGCCTGTGTCAACTATACTGGACAGTGCAGGTACAGCGTACTTGTATCATCAAAGAAAGTTCTCTTGTTCAGGTCATGACTAGACTGGGGGAAAGAACAGAGTAGTTTTCTTTTAATTAAATTATTTATTGGAATATAGTTGATTTACAATGTTGTGTTAGTTTCTGCTGTACAGCAAAGAGAATCAGTTATACATACACATATATCCACTCTTTTTTAGATTCTATTCCCATATAGGTCATTACAGAATACTGAATAGTGTTCCCTGTGCTATTCAGTGGGTTCTTATTAGTTATCTATTCTGTATATAGTAGTGTGTATATGTCAATCCCAATCTCCCAATTTATCTCTCACACCCTGGTAACCACAAGTTTGTTTTCTACATCTGTGACTCAACTTCTGCTTTGTAAATCAGTTCATTTGTACCATTCTTTAGATTCCACATATAAGTGGTACGTGATATTTGTCTTTCTCTGTATGACTTACTTCACTCAGTATGACAAGAACAGATTAGTTTTATATCTATATAGATACAGATATAGATATGCATGTATACATATATATTTTTAGAAGAAATTCAATTATTTGTATGCATTCCTTTGTTCATAATATTGGTTGACTGCCTACTACATGACAGATAACAGGAACTATTATAAACAATGGGAATTTAGTGATGAACCATAGAGGCAAAATCATTATATTCATGGAGCTTATATTTTAGTGATGGATAAATAGGAAAAATATAGTGAATTCAATATTAATAAAGGCTAGAGAGAAAAAATAAAGTAAGACAGGGGAGTTGAAATGTTGGGGTTTGTTTGGAAGAATTGAAATAATAAGTGTGGTGATTAAGGAAAGTCTCTCCAGGAAGATGACAATAGGGGAAAGACCTGAGGAAGCATAAGAGGAGGAAGGAGACACTTCTAGCTAGGAGGAAGAGCAGGCACAAAGGTCCTGAGATGGGTGCTGGACAAGCCTGTCTGAGGAACAGAGAGATAAGCACAACTGACGCAGAGCAAAAGGAGGATTATGGGACAAGAGGGAGCTAAAGGTAAGGGTTTAGTGGGCCCAGACTATATAAGAATTTAGAGATCATTGGAAAAAATTTGTATTCTAGTATGTATAGGAAAAAAGCTTAACAATTTTCTTTTGAAAGATGCCTTTCAATAAATAAGAAACAAGCTGTCAGCACAAATGCCTTATTAAAATTGTTTGGGTAGGAGGATTCAAGATGGCAGTATAGGAAGATCTTAAACTCACTCCCTCCCTCACGGACAAAACAAATGTGCACCTACATGTGGAATAATTCCTTTGGAAGGAAATCTGACAACTGGGTGAACAGAGCCTCCACAACAAAGAGTAAAAGGATAACATCAAAACAGGTAGGAGGTGTTTTGCAAGGAAAAGCCCACACCCCAGCCATGGAGTGGGTGATCTGCAATTGGGAAGACTCACAAGGGTATGAATTTTCTCTGAGTGGGGGATTTGAGCCCCACATCAGCTCCCCCAACCCCTGCATAGGAGAAACAAACCCCCAAACAGCTGGCTTTGAAAACCAACTGAGAAAACATCAAGTAAAACTATAAAACTGCAGGGAAAAAACTTCACTCTTAAAGGGCTCACATGCAGACTCACTAGACCCGAAAACCAGCACACAAACACCAGATTGTAGACCATAAGTAAAAAGGACCCATGTACTAGTCTTGAAGTATCTGTCAGAGAGACAAGAAGCAGTTGGGATGAATAACTGGTGGAAACCATTTATGTAATTTCAGGCTACCTTGTTAATACCAGCACTGGTGGGCACCATTTTGGGACTCTCCATTTAACCTGTTAGTGCCAATGGGGATGCCCCACTGAGAGCCCACCCACCCTGGGCCTATCCCAGACCTCAAAACAAGCAGAGCAGTAGCCCTTGCTACTGGCACCCCACAGTAGCTGTGGCCCCACCACAAGAGGAAGGTACATGCAGCCTCTACAGGGGACCCCACTTGAGTGCCTGGCTCTAGTGTCCAGGTGAGGTTGCACTTCTGAGACCCATAGGACATCTCCTAAATCAGGCCACTCCTTCAAAACTGGGAGAGATAACAAATATACCTAATACATACAAACAACAACAAAAAAGGAATATGTTCCAATTGAAAGAACAAGACCAATCTTCAGAAAAAAAAAACTAAACAAAAAATAAACTAGCAATCTACCAGATAAAGAGTTCAAAGTAAGACTAATAAAGATGTGCTCTCAGGAGAAGAATGGATGAACACAGTAAGAACTTCACCAAAGAGACAGAAAATATAAGAAAGTCCTAAACAGAAGTTTTAGCTGAATTGAAAAAATAAAATAGAGGGTTTCAACAGCAGATGGATGAAGTAGAAGAAAGAATCAGGGAGCTAAAAGACAAAACAGTGGAACTCATTTGGAGAGTAGAAAAATGAAAACAATAACTTAAAAAGTGAATTAAGGGTTTTATGATGGTCCCAGAAGGAGAAGAGAGAGGAAAAAGAGCCAGAAAAATTATTTGAAGAAACAGTGTCTGAAAGCTTCCTTAATCTGGGGAAGGAAACAGACATTCAGGTCCAGGAAGACCATTGAGTTACAAATAAGATGAACACAAACAGACACACACCAAGAC
This sequence comes from Neophocaena asiaeorientalis asiaeorientalis, assembly GCF_003031525.2. Classification (NCBI taxonomy): domain Eukaryota; kingdom Metazoa; phylum Chordata; class Mammalia; order Artiodactyla; family Phocoenidae; genus Neophocaena; species Neophocaena asiaeorientalis. The sequence goes on along the minus strand of NW_020175398.1, from coordinate 2,890,248 downwards.
ACATAATAATTAAAACAGTAAAATTTAAAGATAAAAAAAGACTCCTAAAATCAGCAAGAGAAAAACAACTTGCTATGTACAAGGGAAACTCTGTAAGGCTATCAGCTATTTTTTAGCAGAAAATTTGTAGGTCAGAGAGAGGCAAGTGACATTTAAAGTACCGAAAGAAAACAAACAAAGCAAAAAAAAAAAAACAAAATAAACAAACTTCCAACCACAATTCTCTACAGACAATGTTATTATTCAGAATTAAAGGAGAAATTAAGAGATCAGCAAAAACTAAAGGAGTTAATCACCACTAAAACAACCTTACAAGTAATGTTAAAGGGACTTCTCTAAGCTGAAAAGAAAGGCACTAACTAATAACAAGAAAACATAAAAAAGTAAAAATTTCACTGGAATAGGTAAATATATAATAGAGGTAGTGGGTCAATCACTTATAAAACATGAATGAAGGTAAAAGATGACAATAGCACAAATAACTAAAATTATAATAACTGATTAGGGATGCATAAAATAAAAAAAGGTTATAAAAAGTGTCACCAAAAGTACAAAACGTGAGAGGGGGTGTAAAAAGACAAAGCTTTGGAATGTGCTCAAATTTAAGTTGCTACCAATTTAAAAAGACATATTTATATACAGGATGTCAATGTGAGCCTCACCAACTAAGGAATAACAAAACCAATGGGAAAATAAAATGATATCCATAACCTAGTTATCTATATTTTATATCTTAAATTTTGATATAAATTTGGATTTTGAAAAAATAGATCGCCTACCTTAAGACTAAAGGGAGGAGCCTTTGTTATAGAGGACCATGATACAACACTAGATGTAAACTCCATTATGGTGAAAAAGCACAGCTTATTATTTTTGCAGCCCCATAATTAGCATAGCATGTGAAACACAAGAAATGATCAATAAGCATGTCCTCTGAGTTCAATTCATCAACATCCCATATCAAAAGAAGCTATAGGGGGGGAAATGTACCAGATAAGACATCTTGATGTATCAAAGTAAGATTTTTTTATTTTTCGTTTACAAGGGTATAGACAAAATCAGAGTGACAGGATAAGTGAATGAAAAAACATATATAAAAATATAAGGGTGGAATATGTCAAATGGAAACTGAGAGAAACTAACAGTAGGTGCTCTAGGATGGTGGCTCTCACTTCCCATTAGCTATGACATTCACACATATGACATTCTAGGAATAGCAAGTCTCGACCCAGCAGCCTGTAACAGAGAGCAACAGAGCCTGAGAGGAATGCATGATTCTTGATGGCCTTGCTGTAGCCTCAATCATTCTCTTTTTTGTTGGTTTATTTTATTAAAGAAGACTTTGGAATAAAAGTGACTGGGAGTGGCATCATTACAGGTAAGGTGACTATGGAACTAAGCTGAGGAAAGTGAGTGGTTTAAGAAAGCACATCCCAGGTGCTGACCCTGTACTTGTAGGAATTTGAGAGCAAACACCTCCTTAATATTGTACCCTAGGAGCTTGGCTGGCTTCACATAATTCAGGCCCATTGTTCTGAGTGGCTCAGGGCAGTTTGGAATTACAGTCTATTTTTCTGACTTAATTAATGATAGTGCCTCTTTTCACTTCTAATATTTTTCTGGTTTGGATGATAAACTGTATGTTCATCATAGCTACAGGAATCTTTTTTAATCCATATTAAAGTAAATAATTTGAAAACATTAAATCGTTATTCTTATATTTTATAAATTACTTCTGTCCAAATTCAGAACTGATTGAAACACGTCTATGCTTTGAGATATCACAGTTGAAAACTGCTGTTCTAGGCATTTAACAGAAGTGAAAAGCTCACTCTGGGCTAATGTAGACTTGAAAACCTTTACAGAAGACATGAGCACTAAGCTGATATATGATATGTAATGCTATATGCTATATGATAAAAAATAAAATGTGCACACTTTCAGGTTGGAAAAACAGATAAATACTACTAAGTTGCACAGGAATTAACTTATGTGTGGGGTTATGTAGGACAAATATCTTATATTCTTATCCCTTCTTTTTCCCTCTTTTCACAGGACATGGACATAGGATAATAATCATTTAAAAAATGTATTACTTAGATTTGACCTATGTTTTAACATACTGCTGACAATAAAACAAATATTTTAACAGACAGCCTTCCTGATTGTCAGGTAATTCTTTCATTTGACCTCTGACCCACTCAATTGGTCACTGGGTCTTTTGTCAGAGTCTTTAAATGATTTATGCATAATCAATTAAATCAATAGATTGTCTTTGCAGTGGGAGTGAAAACATTTAGTTCTGGAATTTCCCATGAATGGATCAATGCTTCAAACTTATGGAAAGCAGAACTTACTCTTGTTACCACATACTTCAGAGATTAAGGTAAAGAATGACAGCACAAACCGATCTTCCATGACTCCGTGGGTCCTTCCTTTCTTCCATAAATCATGGAGGCTTGACTAGTGTTTGTATCAAACACTTGGGCCATTCCATTGGGTAGCATCATTATTTGTTGGTACTATAAACCAATACTAGTAGCTCTCTCTAGAAGAAACTAAAGCAAGAAGATATCCATGTATTCCCTACAGTAAGTGCTCACAGCTCAGTGGAGGTCAGTGTCAGTTGACCTCTATCACACATCACGCCTTGTGCACTGACGCTCCATCTAGTTCTGGCTTTGTGGACCCTCATGGCAATATCCAAATAGGGTCCTTGTTAAATACCACATTCCCCCAACAAACACTTATCACTCAATATTTAAACAGCTTTGTCTTTCCTTATCTTAAAGCCTAAGGGGAAGCATCTTATTAATTGGCAAACTAACTTGTGTGACATTGTGAACAGGAGAGGAAGAGTAAGCCATTATTCTCCAAGTTCATGTGTACGTTTTCACTGTGGCTGTCTGGAGACACTGGGGGGATGACAGTGAGTGCTCTAAGTTTTTACTGTTTTTGAAGGAGATTCTACATAAGGATGCATGGCTTTTATGTATATGATTTATAAAGGATCCGAAGTGTAGAATACTTGATGTTCAATTGAAACATCTACTTTACCAAATGAATACTGTTCACTGCCAACCACAGTGCAAGAAATAACACAATTAATGTCTCCAAAGGAAGGAATTTTAAACAAGACAGAAAGCTATGGCAGCAAGCAGGAATGGAGAAATGTATAGCATAGAAATTCAGTTGTGTGGAGTCAGTTCAGAAGTATGACACTGGCATTCATTCACTGTATGACTGCGTTCAGTCCATCTAGCCACTTTGAACATGTGCTTTCTCATCTGTAAAAGGAAGCAAATGTTATCCTACTGAAGTTCTTGATTAAGTGAGACAATATCTATAAAAGTGCTTAGCTAGTGCCTTGCATATAATATTTCAAAAATTATTATTATTACTATTATTATTTTTTTATTATAGAAAAAAGAAGAGAGAGATATTTGAGGGCCAGATGAAGACTGACACAGTCCTGCAGACCACTGTGTGTGATCAATCATCTCATCCACCAGGGTATTGCCAATTTGCGGTAAGAAGTACAGAGGGTTCCCTTGTTACTCAGGAATACTGTTTCACTGCCACTTGCTTTGCACTAAGGTTATTTAAATCATTCTTTAATGAAATCTGACTGTCAAGTCACTTGAGAATGAAATATATCCAGAATCAGGACCAGAACTCAAAGTACCATTCCTATACTATTTTTGTTACTCCACAGTTAAAATATTTATCTAATGGGGCAAATTGCAGCAATTAGCAGTAAGAAGATTTTAGCTGTGAGACACCAAGTCTCTGGCCATCCCCAAGGAGTCTAAGTAAAAGATTTGTTTAATGCTCCTTCTTCTTGTATTTTAAGTATGTGAGCAGTTTTCCTGAAGAAAGTAAAGTAAGATCCATGCACATAGTCCTCTGGCTTAAGTCTTAGAGGAAACTGTCTGCTTTATATTTTTCCCATATGTTGTGTGCTTCCCTAGACTCTACGGGTGAAGAGATTTTTTTTTTTTTAATCTCAAGGGTATTCAAACCAGCAATATATTTGCTGGTATGTGAATTTCAGACACTTGATCTGTCCCTCCCGTCCCTAACTCCTCTCAATGCTAAAACTATTATGAAGTGAGACGCAATTTTTTGAAGGCCAGACCTTTAATCAGCATTTAGATACTCCTTTACATATTGCATTTTATGTGTGGTTATCCTAAAATTCTTAGTGTGCACTCCTCCCTCAACCAGCTTTGAAAAGTGGGTGGAAGTTGATTGGTTTGCTTGGTTATTTTTTACAATATTGTATCACTGTCAATGAAATTGACCATGAAAGTGCATTAAATGGTTGATCATAAAATAAAGCATTCTTGGCATGTGGAACAATGACAAACTAACATAGAGTTGAGCTTATTTTAATGAAAACCACCCCTTTCTGGCTGATGAACTGAACTGTTCTGAGTGCTAGCGAGAAACTAGTAAGCACTGTAAAAGTCCTGAGTAAGGAGCTAAAGGTATCCAATTTAATTAATTCCAACCACCTGACCACCTGTGTACAAGATCCTGAAGTGTAAGTGTTTAGTATGGCCTTCATGGTTACAGCACAGAGATCTTGTGACCATTGTGTAAAGTTTTCTAACAGAAGTGTTTAGATATGGGAGATCACAGTTCGGTGCCAATCACTAACCAGCATTGCTAGATCCTTTCTCTCCTTCCCTTGCCATGAGACCAAGTGATAGAATTCAAAGCAGAGTTAGTCAGACAGGCAAGGACAAATCATGTGTACCAAAGAAGGAAGTATTTGCTTATATGGTTTTAGTGGAAACTGTCTGGATCTTGCCCTGATTTTCATTACTGGCCAGGCCTGTGCACCCACCCCAGCTGCCATGAGTGTGGGTTGATAATTCACAACTGTCTCTTCTCTGAAGAATTGTCTCTGGCCAAATGCCAAAGAGATTAACCCCACCACCACCCAGTATCCGTAGACCTCAGCCAATGGCTGCCTGCAAGAGAGCACTACAAAAGACCAGGTCTCAGATCTCAAGACTAACACTATGGAGAACACACACACACACACACACACACACACACACACACACACAGAGGAACACAAGAACATTTTTGGAGGTGATAGGTATGTTCAGTACCTTAAGTGTGATGATATATTATAAGTTGTTAGCCTTTCACACTTACACATGGACTTTATGAAGCCTCATATCATCCATATTGATATCACTGACAGATGACACTAAAATTGCTTCCTATGATAACATGAAAGAGAGATAATCAGTGTACATTCTAGTAAATGAGCACATTTTTTACAAGTAAGAGAAGGGTTTATTATTAAAAATTCTTCTTTAATTTAACTGAAACTCTTTTAAATATTAAAGGTAAAGTATAAAGTAAAACCTATCAGCATTTTGTGATATCAATAATATAAGAACAGGATAGAAGGTCTAATCATTTTCATTATAATAATTCTGATATTCCAATTCTCATCCACACTCTGATTATAAAATATGTCCAATTTATTTGTAATGATAAAATTTCAATAGCTACTATTATCCCTAGAGGGATGGGATGGCTCTCCTTGCACTGGGAGGTAGAGGATGATGTGGAGTGAGTGAGCAGTTGGCAGGATTTCAGGCAAGAAAAATAAGTCAAAATTTTAAGTGCTAACCATAAAGATTTGATTTTTTTTGAAAGGTACTGAGAGCCACAGAAAACCTTAAGACTATCAACATGATCCGATCTGACAAGATGGGATCTTATCTAAAAACTAAAGCAATAGCTGATAAAAGTTTAACACTTCTTGACAACACATGCCTTTAACCAAAGACTGGATATGTGTTTGGTGACATAATCAAAGGCATGATTTTGTTGAACAGATTTTCTTATTAAATCTGTAGGATTCAGGTTATTAATCCCTGCATGATAATGTTTTAACTAAGAGAAGACAGGGTGAATAGTTTTCTAATATGACTTCAGTGTACACAGACAAGTCTCCAACTAAATCATAGTGTTTCCAACCTTGAGATTCATCCCCAGGAGATTAGGTTGCCTTTCAGTTCCTGAAATAAGGAAGAGAGGTGTCAGAGGCCACTCTCAGGGGAGAGGGTGTTGTCAAGATGTTATCTACGTTGATACACTGCTGAATGAGCACACAGAATAATATTAAAACTCCAGAAGCACACACTTTACTCTCATACTCTGGGAAACTTAGAATGCTTTGGTCTAAAAGTGCTTGAAAACAAGCTACACCCATGTTAATAAATCCAATGGCTCGGAGTTCCAAATTTGTTTCCATTAACACTATCTATAGGTTTTCTTTGATAAACCTGGTCAGTCACTGCCAACTATCCTTTTCTAAACCTGTGTGTGTGTGTGTGTGTGTGTGTGTGTGTGTGTGTGTGTGTGTAATTACTCTGATCAGAAACTTTCAGTGACTTCACAGAGCAGTCTGTTCTGAAAATATGACCTAGGATGTGGAGCCCTCCACAATCTCTTTTATTTACAATTCCTTATCCCACTATTATTTTTAAATATTAGGTTAAATTCCAATTGGCCTTCAAATTACATTTTTAGGAATGAGTCAGAAGGCAGAAAATAGTATCCATGCATATAAAAACTGTGAAATTCTGGGAGAATAGAAAATTGCACAGGCTTGCTTTAATCTTCATCATCTGGCTGTTTTCTCATAGTTTGTAGCCTTAGAATCTTCAAACAAGTGAGACCTGTGTGGTTGCTTTTAAATAGAATCAATATCCAAAACCTGAGTGCATATTAAAATTATCTGGGAATATTTTCAAAAATATTGGTATTTGAATTCCACTTCCAGTGTCAATGGTCTAGGATGAAGACTGTCATCAGTATTATTTAACATCTTTGACGGTGATTCTGTCATGCAGGAAAGGTTGAAAATGATTGAAGCAGAGCAAGGAAGGGTCAGTAGTAGCTATGAGTTACGTGCCCTTCTCCAAAGTAATTCTTCTGAAGATCTAAAGACCGGTAATTTATGAGAGAAAATTACCAATTAATTACATCAGAATCAACAATGTATTTTAGTTCAAAAATACCTACAGCGTAGTTAATGTGTGCCAGGTAACACATCTTCACTTTATGTATAGTTCTAAATAAGACAGGGACTCTGTTCTTGAGGGGCATACAATGAAAGCCATGGTTACTGACAATCTGGCATTCTTGGAGATAGTGTTGTATTTCACTTTATGTAAATTATTCTTGAATTAAAATTATCAAGTGTCTAGGAATTAATCTAATGAAAGTTGTGAAATGTATTTACACAGAAATACGTATGTGAGTTACCTCTCTGGTGTGGCAGATAAAGTTGCCAGTAGACTGACTCTCCCACACATATGAAAACAAACTCAATATAAAATGTTAAAACACTGTGTAAAGGATCTAGCGAATAAGCAATCGCAGGCACATTTGGAAGTGGGTGGAGCTTTGTAAGAACAAACAAGACAGAGAGAAAAAAATTCAAAGTTGTTTTTTAATAAATTGAAAAAATAAAATGGTACCTACAGTGGAAAAGAAAAGAAGAAAGCACAGAAATCAATATCAAGAATGAGATTACTGTTGGCGGTATACACCTAAAAAGACCACTTTTTTGCATTTGCACCACTTTTTCTCAGGTTGTGTCCTGAGAAATGTCTCAATCTCTAACTGGGTGAATATTTAAGGCTGATACTAATTGTATCTCCTAAGCTCTCTCATGCTGTTTTATTTTCTTTTCCTCATTTTCGTGTTGAATCAAAGGCCAGATGATACGTAAAACCTGTCAACATGTGTATTGTAATCACGGTTTCTCACTGTCTTAAGCAGTCTTGCACAATCAAAGCCTTGTCTCATTAAGTGATGCCGGGACCCAACTGCCAAAAGTAACGTGCATTTTCCTGAGGAGAAGAATGCTGGGAATATGGCTTCTGACTAGGAAAAGAAATCAGAAGAAATTATGTGGAGAGTCCCCTCCATGTACAGAAAGAGTCACATAGTTTTTCTTCATCAGACTTGTGTGCAGCTTTTATAATTTTGCCTCTTTCCAACATGTATACTAAGTGAGAATTTCTGAAGAACAGAGCTGAATACCTGCATATTTTAAAAAGCACTCAAAGGATTTTGCTGTTCACCCTGGAGATATCACCTCCCACCTGTCAGTATGACTATTACCAAAAAGGCAGCACATAACAGTTGTGGGTAAGGACGTGAGAAACGGGATCCCTTGTGCACTGTTGGTGGGAATGCACATAGGTGCAGTCACTATGGAAAACATTAGGGAGATTCCTCAAAAAATTAAAAATAGAACTACCACATGATCGAGCAGTTCCACTCCTGGGTATTTATCTGAAGAAAACAAAAACACTAATTCTAAAAGATATATGCACCCCTATGTTCATTGCACCTTTATTTATAGTAGTCAAGGTATGGAAACAACCTTTGTGCCCATCAATAGATGAATGGATAAAGAAGATGTAACAAATGTATCTATTACTCAGCCATAAAAATAATGAATTATATAAATATAAAATCTTGCCATTTGCAACAACATGGATGGACCTAGAGGGTCTTATTCTAAGTGAAATAAGTCGGAGAAAGGCAAGAAACAGAGTCATAGATACAAAGAACATATTGGTGGTTGCCAGAGGGGAAGGGGGTGGGAGAGAAGAGAAACAGGTGAGGAAGATTAAGATGTACAAACTTCCAGTTACAAAATAAATGAGTCAATGGTGTGAAATGTTCAGCTTGGTTAATATATTCAATAATCTTTAAAATATTTTTATGGTGACAGATCATAACTAGATTTATGATCATAATCATCTTGAAATGTACAGAAATATCAAATATGTTGTGTATCAGGAAGTAACATTCTGTTGTAGGTCAATTATACTTAACAAACAAACAAATAAACAAACTAATCGAAAAAGAGATCACATTTGTGGTTACCAGAGGCAGGGGTCGGGGGACAGGGAATTGGATGGAGGTGGTCAAGAGGTAAAAACTTCCAGCTTTAAGATAAATAAGCACTAGGGATGTAATACACAACATGATAAATATAATTAGCACTGCTGTATGTTATATTTAAACATAGTTAAAGAGTAAATCCTAAGAGTTCTCATCACAAGGAATTCTTTTTCTATTTCTTTAATCTTGAGATGATGGATGTTCACTAAACTTACTGTGATAAGCATTTCATGATGTATGCAAGTCAAATCATTATTCTGTTAAAACCTTAAACTTACAAAGTGCTGTCAATTATATCTCAATAAAACTGGAAGAAAAAATAAGGTTCAAAACATAAGATGATTAAGAGAATCATGAGGAATTATATAGGCAGAAAAAATTAGAGAGTTAATGATAAATAATTATTACTTTCTAAAGACAAACTTGCACTTACAACCTTTGTTCATAAACAAGGAACTGAGCTATGCACAGAAAGTTATAGCTGTAAATAGTTTGCTCTCACATAGGTTAAATATGAATATTTCAGAGGAACATAAATGGTATTAAAATAATACAATTTACAAGAGATATTAATTTCTTTTTTGATGATGCTTAAAAAACTGTGTACGTGGCTCTTT
>NW_020175398.1:2865579-2880471 GCF_003031525.2 Neophocaena asiaeorientalis asiaeorientalis | reverse complement strand
TAGACTCCTTTTATGAGGGAGAGGGAATGCCGAGAGGAGAAAAACAACATACTTACTGTCAATTAAATAATGGCATATGTTTTTCAAAACAACACAAGAAACTCTAGAGTGATCAAAAGGGGAAACATAAAATTTGAATCAAAGTAAACCCAGTAAAGAATTTCTAGACTCTTCTAAGATTCAGTGCATGAAGTGGAGTTCTTGGAACTAGGAGACTTAATACAGAAGCATGTATTACTTAAGATCTTCCTATGCAGTTGAGGAATGGGAATACATTATCAGGAGAAATCTCAAGACCTACACACATGTATCCACTTAATTAACGATTGTTGAAGTATATAGTATTTATCATTAATTAAACATCTTAATATAAAAATATGCAAAATGAGCTTGCTTTATTGTCTTGTTAGGTACCTCTCTGGTTAGGGGAACTCAAAACAGGACACAAAATGAATGATCTAAGGAAGTGGAAGGACTTTTGAAAACATGAATGATGATGAAATTGTAAATAAACAGTGGGTCTGCTATAATAGTGTTATTATTTTTACTTCCTATGACCATAACCCACACTATCAGCACTTGAAGAGAGTGTTCAGGGTTGTATAGATAGCCTACTATATTTATTTCTGAAACCATTTCATGTTTTGTCCTGGATATAGCTGCATTATCAAAAGAAAATAAGTAACTTCTGCAAGTCTTCTTTCCCCAATATTATGTCAGATTCATAGTAAGTTTTCTGCCCAAATAAATACGTGTTTTTGAAGGGCATGGTCGAAAGGTTTACATGTAAGTCCTTCACAGCCATCGCCATATTGCACATGTGAGTGATATGATCAATAGATTTCATTTTGCATTTGAGCTTGTATGATTGATACTACTAACTAAAATCTTCTGTTAAATAGGAATCTGAGGCATGTTCTGACTTCAGTGGAAACATGTCCACTGTGGCAAGAGATGATGAGAGGCTGTTCCCATGAGAAGAGTTACACATTTCCCAATCTCAGTAAATACTTTTTATGTGCATAAGAAATTATCAACTTAAAATTTTATTTTATGACTTGAAATATCACAGTAAACATTCAATGAAATATCTGTTATTCCCTTGATTTTCAGAGAAATAAAAATGGGGGTTTTCTGCCATTTGCCAAGTAGTGGATGTCAGTTAATGCAATGGCAAAGCTATAAAATACTGCAGAAAATAATGCAAATACAATAGCACTTATTGACAGGTAATTTAAAAAGCAGTTTGCCTTCCAATTTCTGGAGAACATTGACCATTTAGCCTCCATTCTCATTTTAATCATAATAATTTGCTTTATCTTGGGAATTCACACCTCCATGTGATCAATTATGACTGAGGCCATACCTAACTCACCCCTTGGGAAGGGAATAGCCACTTGATTGGTTCAAAGCCTGTGACCTACCCATGGATGTAGTCTTTTGAAAAGAGAAATTTTCTTACTATTCAGAAAGGACTTGAAAGAGAAAGCATGTCATTGTGTAACTCCCAGAAGCGATCCAGACAGTCTTCTGGTAAAGCAAACACCACGGAAGCCAGAGAGAAGAACCCAGAAAAAGGAGGGAGAGAGGTGTGGGGAAGGAGGGAGGGAAAAGGGGGAAGGCAAGGGAGAGAAAGAAAGGGTAACATTTTGCACCTTGCCTCAACTCTGCATCAAATTTTACTTAAAATAATTTCTACAACCGAACTTTTAAGTTAAAGCCAACATTATTGCCTGAGCCAGTTTGAAAATGTTTTCTAGTATTTATATCCAAAAGATCTCTCACTTACACATCATTAACTCTGCTAATGGTGTCTTTTGTTTTGTCTTTAACTTTTGTTTCTGTAGTTGCAGGCAGAGGTAGAAGCACTTTGCAATTGTAGTCCACAGACAACAAAAGTTCCAAAAAACCCTAGCATACACTGCACTCTACCCTACCTGACCAAATAAGACTTCAATTCTCTCATGCCCAGAATTATGGTCTGAAAGCTTGGGCATCAGGTAGGCTCATTAATTTTTACGGCTTTTCCATTTTACCCTAGTCTCACATAACCACTGGCTTAGGTGATTACTTTTGGGCAGAGAAAACTGATTTGCAATCCATGATCCCAACAGGGGAAAAGAAAGTTCACTCTCTGTCTAGTTAAGTTCTTGGAGAACAGGACAGACATTTTTATTAAATCATGGGAGGGTCTAAATAGGATATCCTAGTCCCACCGAAGCTGAGTTAAGATAAAATACACTTTATTAGTTCAGTTAGTACATTGTTTATACAGTTATCTAATGCCCATACATATTTTCAGTAAAGGTTTATTAGCAAGACAGAGGAATTTTAATTAGACAAATCATAACATCTTTCCATTTATTAATTCTTTCCCTTGGTTTGCCTTTTTAAAAAGTCTGGATAATTAAAACCTGGTAAGAAATAACATTGTTTCCTGACGTGTTGCTCTAAGAAAAATATTTACTTCTCTCTCTCTCACAAAAATAGAAAAATATATAAATGTATCTGATGAATACCAAAAAATATATTGGCCTGTTGGGATCCCAACCTGAGTGACTGGGGTTATGGAGTCCTATCAGAGGATGGTAGAAAAGTCATGATTTAGGAATAAATGCAGAAGCCCAGTGGTTACCCTTGAGGAATTGCAAACTAGTTTGCTTTGGAATGAAGTATATAAATGGTGGCTGTTTTTAGTGTTATTACCTGTTTATTTAATACGTATTTTCATATTATCTACTTCTCTTTCATTGTAATTCATCTTACTTTTCATGATATGTATTCTATATTTAAATGGAATCATAGAATCAAAGTGTTTGAGACTTCGGATAGGTTTTGCCTAAATGCTTAACTCTTCAGAAAGAAAATCTGGAAAAAAATCCAAGATCTCATTTTGAATGGGAATAGTGAGCAAAAAGAGGAGACTCATATACCTAAGATTATCTTCTCAGATTCCCTTTATTTGGCCTTTGACACTGATAGGCAGGGTCACGCACAGCACCACTTACCAATGTCTCCACGTTACAAGTCTTGATGGAAGGTACAAAGAACTGAATAGATAAATGGAAAATTTATAAAAAGTGGCAAATACAGATACACAAGACATAGTTCAGCAAGATTATTGACCTCTAATACTTTCTTTAAATATAAAGCTACTTCCTTACAGTACTATTTATGTACTTCCAATAAAGGGTTTAAGTGATCTGAGGACAAACTTTATGCAAAAATTATGAAGAATAGTAATCATCTAATAAATCAAGCTCTGCCATATATCTTTATTAATATCAGAATAATAAATGAATTGATAAAAAAGTAAGTAAAAGTATAGAAATAAATTTTTTAAGAGGTGCTGACTATTTTGATATGTGTCTGACTTTCTAGGTTTGGGTCAAACTAGAGTAATGGACTTTGAAATTCCATTTATAATAAGAGAACCAAATTGTTTTAAGGTTGAATGCTTTTTGCTGAATTTTTTAATTCTACGTAATTTTAATTTGGATTCTAAACTTTAATTGTTAAAGTTTACAAGTTGATGTAATATTAGATACTTCTAAAAAATTATATATGTATATATATATATATATATATAATTTTTTGCATCAAAGTTTTATAAGATATAACAACCTGGAAGGTGAAAATAGTTCCTGGATATACACTGATGATTACAAATGATCTGTCAAAACTGGTTTGTAGATAGATAAGACAGGCAAAGAACCCTAAACACTGTCAATTCCAAAATGTATATAATAATCTATAGCTAAGTAGGAAATAGAGACACATGTTGTTCATTTCTACTTGTTGGGAACACATGGAAGAGAAGTTGGAAAAAGGACACAGAAAAGTAAAAAAATGATTCTGCATAAAAATGTTTTTAAACTTTCAAGATGATAAACAATAATTTAAAATATATAAAAATAAAAACAAAGCTCAAACTTAAATGACAAATTAATCAATAATTTGGGTAAATAACTATTCAGATAAATACTTTCAGTTCACCTTCTAAGAACTGAAATAATTTTCTAAAAGTAACTGCAGAGATCAAAAAACATTAACCTTTGGAGATCTATGTATTGTGATGTTTAACAGCCTTTGTCCTGCTGTAAAATGTCTTTTTAAAATTGGAAAGACAAAAGCTTAGAAACAAAAATAGAAAAGGAATGATGGTGGTCGTCATCTCTGTGTACTTCTCAGTAGCAAAATGCAAACAATCTCACTATTTTTTTATATCATTATTTTCCTTTGCACAATTAGAGAGGAAAGACAATACCATTTTCCCTCAAAGTAATTCCTCCTATCTCCCTTCTCAACCCCTTACCCAATGACACACAAGAAACAGCATCAACAGTGGCAGTCCTCAACCTCTAAAAGGCATGAAAACTGACATTTAAATGGCCTTTGACATTTTACTACTCAATTAGTCTGCCTTAATCAGTGTATTCCTGACTGTATGGTATGCTAGGAGCATTTCAGCAAAACAAGTTTGAAAAAACCAAACCCAGATAGGATTAGGGCTGGAGAAAACTAATATTGCAGCCCCAAGTTGTGGTGCCAACTGTCAGGTGTTAATAGTTCAAATCATCAAACAAGGGGCTTTAGCATCTGAGTCTGTTCCTCCTCAAACTGACCTACTTACCCAAGGGTTCTGATTGAGCGGCTCACTAATACTCTCCATACATAAAATGCATTTCCCCCCATCTTGGTGTTCAATCCGCTCTTTATTTTCTCCCTGAGAGAGTGTATTGCCTGACACATAAACTAATGAGAATGGAGTTAATACAGAGAAGACCTTAATATATACTGAATTTACAAAAAAAAGTGTTCTTTATTATTCAGTGTTCTATTGCATATGACTTAAACTGCTCTATTTTTGTAAAAAGAGATTCATATAGTATGACGGACTGGAATATGTTCTCAGCAATTCACTCCCTGCTTCCCAGCTGGATTATGCAGTCTCACTTTCTACCATGTTAACTACAGTAATTTCACACTCCTTGATGTTGGGCTCAGCATGTGACTTGTTTTGACCAGTGGGATGTTATTAGATGTAACATAAGCATTGGCTAGAATTACAATTGTGTGATTAAAATTGGTCTCTCACCCATTTGCTGTTACCATGAGAAAAACATGCCTCAGCTACCGTGCCACTCAGACTGTGATTCACCTGGAGAAGAGCTGTCAGGCTAAGCCCAACCCAAGTCAGCAGGATCCCTACTGACCCCCAGGAATGTGAAAATAAATGCTATTGTTGAATGTCACTGAGGAGTTTTTGTTGTTTTTTATGCAGCCTTATTTCAGCAAAGGTTGATTGAAAGTTATAGGGTATTAGGTACTGACATGATTACTCGAAGGGCCAAAGGAGCTGACTCTAGACCAAACCTCTAAGAATGACTCCACAGAAGCAAACTAGCTGGCCCCCGTGGAAGCTGCTCTTTCTAGTACAATTGCTCAGTTGCTATAGGAACCGATTCCTATTGGTTCCTATTCCTATATGAATAGGAATATGAACGGATAGTTCCTATTCCTATATGAACTGATTCATATATCACTTGTCCTAGATAACATATGTGGGAGCAGTTGGCTAACACAATACATATTCATAATTGGATCATGGTTAGCAATAAGATACTATCAAGCCTTCCTTTATTTGACTCAAAGATTAGAAACAATTAAGTTAACAAATACATGGAAACTTAGCCCTTCTCGGACAAGTCAGAAGCCACCAGAACTGTTGAAACCTGCCAATAATCCATATAAAAATACAGGAATATATACTCCTTGATAAGAAAAGAATATCCAAATGCCACAGTGTATCAATTAGCCTTTTTCTCACTTACTTTTTCATACTTCTTCCAACCCTTTAATCAAGCAACAGCAAGCAGCAAAACAAAACAAAAAACAAAACTAAAAATAAAAGAGGAAAAGCAGCTGTGAAGAAATAATGCAGCTTTTACACTCAGGGAACAATGGAAGAGTTGGGAATTACATCTCATTCAAAGTTTCAGCATAGACATCAAAAACTGCTTTCACTGGCTTAACCCATGTAACATAATTTAGTAACATTAGTAGCATTCAAACTGTAATAGAGATTGAGACCATCTGGTGTATTTATGGGTGCTGACATCCGGGGGTAAATTGTGATCTACACTACTGACTTGATCTAATACAATTTTGTGGGAGACTTGAAGAATCACAACACTCCTATGTATTTCATTGTCATAGTCATATAGAGACATCATTATTATAAAATATAAATACACATTTAAGTCAACTGCAATTTCCTTTAAGGTAATTTTATAATGTTCATAAAAACATACCATGATAGCCTATAACCTCAGCCTAAAATGAGAAAAAAATCAGACAAATCTCATTCATCTAATTAGGCATAACTACCTGTAATTATTTACAAATATCAGTCATTCTCAAAACTTTCAAGGTCATCAAAAACAAGGACAGTCTGAGAAAGTGTCACAGCTAAGGATAGCCTAAAGGGACAGGAAGACTCAATGTAATGTGGTTTCCTGAATGGGATGCTGGAATAGAAAAAAGGATTTTAGATACCCAAAACTAAGGAAATCTGAATAAAATACAGAATTTAGTTAATAAGGATGTATCAATATTGATTCATTAATTGTGACAAATACACCATACTAATGTAACTTGTCAGTACAGAAAACTTAATGTGGTGTATATAAGGACTTTCTATTTTATCTTAACAATGTTTTCATAAATCTAAAACTATTCTAAATTTTAAAAAAAATATTAGGAAAACAAAATAACAAAAATAATTTTGTCAGGAAGTTAAGCACTAAACCACAAATGCCTTTCAGTACAAAGGAAATTTCCTACATAAAAATGTTACTTTCATTTTATGAAGAGGGCTTGAAGGTCATATGATCCAAATATAAGCTTAAGGATCTCAAGCTAGGCTCACCTATGACAGGGAAAAAATTGAAGCTATTCTTTCTCCTGGAGACAGGAACTACATACTTAAGCATAAATTCCAGTACCAAAATAGTTTTAAAGAACTACTGTCATCCTTGTTCCTATGGGTTAGAGGGAAAAAAAAATCAACTCTAAAGTTTCTAGGTGAAAACAAACAGGTGAAAAATTCAAATATGAGCTATGATAGCAAATGTTGTGAAAAATCCAAATGTAATTACATCTTAAGTAACTATTTTTTACTGAGGGATTTCTCTAACTTTAATAATTTTCCTGAGATATGGCATTGCTTATAGGTAAAAATTAAATTAAATATTTAAATGTGCCTTTTAGGTGTTTTGGTTGTAATATAAAGAATGTCTTTCATTGTAGTGAGTGAGAGAAAAGCATGAACGGTTAGATTGAAGATTTTTTTTCCTTGCTTATTTTGACATTCTTGAAAAAAAGCACAATTAGAATTAAGACCTTGCTTTTTAAGGTGTGGCCCATGTATAGGCAAAGAGCTTTCTAGAAATGTGAAATTTCATACTCCATTCCAGAACTTCTGAGCAAATTACTCGTTTTGACAAAATCCCCTAGTGATTTGCCTGCTCATTAAAATTTGCAAAACACTGAATTAAGCTACTTAATAACTACTTAATGGCAACTATCTAACACACACACACACACATACACAAACATGTGCACAACCATTTTTATCCATTCATTTATGTCATGAAGCATAAATTTGAATTCTCATAAACTTACCTTCAAAAGGGCCACATGATAAATAGGGTCAGAATTAGATAAAAAGAGGAGGGATGGTATCATTTCTGTCACTTATTATCTTTGTGGCTTGGATGTTGATTAAATATTCTGAGCCTCATTTATTTCATATGCAAAGTGGGGCTATAAAATCAATCTTGACTGCTTCACAGGAGTTTTTATGAGAATAACAATCAATAATTCATGTGTTCACTTTGCAGTCCATAAAGTACTAGAGTCATATGAAATTTGCCATGATGATTCCTATTAGCACCATTTGATGAAGGAAAATTTCATAATTGTAAGTATGTCTAAGACTACAAAGCCAACAACAGACAGGTTAGATTCATTTGTTGCTATGGTAATGCATGTCAGATAGATTAATTTGATATAGAATTTTTTTTTTTTTTTTTTTTTTTTTTTTGCAGTACGCGGGCCTCTCACTGTTGTGGCCTCTCCCGTTGCGGAGCACAGGCTCCGGACACACAGGCTCAGCGGCCATGGCTCACGGGCCCAGCCGCTCCGTGGCATGTGGGATCTTCCCGGACCGGGGCACGAACCCATGTCCCCTGCGTCGGCAGGCGGACTGTCAACCACTGCGCCACCAGGGAAGCCTGATATAGAATTTTTATCAGCTGATTTCCTCTTGCCTAGAATATTTTTTCTTTGCATAATGCAGGTCTCATCATGGGATTCTATCTATGGTAAAGATTTTAATTATCAATTTGGCAAAATTCATCAGGGAAAAAGAGGTTTATCAAAACATTGTTAGATGTCCAATTAAACAGCCCCTTTACAAAAAAAAAAAAAAAAAAAGAAGCCCCTTGACTAAATTTTACATAAAGACCAAAACAGTTAACTTTTTTCATTAATTTGTGGGTAATACACAGGAACAATTTAATTCATGCCAAGTTTCACTATTAGTCCTGCATATGTATCAATTATCTTCCTACCTTCACACTCTTTGTGAATGCAAGTTAGTTTTACTGTGACTTCTAAAAATTTAATTCAATACCCTTGCTTAGAGTATTCGCCATCAACATCATTACTTTCCTCGCTTATATAAAGATTTCATTTCTCATATATGTATCAGCAACTGTTATCCAAGTCCTTCTACATCTAACATTTAGGTTTCGTATTTTTATGTGTTAGAAATAAAAATTGAATAAATGTTCATATATTACATAACATAAATGTCTTGTCGATTAGGTTAAAATTCTTAAACCAAAATTCCTGGGTTAAAGTTATCTTTCTTATAAATATTTTCATATACATTTTCAAATGGCACCTTCCCCTGAAACTTTGAACCAATAGTCTCCCAAACAGAAGATGACAATAGGCATGGCTGTCTTTCATTCCAACACCAATAATTATCTTTAAAAATTGGCCAAATTAAACAGGCAAAAATAGAATCTCATTTTTAAATGTATATTCATTAAATTTATGAGGGAAAATAAATTTTTAATTTTACTACTAATTTTTAGTTATCTGCCTTCCTTTCTTCCTTCTGTCTTTCTTTCCTCCTTCTCCCTTTTTGAAAAAAATATATTTTTTATGTTGTTTTACATTGACTTGTGCCTTTTTGCTGAAATTTACCAAAGAAATACACAAAAATAAAATCTCTCTTTATTATTGAAGATAATTTGTTGTCAAATGTGTGACAACACATTTAGTTTTAGTTATGTTCTTTTAAATGTCTTATTTTGATTGTATGGTATTTACTGTTTCCATTTAAGATATTTAAAGTGTTTTACTGTACTAATTTCATCTTTTATTTTTGTTATTTAATGGCCAATTTACACTTGTCTAATTTTATATTTGCTTCTTATATTTTATCTTAATTTTTAACTCCTTAATTTACCTGTAACTAATGCTATTCCATGCTCTGATATAAACATTTACATTTCCGTGTATCTAAATAATTACTTGTCTCAACACCATGTGTCATATTCAGACTTTTACCCACTGTTTTCAAATGTCACCATCATGCTGCTCATTGTAATGTGTGCTAGATTGTTGTTCTGGTTATTTTTATCTGTTCCACTAGTGTGTTTGCTCTTGTACCAGCAACACAGTTTTTTACATATACTATCACTCTAAAACATTTTACTAACCAGTAGAGCATATTCACCTCACAATTTTTTTTTGCATTTTTAAAATTTTCTTTATTGAAGGATAGTTGATTTACAATGGTGTGCCAGTCTCTGCTGTACAGCAAAGTGGCTCAGTTATACACATAGAGACATTATTTTTTGTATTCTTTTCCATTATGGTTTATCCCAGTATATTGAATATAGTTCCCTGTGCTATACAGTAGGATCTTGTTGTTTTAGCCATCCTATATATAATAGTTTACTTCTATTAACTTCAAAGTCTCAGGCCATCCCTCCCCCACCCACCCTTCTCCTTGGCAACCACTAGTCTGTTCTCTATGTCTGTGAGTCTGTTTCTGTTTTGTAGATAGGTTCATTTGTGCCATAACTTAGATTCCACATATAAGTGACAGCACCTGGTATTTGTCTTTCTCTTTCTGACTTACTTCACTTAGTATGATAATTTCTAGTTGCATCCATGATGCTGCATATGATATTATTTCATTCTTTTTTATGGCTGAGTAGTATGCCATTGTATATATTATATGTACAACATCTTCTTTATCTACTCATCTGTCAATGGGCATTTAAGTTGTTTCCATGTTTTGGCTATTGTGAATAGTGCTGCTATGAACATAGGGGTGCATGTATCTTTTTGAATTATTTTTTACATTTTTGAAGGTATTTGTATTTGTTTTTTTTCTAAAAATTAACTCATTTCCCTACTAAAAGGCTCACCTGAAGTTTTTTATTGACATAAAATTGAAATACTACCTTATTAATGCAATTCACCCAAGAGTATGATATATCTTTCTTTTTTATTTATCTGTTCTTTTTAGTCCTTCTAAAAAAAACATATCTTCATCGAAAATATTGTTATAATGGTAATCTCAATATCTGGGGGTGGTTGTTCTTAAAAAGGAAATTGACACCCCAAACCTAACCTACTCTGAGTATAATTATACAGCATTTGTAATTGGCACATTTACAAGCTCCCATTAGTTAAAAGTGTGCTCTAAAAGAAGCCCTTTTTAAAAAAAAAAAAAAAAAAAGAAGCCCCTTGACTAAATTTTACATAAAGACCAAAACAGTTAACTTTTTTCATTAATTTGTGGGTAATACACAGGAACAATTTAATTCATGCCAAGTTTCACTATTAGTCCTGCATATGTATCAATTATCTTCCTACCTTCACACTCTTTGTGAATGCAAGTTAGTTTTACTGTGACTTCTAAAAATTTAATTCAATACCCTTGCTTAGAGTATTCGCCATCAACATCATTACTTTCCTCGCTTATATAAAGATTTCATTTCTCATATATGTATCAGCAACTGTTATCCAAGTCCTTCTACATCTAACATTTAGGTTTCGTATTTTTATGTGTTAGAAATAAAAATTGAATAAATGTTCATATATTACATAACATAAATGTCTTGTCGATTAGGTTAAAATTCTTAAACCAAAATTCCTGGGTTAAAGTTATCTTTCTTATAAATATTTTCATATACATTTTCAAATGGCACCTTCCCCTGAAACTTTGAACCAATAGTCTCCCAAACAGAAGATGACAATAGGCATGGCTGTCTTTCATTCCAACACCAATAATTATCTTTAAAAATTGGCCAAATTAAACAGGCAAAAATAGAATCTCATTTTTAAATGTATATTCATTAAATTTATGAGGGAAAATAAATTTTTAATTTTACTACTAATTTTTAGTTATCTGCCTTCCTTTCTTCCTTCTGTCTTTCTTTCCTCCTTCTCCCTTTTTGAAAAAAATATATTTTTTATGTTGTTTTACATTGACTTGTGCCTTTTTGCTGAAATTTACCAAAGAAATACACAAAAATAAAATCTCTCTTTATTATTGAAGATAATTTGTTGTCAAATGTGTGACAACACATTTAGTTTTAGTTATGTTCTTTTAAATGTCTTATTTTGATTGTATGGTATTTACTGTTTCCATTTAAGATATTTAAAGTGTTTTACTGTACTAATTTCATCTTTTATTTTTGTTATTTAATGGCCAATTTACACTTGTCTAATTTTATATTTGCTTCTTATATTTTATCTTAATTTTTAACTCCTTAATTTACCTGTAACTAATGCTATTCCATGCTCTGATATAAACATTTACATTTCCGTGTATCTAAATAATTACTTGTCTCAACACCATGTGTCATATTCAGACTTTTACCCACTGTTTTCAAATGTCACCATCATGCTGCTCATTGTAATGTGTGCTAGATTGTTGTTCTGGTTATTTTTATCTGTTCCACTAGTGTGTTTGCTCTTGTACCAGCAACACAGTTTTTTACATATACTATCACTCTAAAACATTTTACTAACCAGTAGAGCATATTCACCTCACAATTTTTTTTTGCATTTTTAAAATTTTCTTTATTGAAGGATAGTTGATTTACAATGGTGTGCCAGTC
Source organism: Neophocaena asiaeorientalis asiaeorientalis (assembly GCF_003031525.2). Classification (NCBI taxonomy): domain Eukaryota; kingdom Metazoa; phylum Chordata; class Mammalia; order Artiodactyla; family Phocoenidae; genus Neophocaena; species Neophocaena asiaeorientalis. The sequence goes on along the minus strand of NW_020175398.1, from coordinate 2,868,256 downwards.
TCTGCTGTACAGCAAAGTGGCTCAGTTATACACATAGAGACATTATTTTTTGTATTCTTTTCCATTATGGTTTATCCCAGTATATTGAATATAGTTCCCTGTGCTATACAGTAGGATCTTGTTGTTTTAGCCATCCTATATATAATAGTTTACTTCTATTAACTTCAAAGTCTCAGGCCATCCCTCCCCCACCCACCCTTCTCCTTGGCAACCACTAGTCTGTTCTCTATGTCTGTGAGTCTGTTTCTGTTTTGTAGATAGGTTCATTTGTGCCATAACTTAGATTCCACATATAAGTGACAGCACCTGGTATTTGTCTTTCTCTTTCTGACTTACTTCACTTAGTATGATAATTTCTAGTTGCATCCATGATGCTGCATATGATATTATTTCATTCTTTTTTATGGCTGAGTAGTATGCCATTGTATATATTATATGTACAACATCTTCTTTATCTACTCATCTGTCAATGGGCATTTAAGTTGTTTCCATGTTTTGGCTATTGTGAATAGTGCTGCTATGAACATAGGGGTGCATGTATCTTTTTGAATTATTTTTTACATTTTTGAAGGTATTTGTATTTGTTTTTTTTCTAAAAATTAACTCATTTCCCTACTAAAAGGCTCACCTGAAGTTTTTTATTGACATAAAATTGAAATACTACCTTATTAATGCAATTCACCCAAGAGTATGATATATCTTTCTTTTTTATTTATCTGTTCTTTTTAGTCCTTCTAAAAAAAACATATCTTCATCGAAAATATTGTTATAATGGTAATCTCAATATCTGGGGGTGGTTGTTCTTAAAAAGGAAATTGACACCCCAAACCTAACCTACTCTGAGTATAATTATACAGCATTTGTAATTGGCACATTTACAAGCTCCCATTAGTTAAAAGTGTGCTCTAAAAGAAGCCCTTTTATATCAAAAGAAAACAAAATAGTGATCTCACATGTTAATGTTCTCTGCTGAGCATTGTTCACTTGTCTTCATTTATTCTGTACCACTTTAGTTTACACCTAAGTAAAACCTTCTATGCATGAATGAAAAACCCATACACACGAATCTATAGGAATAGTGGTTTAATTTTTATAATGACATTTCATGTAAATTATTTTTTTAATTGCAAAGTCAGGTTCAGAAGACAAACTTGATGAGAAACTTGAGGCTCAGGAAGGTGAAGTTAAATGATTTAGGTTGCATTCCAAGAAGGAACAGAGCTGAGAACAGAGTCCACGTGTGCAGAACTCTGTTGCCATTTACTCACAAAAATCAGTTCTCGTGTAACACAATACAAAGGATATTTTAAAATTATTATGTGTTAAATACTTGCTCATAATTAATCTTAAGAAGAACCTTCATATATCACGATTTGCCAGTTATACCCATACTATTAAGCAGTTGTTTTTAGTTATTGTATCACGCTCAGATTACATTTAAGTATTTATTTAAAGCAACATATGTTATGTGGCATCAGTGAAAACATTGTTCTAATAAACCTAAAAATGAACTTTCTCCATAAACACATGCTCAACACTTTCAATACCAAAGTTAATTTGAAAAAGAAAATAAAATATTTCCTGGCTTTTTCAATTGAATTTGGAGATAGAATATTTCTTAAATATTTTTCGGACAACAGTCATGACAAGTAAGTTAAAAAGTTAAAACAAAGAAAATAGAAATTCTTTTAAAATTCTTAGAATGGCCGTCATCAAAAAATCTACGTACAATAAATGCTGGAGTGGGTATGGACAAAAGGGAACACTTCTACACTGTTTGTAGGAATGTGAATTGGTAAAACCACTAAGGAGAACAGTATGGAAGTTCCTTAAAGAACTAAAACTAGAACTACCATATGACACAGCAATCCCAGAGAAAACCATAATTCAAAAAGATACATGCACCCCAATGTTCACTGCAGCACTATTTACAATAGCCAGAGCATGGAAGCCACCTAAATGTCCATCAACAGAGAAAGGGATAAAGATGTGGTACCTATATACAATGGAATATTACTTAGCTATTAAAAAGAACAACCAAATGCTATTTGCAGCAACAAGGATGGACCTAGAGGTTGTCACGCTGAGTGAAGTAAGTAAGACACAGAAAGACAAATATCATATGATAGTGCTTATATGTAGAATCTTTTAAAAAAAAGGTACAAATGAACTTATTTACAAAACAGAAGTACAGTCACAGAGGTAGAAAACAAACTTATGGTTACCAGAGGATAAGTGGGGTGAGGGATAAATTGGGAGATTGGGATTGGCATATATATACTACTATATATAAAATAGATAACTAATAAAAACATGCTGTATAGCACAGGGGACTCTACTTAATACTCTGTAATAGCCTATATGGGAAAAGGATCTTAAAAAAAAGAGTGGATGTGTGTATATGTATAACTGATTACTTTGCTGTACACCTGAAACTAACACAACATTGTAAATCAACTATAGCCCCATAAAAATTAAAAAAAAAAACAAAAAATAAAATGCTTAGTCCACATCTAGACAGGCATCTAAAACACAATTTGGGACATCTAGTTCAAGGCAGTAAATATGCAAATGCTCTGTTTGGTAACTGAAAATGTACCACAGAATTAGATAATGGTAGAGGTCAGATTTGAACACAAATCTGTTTGAGCCAGAGCCCTCCTCTAAATAAAGGGTA
>NW_020175398.1:2743429-2865309 GCF_003031525.2 Neophocaena asiaeorientalis asiaeorientalis | reverse complement strand
TATATATATATATAATTGTATAAAGATATAAGCTAACTCAAAAAAAACATTTGCAAAATGAAACAACAGGTAACAGCAACAATAAGACTTCAGTTTTATATCAAGGTATTGATAAAGGTTTCATGAAGGCAATGGAAATTAATTGAGGCTGAAGCATTCCTGAATTCTTAAATTTAAACAGTCTAGTCTCAGATCACAGCCAGTATCCTTTCAGTTTTGTCCTTCAGTCACTCCTACTGAAATTGTTCTCTGACCACATCAAGTGTTTCTCTTATTTCAGGTTTGTATTTATTTTATTTTCTCCTTTAGAACCTGCCATTCCAGATGTTCACAAGGGAAAGTACCAACCTTCTACCTTCTATCAGCGTTTGAGGCTGTGTGTGGAACCTCTTTAAAATACTCCCTTTGAATAAATACTGAACAAGGTTTGAATTTATTACATTAAAAAGTAAACTCTCTTGGAGATAGAATCACTGCTTTTCCAACTTTAATTTTCTGGTAGAGTTATATGCATGATATTTCAATAAGTCTTATTATAACATTGCTTCCATTTTAGTTCTGTATTACTCTAGTTTGTCACTGTCACTCTTAGCTTATGACAGAGAAGACTGTCAATGTGTGCTATGCAAATATTATATTTATTAAATTTAAATTAAACAAGACTTTGATTGTATTATCAATGCATACACCTACATTTGTTTTTCTTTGAGCCTTGTGTATAACCAGAAGACTTTAGTTTCTATTCATAAAGCATCTTTCCCTAATTCTTTAATGAACACTTTCATTCCCAGAGTGCTAGAAAGTACTTCCCCCACTGAGATTTCAATTCAATCAATAATGAGACAGATAAAAGTGTATTTCATATTCACATATCAGAATAAATAATGGAACATTTTGAATTTTTCTTCAACTTCTAGAAAATAAATGAATGCTACCTTAGAAAGACAATGCAGACTTCTGCATGAAATGAGGAAAAAGTATCATGTAATTAATTCTAACCTACTTTATATATTTTTTCTAACAATGTATTACCATATCAAAAGTAACTTAGAGAATTAAAATAGGAAGGTAGTCCTATAACATCTACCTTTAAATGAAGCAAGATCATTTATAGATGGGATAAGTAATCTTACAATATTTAAATCAAAATAATATGTTTCTGGTGTCACACAATCCTCTCTTACTTCAAAATTTTCCAATGACTATTTAGCAAAGAGGAATTAATAAAGTCCTTTTTTGGGCTCTCGCTCAGGGGCAATGGATGTTTACTTCGATTAGATGATCACAAAAAGTGTGTATATATGTCTTATTTTCATCTCCATGTTCTTCCTTTCTTACATGCTAAAATTTTTGGCTGCATATATTTTATTCTTATAAACATCTTTAACTCTGGCAGTTATTGATATTCCAGTTTGGGGGCTCAGTGCAAAGAAAGATAACACTGCTTTTTAGGGTGGGTTTTGGGCTTCAAGGGTAAGGATGGGGAAAGAGGGCTTTGGACGGCTGCATCATTTAACGTTCACCAGATTAACAAGGTGACAGGGATTCGGTGTAAGGGTCTGGTTTGCAGTCAAGGGAGTGCATTCATGTGGGAAGTTATTTTTTTTTAATTTTTATTTTATATTGGACTTTAGTTGATTTACAGTGGTGTGTTAGTTTCAGGTGTACAGCAAAGTGATTCAGCTACACATGTACATATATCTATTCTTTTTCAAATTATTTCCTATTTAGGTTATTACAGAATGTTGAGCAGAGTTCCTTGTGCTATGCAGTTGGTCCTTCTTGGTTATCTGTTTTCAATATAGTGGTGTGTATATGTCAATCCCAAACTCCCAATTTATTCCCCTTTTCCTTATTGTTATTACTCACTGTCTTATTTTATTAAAGAGACATTGTCAAAAAAGATAAAATCATGAGGCACATAGATACAAAATAAACATGTTAAAGATTTTATTTAACCCACTATTAAGAAGAAACCAGTAAGGTATTGCACCCAGTTAAAAGAACAATCCAAACAAAGTCACATTTTTAGATCAGAAATATTGAAATGAATGTATAAATTGAAGCAAAACCGGATTCTCCCATATTAGAAAAATGGGAAGTCAATAGAGCCTCCGTTGGAGTAATTTATTTGCATGTCTATAAAATTATTTTAAATTTCTATCAGCTATGTAAAGCTTGAAAATTACAAAATAGCTAAAAATGAAATACTTGAATTAAATGAAGTATATGGAATTTTTTCTTTATTTCTCTTTCTGATAACTTATTATAGTGTATAGAAATGCAACAGGTTTCTTTACACTGATTGTGTATCCTGTAAATTTACCAAATTATTTATTAGTTCTGGTAGGTTTTTGGTGGCATCTTTGGGATATTCTCTATAAAGTATCATGTCATCTGCAAACAGTGACAGCTTTACTTCTTTTTCAATTTGCATTTTTTTCTTACCTATTTGCTGGGACCAGGACTTACAATACTATGTTGAAAAAAAGTGGTGAGAGTGGACAACCTTGTCTTCTTCTTGATTCTATAGGAAAAGTTTTCAGCTTTTCACCATTAAGTATGAAGTTAGCGGTGGGTTTGTCATATATTGACTTTATTAGATTGAGGTAGGCTTCCTGTATACTCACTTTATTGAGAGATTTTATCATAAATCGTTGTTGAATTTTGTCAAATGCTTTTTCTGCCTCTATTGAGATGGTCATGTGACTTTGATTCTTCATTTTGCAAATGTGATATGTTATATTGATTAATTTGCAGATGTTAAAACTCCCATGTATCTCTGGAATGAATCCCACTTGATCATGGTGTATGATTCTTTTAATGTATTGCTTAAGTTGGTTTGCTAATATTTTGTTGAGGTGTTGAGGATTTGGGGATCTATGTTTATCAGGGATATTGACCTGTAAATTTTGTGTGTATTTGCTGCCTTGTCTGATTTTGGTATGAGGGTGATGCTGGCCTCATAGAATGAGTTTGAAAGGGTTCCTTTCTCTTCATTTTTTTTTTTTTTTGAATAATCTGAGAAGGATAGGTATTAGTTCTTCTTTAAATGTTTGGTAGAATTTACCTATGAAGTCATTTGAAGCTGAATTTTTGCTTTTTGTGAGTTTTGTTTACTGATTCAATTTTGTTATTAGTAATTGTTCTATTCAGGGTTTCTATTTCTTCATAATTCAGTCTTAGGAGCTTATATATTTAAAGGAATTTATCCATTTCTTTCAGGTGTTCTAATTTGTTGGTATATAATTTTTCATAGTGTTCTCTTATGATCCTTTATATTTCTTGTGGTATTTTTTGTAATTTCTCCTGTTTCATTTTTTACTTTATTTATTTGGAGTCTCTCTCTTTTTTCTTGATGAGTCTGGTTAAAGGTTTGTTTATCTTATCAAAGAACCAGCTATTAGTTTCATTGATTCTTTTCATTGTTTTCTAAGTCTCTATTTCATTTATTTTTGTCTCTTTACTATTTCTTTTCACCTAGTAACTCTGGGCTTTACTTGTTCTCCTCTTTCTTGTTCCTTTAAATGTAAATTTAGATTGTTTGAGATTTTTTTTGTTTGTTTGATTGTTTCTTGACATAGGCCTGTTTTGCTATATACTTATATCTTAGAACTGCTTTTGCTGCATCCCACAGATTATGGAAAGTTTTTTTTTCCACTTTCATTTGTCTAAAGGTATTTTTAAAAATTTTCCTCTTTGATTTCTTTATTGACCCATTGGCTGTTTAGCAGCATCTTATTTAGCTTCCATGTGTTTGTAGTTTATCCAATTTTCTTCTTGTAATTACTACCTTTAAGAATCTCTCTTTAACTTTTGCCAGTTTCTTTTTGCTGTTCTGATTGGATGATTGTCATCATTCTATTTGCTTATCTGTTCTTCTGTATCATCTAATCTGCTGTTGATTCCCTCTAGTGTAGTGTTTATTTCAGGTATTGTATTCTTCAGGTCTAATTAGTTCTTCTTTTATTTTCTCTTTGTTGAAATTGCCTCTGAGTACATCCATTCTCCTCCTGAGTTTGGTGAGCAACTCACCACCATTGCTTTACACTCCAACAGGTAAATTTCTTATCTCCATTTCATTAGGGTTTTTTCCTGGGGTTTTATCTTCTTCTTTCATTTGGAACATATTACTCTGTTTCCTTATTTTGTTTGACTTTCTGTGCTTGTGTTGATGAATGAAACAAAACAGCTACTTCTCCCAATCTTGAAGAAGTGGTCTTGTGTGAGAGGATACCCAGTGTAAACTACATACACCAGGCAGTTTTAGCAGGTAGGGTAGAGATGGAGCAGATATGGATGGAAATGGGATCCCAAGGGGACTTAAACAATGGTGCTCACCAGTGCCTCTGACCCCGGAGAGAGTTCTAGTAGTTACCTGACCTCTTGGCAGATGCTCTAAGGCAAAGAGATTTCCTTCCCTTACAGTATAGGCACCCTTTTAACTGATTATATATATATATATATATATATATATGTATATATATATATACGTATACACACACACACATACAGCTGTGTCCCTTGCCAGCTGTGTCCCTTGCCAGGCATGCCTGCAATGGGCCCCTCAGTGATATTCCTCCTTACTATAGGTCACTGTGTCATGGGTGGGGTTTCCATGAATACTGTGTCTTCACTGTTGCTATCCATTTCTATGTGGTCCCTCTATGTGCAGAAGCTATCAATTAGCCCTCAGTTCTTCAGGAAAACTTGCTCTATATGTAGGTGTAGATTCAGTGTGTCCATGAGAGGTGGGTCTTCCTACACCACCATCTTGGACCCCTTTCAGAATTTCCTTCCTTTTAAATGTAGGAAAATAACCCATTGTGTATTATCACATTTTGCTTATCTATTCATCCATAAATGGATGCTTGGGTTGCTTTCTTCTTTTAGGTTTTGTGAATAATGCTGTTATGAACATGGTTGTAAAAATAGCTCTTCTAGACCCTGCTTTCAATTCTTCTGGGTACATACCCAGGAGAGGAACTGCTGGATGATATGCTAATTTTAATTTTTAATATTTTTGAGGAACCACTATACTGTCTTCCACAGTGGCTTTACCATTTTACATTCCCACCAACAGTGCTGAATGTAAAATGGCACTGTTGGTGGGAATGTAAAAAAAAAAAGTGGACCAATTTCTCCACATCCTCGCTAACATTTGTGAATAACATTTTCTTGATCCTAATTTTTCTTATTAAGCTTTCTGTTGACTTCTGTTTACTTCTACTGTCTTTGAAGTGATTGCTACTGGTTGTCACAACATAATATAATGTTAACTCTCTTATTGATGTTACTTATGTTTGCCTCTTTTGTCCCCATTCTCTAAATGTCAGTATCCCTCAAGTGTCTAAGTACAACTCTGTTAAATTATTTTTCTTAACTTTTCTTGCACTATGATTTAACCAAAAACTGTAGCTGTAAGTCTAACCATTACCGATAGTTCCCACATATTTGTGCAGATCCTTCTATGTGACAATTGAAATATTTTGAATTTTACAATAGAATATCTTTGAAATGAAGTCCACTGCAAAATTCAAACACATTCTAAAAATATTTATCTAGAGCTCAATCTTGAATTTACTGTTATTTGATTCCATGCAAAACTTCAGTAAAATAACTGACGTTAGAGAGGCAGTCACTAGGGGATATGCTAATATTCCATTTTTAAATGTGTTTATAGTTTATAATTATGCAAATAAATTACACAATATAGAATCTGGATAAGTATAGCTGAGCTTTCATTCCAAAGTGATTTTAATTAATTTCATATATTCTCTAGAGCATCAAGAGCAATTCTGTCTGTAATATAAATATCATGTAAATAAATGAAGCAATGTTAACTAATAATACTATTGACAGTAACAGAAATCATTTTTTGTGCTTGTATGATATAGAAAGTGCTGAACAAAGTTAATGGTTTTATAAGTATCAGATTTAAATCCATGCAACAAAAACTAGAGATAGGTTTTGTTATTTTATCTTACAAATATAAAGAAAGTATAAAACTAATTTCCCTGATTTGGACAAGTTCAAAATGCTAATAAATGGCACAACTGTGATTCAAACCTAGGCCTGTAGCATCTCAAAGCCCTGTAGTTAGACAATATCTTTTTCTTTTTTTTTGTCCATGCCACATGGCTTGTGGGATGTTAGTTCCCTGACCAGGGATTTGAACCTGGGCCCTTGTCAGTAAAAGCATGAAATCTTAACCACTGGACTGCCACGGAATTCCCTAGCCAATATCTTATACTTTAACTCCACAGATAAAAACTGGAAGAAATACAATTCAAATGAGATATTGTCTCATTATTCCATACTTTGACAGATCAACAATCAAACAAACATGAAAAGGCCAAACAATACAGTGAATAAGGATATATTAGCTGTTCCACCTTTCTTGTTTGGGTTGCTTCTCTCTGGTATCATGGACTCCTCTCATTTTAGGGAAGTAAATCTTGGTTCATGGTTTTACATAGTTGTTTGTGGCATAATTTGATCACTATGTCTCACAGGCTAACTATGACTACAGATGTTTGTTTCATATTTATCATTTGCCTAAATCCTAATCGTAGATTTCTTGAATTCCTCTGTTCTGTGAATGAATAATTCTCAGTTATGCATTACCTTGGCTTTGATAACAGAAGGCATGCATATAAGTTACTAATTCAAGACAGAAGCCTTAAGTATAAGATTTTGAGGATAATAATGGAGAGAATTATTTGGTGGCCCACTCTTTCCCTTAATCTTCATTGCCTAAGGTATGGTATTTCTCTGAATGTCTAACTGTTCTGGTTTTCAGGGTAGCTGACTATAGCCTGGAAAGCACAGAACCCAGCTGTTTAATCTTCTCTAAGACTTCATCTGCTGTGACTCATGTAACTCATATATTTGCTTTTGATTTACTTTTGTAATTCCCTTTTGGCAGGTATTTTCCAAATTGCTACGATGTAGGGTAAAGTGTTTTACCCATCAATTATTCTTGTCTTTTATTATTATTTAAACAGTTTTCTTAAGGAAAAAAAAATAGTGGTATTTATCTGAATGATGGGAGCAGCAATAACTACCTTAGTAGACCCTGCAAAGGAAAGTCAAGATACCATAGAAATTCTGGGTTTCCATTATTTCTGGATCAAAAGCCAGCAATGGACTCAGATAGGTTATAAAGCCCAGACCCAACAGTGAAGCGTAAAGGATGAACTTACCTGAAAAAATGGAATGAACACCTGAGGTCTTTACATAAAAACATTATGGATGGTTTTGTTTGGAGGATACTGACTCAGCTCTTCTCTAAGAAAAACTGATCAGTCCAAGTCAGAGTTTCTACAATTATATCATGGAGAGCTTATCATTCTGGGTCCAAATAAGAGAGGGAAACTACACAATTATAGGAATATAAGAAATTTATTATGAAGAATTATCAATTCCAACAGGAGGTTGGAGTAAGGAAGTATAGTTTGCTGGAAATCCACCCTCTAGTATGTTAAGAACATTGATCCCAGGGCAATGTCTCACTGAAAGCACTATACTACAATTTGCCCAAAGGACAGTGTTGGCAGAAGCCACCAGCCACTGGGTGATGTTGACTACAATGCAGGGAAAGAATCAGGTGCTGAGGAAGCTTTGAGCAGTGCAGCAGACTGATGAGAGAGCACCAGAACTAAGAAGCAAAACCCTTCCTCCTGCAATGAGATCCCATCACCATCTATGGACAAACAAAGGAAAAGTATATAAAGGGCTCAGATCCATTTGCAAAGAGCAGGAGAAAATTTATGAATTAGAGGCACAAAGGCAGTAAATCAATAACCAGAACAAAGTGAGATAATTTGTGTTAATAAACTTATTGTTTGCTACTGAAATATGATCTCTTGGTTCATTTGTCAAGTTTTTCTTAACTGAACTAAGTTTACCTAAAATGCAAGGATTTTTAAAAATTTCAATTTCAACCTATATATTTATGTCTTAATCAAACCATTACAATGTGAAAGAACATTTGCTTTACCTCACTCCATAGTTAACAAAATATATTTTTGAGCTTCATACCTATTTTAATTGCTAATGAACTTTTCTAATGAAATTAGAAATTCTGTTAGCATGTACGTTGGAGAAAAGAGGAAAATACTCAGACAAATACAAAGTGGTCATAACTGTAGAAGGGGAAGGTGAGAAGAGTCATACAGGAAAAGAGAGATGAAGTTATTCTATTTAAGAATGTATCCATTATTTTTTTCACTCATTTCTCCTAAACAAATTTAAACCATAAAAAAACACAGTTTGTAAGTAGTTGCTTTTATAGTTAGAAAGCATTAATATGCCTTGGATTCATTTCTTTTTTATTTTAGTTTTTATTTATTTATTTTTTAAACATCTTTATTAGAGTATAATTGTTTTACAATGGTGTGTTAGTTTCTGCTTTATAACAAAGTGAATCAGCTATACATATACATATATCTCTATATCTCCTTCCTCTTGTGTCTCCCTCCCACCCTCCCTATCTCACCCCTCTAGGTGGTCACAAAGCATGGAGCTGGTCTCCCTGTGTTATACAGCTGCTTCCTACTAGCTTTCTAATCCACCCAAATGAAACTCAGGAACATGACTACTGAGGCTTTAAATCTCCTTTCCACTGAAATTGCATTTAAAACACTGTACTTCTATTGGGCAGAGGGCAATAGGGTTCACATGTATGTCTAAGTGTGTATTTATACAACACAGATGGTCCCTGACTTACAATGGATTGACTTAATATTTTTAGACTTTGCAAGGGCACAAAAGCAATATGCATTCAGTAGAAACCATATTTCAAATTTTGAATTTTGATTTTCTCAGCTTAGCTGTATGATAAACCATACTCTCTAGTGATGATGGGCAATGGCAGCTAGCCACAACTCCCAGTCAGCCACATAATCACGAGGATAAACAACTGATACATGTACAACCATTCTGCACTCTTACAACCATACTGTTTTTCACTTTCAGTACAGCATTCAATAAAGTACATGAGATATTGAACACTTTATCATAAAATAGGCTTTGTGTTAGATGATTTTTCCAACTATAGGCTAATATAAGTGTTCTGAGCACATTTAATAGAGGCTAGGCTAAGCTATGATTTTTGATGTTAGTGTATTCAATGCATTTTCAACTTACAATGGGTTTATTAGGATGTAACTCCATCATAAGTTGATGAAGATCTGTAATAGTAGATGAGTTTGGTGCCCCCACTAGATCGAGAGCCCTGATGGGTACTTTGGCCATTTCTGTAACATCAATGTGCACTCCATGTACAGAACAGAACAAGAGTTCCTCGTAAATGTTGATCAAAGGTCTATGGAGTGTATCTAACACAAGAAAGATTGAGAACCATCCAGAGATTTGTAGTAGGGATATCGAACATGATCTGTCATGGTCATTTTTCCAAACAGATTCAGATGCTGGAGTTGGAAATTTTTTAAAAAACATATTCTTCAGTGTTCTATGTTTCTTTGTCTCGTATTACTGAAAAGATCGAAGGGCCACTGGTAGTTCAGAGGTTCTGTTATTAATGAAGAACAATGTATCCATTCTTTAAGTATATCCCATCAGAGGATGTAATTTTTTCTAATATAGCATTCTCACAATGTGTGATGATGAGATCAAATGCCACTCAAGACTGGAGGAAAATCAAAGACCTGTGATGTGGCCCATTTATTTAATACCAGCATCCAGAATAGGAAAAAGCATGAATTTGTCTTGTTTCTATGACAACTACATATGGAAATTTCCCATTTCTAAATGGATTTCATAAAATAAAGTTCAGCACTTTTTAATTATAACTGATTTTTACTTTCGAAAATAATTGTTATCCAAACATATTTATATTTGTTTCCATGTGATTATATGAGAAACTAACCATCTGAGGCTTCTTTATATTCCTATAGAAATTCTAGAAGAGCAACTATATTTTTTCTTTTATCTCCTCTGTTGATAGGCCCTTGAATTTCCCATAAGATGTCAAAAGCTTCAGTGTTGAACAGCCTCTATCAATTATGTTCATATAAGTTCCAAGAGCTTGTGGGTTGGTAGCAATCAGATTGATTCTGAACACAATGCATTTATTTATATTCCAATGTTATAGGTATATATAAGCGTATGTATGTGCGTCATGCAGAGATGGAATGGATTTCTCGTCAAAACTTCTTTGCTGCTTATTATGAATCTGTCTTCCATTACCACCAAATTTCTTTTTTCCCATACCTGTTATGATGGCTTTTTCTGTCCCATGCAGTGACAATTTATGTAATGCTAAGATCTGCTTAGCATACTCTGCAGTACAAGTTCCTACAGTAGGAATATTTCTAGAACACTTGGCAGCTGTCAAGATCTTTATTTGTTTAATTAATCACTAATATTTTACATTCATTTGTAATAGATGGGTAATGCAAACTTGGTTTGGCTAAGGACTTATCATTATGTAAGTACATATTACAGGCAGACACCTAAGGATCTGCCTTGCAAACCAAATGGTTACAGCAGAAACATTAAAAAGAGAATAGTGCAACTCCACAGATGTTGGGGATTACTGTTTTTCATAAAACTGACATGGGGGAAACGCTTTATATCAGTACCTCCTTTTGCCCTTTTTTTTTTTTTTTTTTTTGGTACGCAGGCCTCTCACTGTTGTGGCCTCTCCCGTTGCGGAGCACACGCTCCGGACGCGCAGGCTCAGCAGCCATGGCTCACGGGCCCAGCCACTCTGCGGCATCTGGGATCTTCCCGTACCGGGGCATGAACCTGAGTCCCCTGCATCGGCGGGTGTGCTCTCAACCACTGCGCCACCAGGGAAGCCCTGCCCTTAATTTTTAAGATTAAGCATACAGAATGTTTAAAAATTTTTATTCTACAAAAATGGTAATTTTGTGTGGTCTGACAGAATATTTTCCTTTGATTATACTCTGAATGCTCAGAACATATCACTGTGATGCTTTATAAAATTCCCCATCTATGCTCATCCTACGTTCCAGAGCTTTTATTTCCCCTACTTTTTTCTCAAATTTATTGTACCTTCCTCATCCTCCTCTAATAGAATGCTATCTCATCTGATCTCTCTTGGGGAATAGAAAAACACCCTGATTTCACCTCTGTGAAGCACAGCTCTCAGCCTCAGCTGAATTAGACTTACCTCACAGTTGTAAATATCTATTTCAAAATCTCATTTTTTAAATGCCCTGAGGAGAACAGCCTAGGCTTTTGTAAGCCAGGTTGGGTGACTGTGCCTTTATAGTTGAAAGACTTTTTAACTTCACAATTGCCTGGCTCTCTGTGAAGTTCCTTACACCTTGGAGGAAACTGTGGAATAACATCTTCATTCATACCTGAATTTTTGGCTTCCAGAAGGAGTTTTCCAAGTCCCTTGTATAAATTGATAGCAGCTTTCTTGCCTCCCAGTCAAGACAATATTAAACAGAGAAGTGTCAGATTATGTCATAGCTCAAGGCTTAGACTGGCGTTCATAATGTCCTACTCTAGTATACATTCCCAATAAGCTTTGTGAGTATGAAAAATGTCAAGAACTTGTGCTTTCCATAAGACTCCTTAGACCTATTTTTTTTTTCTTAGACCTATTTTATATGGCCACTTATAATCTGATTATCTCCTGAATATCTCTGATTTTTATTCATATCACATTTAAGCTGCCTGCACTGATTAGATCCTCTAAAAATTTCCAAATTCACAGGTACTTCTAGGTCTATCTCAGGAAATCTATGGTAATTATACAGAAAGGAAAGTGCATATGCAGTTAACTATGTCACGTTTGACTTGGTGTCAGAAGTCATATGCCTTCAGAATGCATACTGTACCTTTCAGAGCCCATGGCCAAGGCACTCCGCCAAGGTATAGACGTGGAGGTAGGTTGCTTTGGTCAATAGGACATTAGTAGGTGTGATACAGGCTGTGACTTACAAAACGCCTATGCATTGAACACTTGCTCTCTTTCTCTGTGCTTAGAAATGGAAAACCAAAATGTGAATGAGCCTTTACTCTGTGATACCACTTTGAGTAGAACTGAAGCTTTCCTGTCAACAGCCTGCAAACTGCCAGACATATGAGTGAGGCTATCTGTTTTGGTCATTTCAGGTTGCGTTAAAAAACACCCCAAAAGTGGCTTAAAACAACATTTACTTTTTTCCAGAATATGGTGTTTGAGCATGGCTTGGCAAGGATAGCTCAACTATGCTTTGCTTGTCAGCTGGGGCAGTTTAAAGGCTGCAGGCTAAAGCCATCTGAAGACTTACACTTCCCTGGTGGTTGATGCTTAATGCAGACTGGGTGTGTCAATTCCTCTGCACAGGAGACTCTTAGAGTGCTTTCTCTGCATGGTTCATTTTGGACTTCTTCTCAGTATGTTTGGTTGGTTGAAGAACAGGCATATCAAGAAACAGACCTAGGTACAAACTGTATAAACTTTTTTTAACCCAGCCTTGGAAATAATGCATCAGGGACAGGCCCATCCAGATTCAAGGGGAGGAACTATGGACTTCAGTTCAATGAAGGAGTGTCAGTGTTGCATGGTAAGGAAAACATAAGAGATGGAATGTATATTAGTGTGGCTGTTTTTGGAAAATACACTCCACCAGATTATTCTAGACTATCCAGCCCTTGCTCACCTGCCTATGAACTTCAAGCTCATGAATGAGCTCAGAAGAGACCTGTGTTAAAAATCACCCGTTTCCAATTCAATGTGTTGTAATCTGGTAAATAATGGTTGTTGTAAAATTCTATGTTTTGGGCACTTTGCTATGCACCAAAGGATGATATAGTTATTGATACCCAGAGAAACAGTGCTTCTCTAACAAATTCTGATGTGAAACAACAGAAACTTGCATACACTACTGGGCATGAAAATAGGTAGAACCACTTGGAAAATAGTGTGATAATACTCAGTAAAGGCAAAGATGTTCACGTCCTGTGACCCAACAATGTCGTTCCTATTTATTTATCCTATGGAAATGGGTGCATATGTAATTATGGCCCCCGTACAAGAATAATTGTGACATGATTGCTCTTATGGTAGGTAGTAAAATTATTAAAAAAAACAATAACCAATCATCAACATAATTGTTACCATTAAGAGGAAGGAAGGGGGCTGTGACCACAAATGAACATACTGAAAGATTCTCAAGTATTGTACTAGCAATGTCCTCTTTCTTAATCTGGATGATTTGTTAAACTGTACATATATGTTTTACGCACTTTTATAAACTGTTCAGTTTCAACATTGAAAAATGTGTTTAATCCCTTAAATAAAGAAAAGAAAAGAAAGGAAAGAGAAGAGAAGAGAAGAAGAGGAAAGGAAAGGAAAGCAAAGCAAAGGAAAGATGTGATATTGGCTAGGGACTGGTCAGTGAGCAGATGATAGAAAAACAATGGAGAAGGTGCTAGAGATAGCTAGAAAATCAGCAAAGAAACAGTTAGTATGACTGAAAATCTGAGCAAACTCAGAAGAGGTTGGAAAAGGGATGGTTTCTTTCAGGCCCTCCATATCAACAACAGCAGCTATCACTTTATCACCTTGCTAGGATTAGAAATGCTTCCATATTTTTATTATCTTAAATTAGTTTTAAGCTGACCTTTATGGAGCATATCTTCTAGGGCTCTGAAATCTCTAATTTCCAAAAGATGACCTTACAGTTTTATCTATTTACTTTGGTATGGAAGCACTGCAACACCCTCTCACTTTTGTAGCAGTGTAGCTGTTTTCTAATGTACATCCATGAGCTGACACTGCAGTAGGTTCTAATCTAGGCAGCCATGGGTTTCCTCTTGTGCCCAAATCTCCAAAATTGTCTTATGAAATGCATATGTTGAATTCTAAATTTCACATGGTATTTAGTTTATCTAGAGTGCTCAGAAGATGAAAAATGCATACATCCACGGACATGGTACAAAAGTGAGTTCAGGGCTTCCCTGGTGGCGCAGCGGTTGAGAATCCGCCTGCCAATGCAGGGGATCGCGGCCCCAAAAAAAAAAAAAAAAAAAAAAAAAAGTGAGTTCAAATCGAGTCTACAAAATGGCACAAATAACTGAAAGAATTTCGGTATGTCTGACTCCAGAAAACACTCCCTCTGTGTCTTATATGATTTTGTTCCTCTATCTTAGCTTTATTTCTCTTTGTGCACTGGCAGCAATTCCCTCCTGTCCCTTACTTATTTCTTCTTAGTTAAATATACTTCTAGCATATTAGCAATACAAAGAAGGGGCCATGTTCCCTGTTGTTGTTAACAGAAAATGTAGAGAGATAGGACTCTGCTTGGATCTCTGTGGATCACATAACAATCCTACGTCAGTGTCTATAGCCAAGAGAGTTAAATGCTCAGGTTAGTCTGGGTCACTTATCTACTTATACCTGTAATAAGAAGGAAGGATCAGACCCATCAGGATATTCTAACTTATGAATAAGAGGGACTTGGCTCCTCAAAAGATGCTGGACAGATATGCAATCCAATTTCTACTCCAGCTTCAAGATTTTTGTCTTTTGTGGTTTCCCAAGTTGGTCTCTTAGCTATATGATTAGGTTGCTTTCTCTTTTCACTATGTTTGGACTGAAAATTCACTGAGAGCTTGGCTGCACTTAAGATACTTCATGTGCCTGAGATATTGCGGCTCATTTTGGCTTTCAGTGCTGCAAACATGGCTAAACTACTGTGTCTAATAGGCTTTAAGGATGGCAAATCTTGGCCCAGACCTCAGCCCTCTCTTTCTGTGGGAGAGTTTGGGAGATTATGGTCTTCCAATCTGAAAAGTAAGAGGAACAAAGAAGAGTTTGGTGCGGTGGTGATGCTGAAATAAAGGCAAAATGCATTGAATTAAAACAACAGTTCAAATTCTAACCTCTGTCACAAACTTCACTTTTGTATATACCGTTTTTAAAAAAAATATTGGGGTATAGTTGATTCACAATGTTGTGTTAGTTTCAGGTGTACAGCACAGTGAATCTGTTATACATATACATATATCCACTCTGTGATATACTTTTGAATTGCCACCTGAAAGTGCCTTCATTACTCATCAGAATTTGTCCTCTGAGATGCCATGTAAAAACTTGCTTTCCAGTTTAATCCACATGGATCATACCTATGTGGTTGAGGGACGACTGGCTAAAACTTCCATTAATAAATAGATAACAGAAGCTATGATAGAAATAATCTATTGTATTTAAACATAAATGGCCATGATTTCAGAGATTTTTTGGTACCATGTGTAGCTGAATAGGTTTTAAAACTCTATTCATAAACTTTCTTAAACAAAGAATAATATTTTGAATCTCTAAACTCTAACTGGGACTTGGGCAAGATTAAGCTGAGTAGGTGATATGTATGCATGTGTGCATGACAAGTACTGGAGAAAGAGAATACAAAGGAGAGAGGGAGAGAGAATTTTAATTTATTTTATATATTTTAAAAATATTTTAATTTTATTGGA
The DNA here is from genome assembly GCF_003031525.2 of Neophocaena asiaeorientalis asiaeorientalis. NCBI lineage: Eukaryota > Metazoa > Chordata > Mammalia > Artiodactyla > Phocoenidae > Neophocaena > Neophocaena asiaeorientalis. The sequence continues at coordinate 2,849,847 of NW_020175398.1, read as the reverse complement.
ATATAGTTGATTTACAATGTTGTGTTAGTTTCAGGTGTATGGCAAAATGATTGTTATACATATATTCATTATTTTTTAGATTCTTCTCTCATATAGGGTATCACAGTATATTGAATAGAGTTCCCTGTGCTATACAACAGGTCCCTGTTGGCTATCTATCTTATATATAGTAGTGTATGTGTGTGTGTGTGTGTGTGTGTGTGTGTTCATCCCAATGAAAGTAATTTCTTTAAGTAGACAAGATAAAATTGGGTGAAGAAAAACTATATTGTTCAAACATATTGACTAATTAATGTGCACTATTATTATTATTCAGACATTAAAAGGGTCAAAGCAAGCCAACTATAAATATTAACATGGCTTAATTAAAATTGATCATTAATACTTATAGAAATATCAAGAGAGATACACAAAGACTCTTTTTATGTGCTTTCAACTAAAGCCAAAGTAAAGGAGATTCAAGTGATAAAAGGTAGTTAAAAGGGTAATATCTGCTTTTGCCCATTCTTATGCTAGATATTTTCCAGTCATGATCTGGATTTTTATTGGGCCTTTTCTCCAAATCTCTCCATCAATGTACAAACACTTTTTTATGAATATGCCCTTGATATTTCATTTACATTACTGCTCCTGATCTTCCTAATAGACAACAATTGCTACATATTCCAAAAAAAATGTATACCATAAAACCATTTTTTTCCCTTATGCCAAATTCCATTACTTGGAGAAAGCAGTATAGAAATCAAGGCAGCATTCAAGCTTTGGAACTTATTTTAATTTCCTTGTAATGACTTCCACAGTGCTTTCAAAATAAAATCCAATTTCTCTGCAAGATATAAACTCATGAACAGTTTCAGGTACTTCCCTCATTTGTCTCCCACCCTTATATCCTGTGAGTTTATGAAGACTATAAAGGAGTCTTGTTTTACTCACCTTCCAAACTATTCTATGGCTATAGCAAAAATGTTGGAGTGTATGTAGCCTGATATATATTTTTGTAAGTTTGCAAAAAGTTTATTGATTAATAAAACAAAACAAAACAGATGTTTGTCCAAGTCTATCACTAGTTAATGAAGAGACTGTGTTAAAGACAAGGTGTTTTTCCATCTGGTTAAGCTGCATTTAGCGTACACCAACGTTCTTCCTTTCTACTACAATTTTCAAGTCCATAAAACAGTCAGACCTTGAGAAAAATTGTAAATAAAGAAAAGCTGTGGGTGCCACCTCTAGTGTCCTGATCCATTGTGTTTTGGCAGATCAAATGCTTCTCTTTTTCTTTCCCTCTAAGAATGTCATGGTTAACATAAGCTCTTGCCTACCTAGTTTTCTCCATCAAAACTTATTTATTTCAAAAAAGACATATTGAACACCTTATGTTCCAAAGATAGGAGTAAGCACATGGGATAAAGATCTGACCTAATAAAATCTACCATCTACTAGGAAAGGTATACAATTATTGAGGTATAATACTGGTTGGTTAATTTGGCTTCTGTTTTAAATCTCACATTTTTTTATTTTGAAAAGGAAAGTAAATTCTGTCATGGTGATTGATATTTTGTTACTGTAGAAGCATGGAATCAGATGTGTTCTTTAAATACTTCTTTTTCTCTAAGGTAACACCAGAAGAAATAAGTTTGAGAAGTCCTGCTTGGAGCAAGCTCTGAAAAAATTAAATTGAATAAATAATTTTTCTACTCCTTGTTTAATGTCATAAACTCTCATGTGGTATGGAATAAGTTCCAATTCTGCACAAGAATTTCCCAGCCTGGAATACCTCAAGTAAGTTTTTATTTACCTTTTCCATTAGGGCTATCTTTTTTTTTTTTTTTTTTCCAGTGCGCAGGCCTCTCACTGCTGTGGCCTCTCCCATTGCGGAGCACAGGCTCCGGATGCACAGGCTCAGTGGCCATGGCTCACGGGCCCAGCTGCTCTGTGGCATGTGGGATCTTCCTGGACCGGGGCACAAACCCGCGTCCCCTGCATCGGCTCCCAACCACTGTGCCACCAGGGAAGCCCCTAGGGCTATCTTAATGTTACAAATTTCATAAGATATAGTTAAATGAACAACTTTGCAAAGTTTTAATATTGGTGTCTAAAATCAGTATTATCATTCAGTGGACCAAGATAATTAAAAATAGGAACACTTTCTTGCTCATAATACTTTTTCCAGGAAGCTCCTGAGTGTATATATGAATTTTAAGATTGCATTACTTTTTCACTCATTGATTTATTTGAACTATACACAGTGAAAAGTGATTTATTTGAACTATATACTGAAGAGTACAAAGAATATTTGAGATCAGAGTTAAAGTTAGTTCCGATTAAAAAAAAAAATTAGTTCCATTTTACAGCATATTTCTGGTCATCTGGGTTAAAATAAACCAGAACTCTAATGCGTCATTTAAAATTTAATTATTCTGATAACTGTATACAGACAATTCAGGTCATTTAGGGTGACCTATGATTTTTTTCTGCAGAGTGAATTATTTTGTCTAAATTATTTGGCAAATTGGTTTTAACTCCATTATGTCAAAATGTACCCCATTAAAATTTTTTTCCATTAGATATTTATGAAGAATCCAATTTACTCTGTAATGTAAGGTTTTCCAAATTTAATTTGTCACAAAAGCACAGATCAACATTTATTCTCACCATATGTTTGTATATTTTTATTATTTAATGTATATTTATGTCTCTCTCCTATGATATAATATTCATAGTTTATTGCTATATATCTAATGTTGTCTAGAACGTTGCTTGCTATGAGTAAATGTTCATGGTCTATTATGAAAGAAACACAAAAGAAGAAAGAAAGAAAGCTAAAAAGGCAGAAAGAAAGATTGCAGCACTATTTACAATAGCCAGGACATAGAAACAACCCAAAGGTCAATCAACAGAGGAATGGGTAAAGAAGACGTGGTGTATATACACAATGGACTATTACTCAGCCATAAAAAGGAACGAAACTGGGTCATTTGTAGAGATGTGGATGGACCTAGAGACTGTCATACACAGTAAAGTAAGTCAGAAAGAGAAAAACAAATATCATATATTAATGCATATATATAGAATGTGGGAAAAAATGATATAGACGATCTTATTTACAAAGGAGAAATAGAGACACAGGCATAGAGAACAAACGTATGGATAACAAGGGCAAAAGTGGGGGTGGGATGAATTTGGATATTGAGATTGACATATATACACTATTGATACTATATATATAATAGATAACTGATGAGAACATACTGTATAGCACAAGGAAATCTACTCAGTGCTCTGTGGTGACCTAAATGGGAAGGAAATCCAAAAAAGAGTGGATACATGTATACATATAGCTGATTCACTTTGCTGTACAGTAGAAACTAATACAACATTGTAAAGCAACTATACTCCAATAAAACTTAAAAAAAGAATACAGTGAACTGAAAGAAAGAGAGAAAGAAGGAAAGAAAAGAAAAAAAGGAGGGAGGGAGGGAGAGAGGAAAGGAGGGGGAGATAAGGTGAGGGAAGAAGGGAGGAAGGGAAGATGGAAAGAAAACAAATAAGAGATTGATAAGCCTCTTTTCAAGGATTAGGACTAAGAAAAGGTTTCTAAGTTCATTTAATTTCTACCCTGAATACTCTACAAATTCTATATTCTTGGGCCCAACAGCTGAATGGTGGCAGTAAGGAAATGATTCTCAGACCTGGGAATTCTCTGTGAAAGAGTCATGGCTTGTAGAGTATTGTTTTTCCAACTCCTTAATTGTCTTGTCTCTGTGAGCAGAACCCTGTGAGCAGATTATTCATAACCCCTGCTCTTGAGTTCCCTTACCAAACAAATGTTCAAACAATAGTATTCACAAAGTATTCACAACCAGGAAGAGAAATCTTAGCAGAAAATATTCCAAAAATTTCAGAATTTGTAGCAAACCTAGTGCCCCCCACCACCTATCAAGAATTTCAATGACTTCTATAACATGTTGCATACTTGATACTACTTGAAGCAATCTGTTTTATTTGGGGGAAAATTATTAAAAATACCTCTTTATAATGGGGAACAAGGAAAAAAGGCATCCTCCTAACCTCCACTGAATTTGGCTCACTGGAACAATACTACAAAAATGACATCTACATCTAAACATGACTTTGCTATTTGCTGCTTTCTACCTGTTACTGACTATGTGACAATTCACAAGAATTTAATTAAAACTTTGTTTCTTTTTTTTAAAACATCAGTTCTGTCTCTCTCTTTTTTTTTTTTTTTTTTTTTTTTTTTGGCTGCATTGGGTCTTCGTTGCTGCACACGGGCTTTCTCTAGTTGTAGCGAGACTTTTTGTTGTGGTGTCAGGCTTCTTCTCTTGTTACGGAGTACAGGCTCTAGACATGCAGGCTTCAGTAGTTGTGACACGCAGGCTCAGTAGTTGTGGCACACGGCTTTGTTGCTCCACGGCATGTGGGATCTTCCCGGACCGGGGTTGAACCTGTGTCCCCTCCGCTGGCAGGAGGATTCTTAACCACTGCACCACCAGGGAAGTCCCAAAACGTTGTTTCTTGTTATAAAAAAATTCCTCCAAGAAAATAAGTCACCTCAATGAATAAGGCAAACAAAATAAGCAGGAAGTGAAGAGGGAGGTCCAAAACAATTTTTGACTACTGTTTCCTGGGAGTCCTGGATAACTCCATTTACCTATATCTGAAGTGTTCCAGCTTGTAGTGGGTTTCCAGGAAACCACTCTTCTTGCTGGTGTCTAGAACTTTCCAATTCACAATCAATACGGGCTGCAGTTGTCTTGTTCAAGAGAGATCCTACCCTTCATCAACCCCAAGAGACTTACGAGATTTTTTTTCAGCCACCCTCAACATATCATGTAGTATTATCATTCTAAGTCACAATAAAATAAATTCCTGTGGCTAGGCATCTATTCTCTCCTCATCTTTGTAGAATAACTACTGTGTCTATAACTTGCTTCAACTCAATCTTCCGTAAAACTTTCAAATATATCCCAAGGAACTCTTAATTGTGGTTATTTAATTATGGTTAAAATAATAAAATGTAATGAAAAGAAAATGGACACTATCAATAACAGCAAGAATTCACACAGTGTAATTTCCTCTTTTAAAGAATCCATTTTATAAATTAAGGTAAATTATACAAGTTAGTTAACAACTCATTTGTACCCTCAGGTAGTTCACTAAATATTAAATCTTACTTTAATCTTAATTATTTTTCTTTGGGCAGTCAAACAAGATGGTGATGTAAGTGGATCCTGAATGCCTCTCTTCCATAGATGCACTAAATATACAGATCCATATGAAGTAGTTCCCTATGAAAGAGATCCAGAAACTAGCTGAGTGACTCTTACACATTGGACAAATGAGAACATATTCACACTGAAACAGATAGGAAAGGCTGAAACATAGGAAAGGCTGAGACACTCTCTTACCATAAATCCCACCCCTGGCACAGTGCCATAAAATCAGTGAGAACCTCAATTCCCAGCTTCTCCATGGGGAGTAATGGGTTTGGACCCACATCTAGTGCCACAGATTTTAAGACCTCCACCCAAGGGTTGGCCCCAAAACACCTAGTTCCAAAAGGCAACAGGGCTTGTGTCCAAGAGATCCACAAGACTATTTACAGCAAACAAAGAAGCTGTTCATATTGGGCTCACAGAGCACTTGTGTGACCATATTCTCAGGATTCAGCTCAGTGGGAATGGGAAAATTTTCACATTTCCAGTCTTTCCCTGAAAGGAGTGTATCTGCATACTTTAAAAGCTACTGCCTAAGGGCCAGGCTTCTGTTTTACCAGGTATCTTATGGACGGGCTGCAGCCTTATACAGAGACTGAGGAAGCCAGAGGACACCTCTCCTACCTTTTTCCTCCAACTTGCTCCAATAATAAAACTAAGTCACCAGTATCTTCCTGGTAAGGGCCTAGGCACACATCTCATGCCCCAGCTCTTGCAGCTGTCACAAAAGGGACAGGCACACACATTGACTATCTCTGATAGCCAATGAGGCTTGTGTTCACCAGTACCACAGGGCTAAAACAAACAAAGAAGCAGTTCTTAACAGGTACAGGGGCATCTCCCTGCACCTATGTAACTAGACCTAGCACAGAGGGAGCAGGCAAAAACACCTGTTTCTCCTTAGAATGGGCTTAGCTACATACTTTCTAACCTTTTGCCAAAGGATCCAGCTTCAAATCAGGCTGCACCAAGGTGCTTATTGTGATCCTGTGGTTTGGGACTCCCAAGGGTCTTGGCATACCTTCAGCTACTGGGAGCCACTAAGGACAAAGGAGCCTTGGACAATAACAAAAGCTTGAGAGACAACCAAGTATTTGGGCTAAGCTAATTGACGAGATTCATCTCATACACAAGGCCATTTTGTCAAGACTGGGAAATGTGGCTGTTTTATCTAATGTGTAAAAAGCAAAACATAGAATTAAAAAAAGTAAAGAAACAGAGGAATATTTTCCAAACAAAACAGCAAGAAAAATCTCCAGATGCAGATCTTGATGAAGCAGAGAAAAATGATTTACCTGATAGAAAGTTTAAAATCACAGTCCTAAATATGCTCATTAAAGATCAGGAAAGCAATGCAGGAACAAAGTGAGAAATTCAACAGAGAGATAGAAAACATATCTAAAAAAAGAATCAAACAGAAATTACAGAGAGGGTAATAAGTACCTGAACTAAAAATTCAATACAGTAGTTTGATATCAGAGTATCAAGTGAAAGAAAGGATCAGCAAACAAATTCAGGGCAGTGTAATTCATCTAGTAAGAGGAGCAAATATTATAAAGAATTAAAAGAGTGAAGATAGCATAAGGGACTTATAGAACACCATTAAGCAGACTAAAGTTCACATTATAGCAGTCTCAGAAGGAGTAGAGAGAGAGAAAGGGGCAGAAAACTATTCAAAGAAACAATGGCTGAAAACTTCCCTAACAGGGGAGAATAGACATCCAGATGCAGGAAGTCCAGACAGATTACTAAAAAATGGAATCCAAAGAGACCCACACAGTGACACATCATAATTAAGCTGTCAAAAGGTAAAGAAAGGGACTGTTAAAGGCAGCAAGAGAAAAACAACTTGTTACATACAAGGGAACCCCCATAAGACTATGAGCAGATCTTCTGCAGAAAATTTGCAGGCCTAAAAATAAAGAGTGAGATGATATGTTAAAACGCTGAAAGAAAGGAAAAGGAAAAAAAAGAAGAAGGAAAAAAAAAAGACTGCTAACCAAGATTCTCCTACTCAGAATTGAAGGAGAGATAAAGAGTTTTCCAGACAAAAGCTAAAGGATTGTATTATCTCTAGACTGGCCTTATGAGAAATGTTAAAGAGAATTCTTCAAGCTGAAATGAAAGAACACTAACTAGTAACAGGAAAACATATAAAAGTATAAAACTCACTGGTAAGAGTACGTATACAGTTTGATTCAGAATACACTAATGTTGTAATGGTGGTAGTTACATCACTCCAGTATGCAGAATAAAAGTATTAAAATAACTACTACTATAATAATTTACTACTGGATTCATAATGTAAAATGATGTAAATTGTGACACCAAAAAAAAAAAATGTGTTGGGGAAGTTTTTGTATGCATATAAATATTAGTTATTATCAGATTAAAATAGACTGTTAAAAACATAAAATGTTGGGGTTCCCTGGTGGTGCAGTGGTTGAGAGTCCACCTGCCGATGCAGGGGACACGGGTTCGTGCCCCTGTCCGGGAAGATCTCACATGCCGCGGAGCAGCTAGGCCCGTGAGCCATGGCCACTGAGCCTGTGCGTCCAGAGCCTGTGCTCCACAACGGGAGAGGGGAGAGGCCACAACAGTGAGAGGCCCACGTACTGCAAAAAAAAAAAAAGAAAGATAAACAAAATCAACAAACTTTTAGCTACACTTAACAAAGAACAAAAGAGAGAGAAATAAAATGAATAAAATTATAAATGAAAGGGGAGATAATAAAACTGATATCACAAAATTACAAAGAATTATGAGACTACTATGAGTAATTATCCACCAACAAATTGCACAAACCTAGAAGAAACAAATTCCTAGAAACATAGAACCTATCAAAACAAATATAATAAATAGAAAATCTGAACAGAAAAATTACTAGTAAGGAGATTGAATCAGTAATCGAAAACCTCCCTAAAAATAAAAGTCCAGGACCAAGTAGCTTCACTGATGAATTCTGTCAAACATTTAAAGAATTAATACCACACATTATTAAACTCTTCCAAAACTAAAAGAGAAGGGAATACTTCCAAACTCATTTTATGAGGATAGTATTACCCTGATACCTATGCCAGATGAAGACTTTACAAGAAAAGAAAATTACAGAGCAATATGCCTGCACATATGCCAAAGTCCTCAATAAAATAATAGAAAACTGATTTCAATAATAGATAAAAGGATCATACATCATAATCAAGTGGGATTTTATTACAGGGACTCAAGGATGGTTCCGCATTCACAAACCAATCAATATGATACATCCATTAACAAAATAAAATATAAAAATAATACAATTACCTTGATACATGCCAAAAAAGCACTAGACAAAATTCAACATCCATTCATAATAAAAACTCTCAACAAACTAGGTATAGAGGGAACGTACCTCAAAATAATAAAGGCCATATATCATAAGCCCACAGTTAATATCATACTCAGTGATGAAAGCTGAAAGCTATTCCTCTAAAATCAGGAATTAGATCAGTTTGGAGATCCACTTGTATTCACCTTTTATTTAACATAATACTGGAAGTCCTAGGCAAAGGAATTAGGGAAAAAGAAAAAAAAAAGGTATCTAAATAGGAGAAGAAGAAATAAAATTATCTCCATTTGCAAATGATGATATTATATATAGAAAACCCTAAAAACTCCACCAAAAAAGTGTTAGAACTTACTTAATTTCAGTGAAGTTTAAAGTTACAAAATCAATGTACAAAAAATCAGTTGGATTTCTATACACCAACAATTTGAAAACAACCTCATTTACCATAGCATCAAAATGAATAGAATATTTAGAAATAGTTTAGCAATAACTTTAACAAAGGAGGTGAAAAAGTACACTGAAAACCATAAGATATTGATTAAATAAATTGAAGAAGACACAAATAAATGGAAATACACTCCATATTCATGTATTGGAAAAATTAAAAAATAATATTGTTAAAATGTGTATACTACCCAAAGCAATCTAACAGATTCAATGCAATTCTTATCAAAATCCAAATGGTACTTTTCACAGAAATAGAAAAAATAATCTACAAAAGACCATGAATATCCAAAGAAATCTAGAGAAAGAGAACAAAGCTGGAGGCATCATGCTCTCTGATTTCAAACTACAAAGCTATAGTAATCAAAATTCCACGCTATTGGCATAATACAGACCCATAGATCAATGAAACAGAATTGAGAGCTCAGAAATAAATCCATGCATATATAGTCAATGAATTTCCAACAAAGGAGATAAGAATAAACATTGGAGAAAGAATAATTCCTTTAATAAAAGGTATTGGGGAAACACATGCAAAAGAATGAAACTAGACACTTATCTTACACCATGCACTAAATATAAGACCTGAACTCATAAAACTCCTAGAAGGAAAATAGAGAGGGTAAATTCCTTGACATTGGCCTTTGCAATGACTTTTTTGTATTTGAATCCAAAAGTGAAAGCCACAAACTCAGAAATAAAGTGGGACTGCATCAAACTTAAAAGCTTCTGCACAGCAAAGAGTACTGTCAACAAAACGAAAAGGCAGGTTCTCTTTTCTCCACACCCTTTCTGGCATTTACTGTTTGTAGATTTTTTGTTGATGGCCATTCTGACCAGTGTGAGGTGATACCTCATTGTAGTTTTTATTTTCATTTCTCTAATAATTAGTGGTGTTAAGTATCTTTTCATGTGCTTCAGTATAATTATGAAAAAAGTATCAGAAAAGGACCAATGGGGGGACAGTGTACAAAATACCTGATGAGTACTCCTCAAACTGCCAATATTATCAAAACAAAGAAAATCTGAAAAACTGTCCCAGCCTAGAGGAGCTTAAGGAGACAGAAGACTAAATGTAATGTGTATCTGAGATGGGATCCTGGAACAGAAACGAGACAGGTAAAAATTAAGGAAATCTGAATAAAGTATGGAATTTAGTTAATAATAATGTATCTTTGGTTTATTAATTGTGACAAATATAGCATTCTAATGTAAGATATGTATAATAACTGTCTGCAGAGATTGAGTGGGCAGAGTATATGGGAACTCCCTTTACAATCTGCTCAATTTTCTGTAAATTTAAAGCTTTTTTAAAAGTAAAATTTATTAATAAAGAAAACAAATGAACAAAAACAAAATGAAAAGGCAAACTGTGGAATGAGAGAAAGTATTTGCAAACTATGTACCTGATATGGGGTTAATATCTAAAATGCAAAAAGAACTCAACAACTCAATAGAAAAAATATTATTGAAAAATGGACAATGGACCTGAATAGACATTTTTCCAAATAAGACATTCAAATGGCCAACAGTTTATGAAAAGGTGCTCAGTATCACTAATTATCAGGGATATTCAAATCAAAATCACAGTGAGATATCACCTCACATCTGTTTGGTTGGCTGTTATCAAAAAGACAAGAGATAACAAATGTTTGTCAGGATGTGAAGAAAAGGGAAAATGTATACACTGTTGGTGGGAATGTAAAATGAGTATAGCCATTACGGGTACAGCACGTTATGGAAAACAATATGGTGGTTCCGTAAAAAATTAAGAATAGAACTACAATATATTCCCACAATTCCACTTCTAGGTATATATCCAAAGGATACAAAATCATTATCTCAAAGAAATATCTGTACTCCCTTGTTTATAGCATTCACAAGAGCCAAGGTATGGAAACAACCTAAGTGTCCCATGATAACAACAATGGATGAATTGATAAAGAAAATGTGATATATGTATACACACACACACAAAATGGAATATTATTCAGAGTTTATAAAGAAGGAAATCATCTTATTTGTGCCAAAATGGATAAACCTGGAGGGCATTAAGCTAAGTGCAATAAAGGCAAATACTAAGAAAAAATGGTCAAACTCAGAAACAGAGAGCAGAAAAGTGGTTGCCAGGGACTTGGGGGGAGCAGAAAATAAAGAGAGATTGTTTAAAGGGTAAAGACTTTCAGTTATAAGATGAATAAATACTTTGGATCTAATATATAACATGGTGACTATAGTTGATAGCAGTTTCCTATAACTGAGATTTACTAAGAGAGTAGAACTTAAATGTTCTCACGCCCCCCCACCAAAATGTAAATATGTGAGGAGATGGATGTGTTAATTAACTCGAGGGGGGAAGTCTTTTCATGATGTATAAAATATATGAAATCATCACGTTGTACATTTTAAAAATCTTACAAACTTATTTGTCAATTATAACTCAATAAGGTGAAAAATGAAATAAAATAAAAGGGAAAACACAGATAGATAGATAGATAGATAGATAGATAGATAGATAGATAGATAGATAGATAGATAGGTAGATAGATAGATAGACCCATACATGCCTAGATACTTTTCCTGCAAGGATACTTCTTCCTCTGCAACCTTCTCGAAAGGATTATACTTATTCTCCATACCACATGTACCTCTGACCTCTTTCTGGCAGTAAAGTTGTTTTTTTCTGTACTCCATTTCTTTAATACTTTAATCTTTCACCTTTAGGTAAAAACCCTATTCCACTGAAGTTGATAATCATTGAATAAAGGCTCTTCCTAAGTTTTATGTTATCAATCTGTCATCTAGTCAGAACGAGCATTCTTTGTACCTGGATAAATCCTTCCCTCCACTTCATGTTTCACCATTATCCTATCTGAATTCACCAGTCATATGGCTACATATCCAGATCCCTGGACCCTCAATGGACTCATGATACACATCTCCATTTTAATTTGGCCACTAGGACTTGTGGTCACAACTTAGATCTTGGTGAGCAAAGTGTTTTACTGCTGAAATTCTAAATTTACACCTCCAACTATAATATCCTAAATTTCTATTCTGATTTCTTGATCTGTTGTTTCTATTACAAATGGTAATGTTATCATCAAGACCTGTAGTTCTTTGACTTTTCCATTCCACAATTTATCTATCTATCTACCTATCTCTCTACAATCTATCCATCCATCCATTCATCCATCCATCTATTCATGCGTCTAAGTATGACACTTCTTTCTTTTTTTAAATTTTTATTTTTTAAAGTTATTTTTTACTGGAGTATAGTTGCTTAACACTGTTGAGTTAATTTCTGCTATCAGCAAAGTGAATCAGCCATACATATAAATATGTCCCCTTTTTTTTTGGATTTCCTTCCCATTTAGATCACCACAGAGTACTGAGTAGAGTTCCCTGTGAAGTACAGTAACTTCCCATTAGTTACTTATTTTATACATAGTAGTGTATATATATCAATCCAATCTCCCAATTCATCCCACTCCCCACTTTCACCCAGTATCCATACATCCTTTCTCTACATCTGTGTCTCTACTTCTGCTTTGCAGATAAGTTCATCTGTATCATTTTTCTAGATTCCACATATAAGTGATATTACACAATATTTGTTTTTCTCTTTCTGAGTTACTTCACTCTGTATGACAGTCTCTAGGTCCATCCACGTCTCTGCAAATTGCACAATTTTGTTCCTTTTTATGGCTAATATTCCATTGTATAGATGTACCAAAACATTTTTATCCATTCTTCTGTTGATGGATATTTACATTGTTTCCATGTCCTGGCTATCGTAAATAGTGCTGCAATGAACATTGGGGTAAATGTGTCATTTTGAATTATGGTTTTCTCCAGGTATATGCCTAGGAGTGGGATTGCTGGGTCATATGTAGCTCTATTTTTAGTTTTTAAGGGAACCTCCATATTTTTCTCCATTACATTCCCACGAACTGTATAATAGGGTTCCCTTCTCTCCACACCCTCTCCAGCATTCAGTGTTTGTAGATTTTTTGATGATGGCCATTCTGACCGGTATGAAGTGATACCTGATTGTAGTTTTGATTTGCATTTCTCTAATAATTAGTGATGTTGAGCATCTTTTCATGTGCCTGAGGCTCCAGCTTTGGAGGTCAGATCCCAGGGAGAGGACTGGGGTTGGCTGCGTGAACACAGCCTGAAGGGGATTAGTGCACCACAGCTAGCTGGGAATGTGTCTGGGAAAAGGTCTGGAGCTGCCAAAGAGGCAAGAGACTTTTTCTTGCCTGTTTGTTTCATGGTGCATGAGGAGAGGAGATTCAGAGCACCACCTAAACGAGGTCCAGAGACGGGCACGAGCTGCAGCTATCAGCACAGACCTCAGAGATGGGCATGAGAAGCTAAGGCTGCTGCTGCAGCCACCAAGAAGCCTGTGTGCATGCACAGGTCACTATCCACACCTCCCCTCCAGGGAACTTGTGCAGCCCTACACTGCCTGGGTCCCATGATCCAGGGACAACTTCCCTGGGAGAACACATGGCATGCCTCAGGCTGGGGAAACGTCATGACCATCACTGCCACCACAGGGTGACCCGCATCCCTCCCTGTCCCTGGCTTGAGTGAACCAGAGCTCCCTAATCAGCTGCTACTTTAACCCCATCCTGTCTGAGAAGGAACAGACTCCCTCAGGCATCCTACATGCAGAGACAAGGCCAAATCCAAAGCTGAACCCCAGGAACTGTGCGAACAAAGAAGAGAAAGAGAAATCTCTTCCAGCAGCCTCAGGAGCAGCGGATTAAATCTCTACAATCAACTTGATGTACCCTGCATCTGTGGAATACCTGAATAGACAATGAATCACCCCAAATTGAGGAGGTGGACTTTGGAAGCAATGATATATATTTTTTTTCCCCTTTTTATCATTTTGTGAGTGTGTATGTGTATACTTCTGTGTGTGATTTTGTCTGTATACCTTTGCTTTAACCATTTGTCCTAGGGTTCTGTCTGTCCATTTTGTTTTGTTTTGTTTTGTTTTTTAGTATAGTTTTTGCACTTGTTATCATTGGTGGATTTGATTTTTGGTTTGGTTGCTCCCTTCTTTCTTTCATTCTTTCTTTTTTTAATTACTTTTTAATTTTTTTTAATTTTTAATATTTTTTAATTTTTTTATTTTAATAACTGTTTTACTTCATTTTATTTTTTCTTTCTTTTTTTCTCCCTTTTATTCTGAGCCATGTGGATGACAGGGTCTTGGCACTCCGGCCGGGTGTCAGACCTGTGCCTCTGAGGCGGGAGAGCTGAGTTCAGGACATTGGTCTACCAGAGAACTGCCAACTCCATGTAATAGCAAATCACAAAAATCTCCCACAGATCTCCATCTCAACGCCAAGACCCAGCTCCACTCAATGACCAGCAAGCTCCAGTGCTGGACACCCTATGCCAAACAACTAGCAAGACAGGAACACAACCTCTGTGTTTAGGTAGCAGAGAGGCTACCTAAAATAATAATAAGGTCACAGACACCTCAAAACACACCACCTATGTGGACCTGCTCACCAGAAAGACAAGATCCAGCCTCATCCACCAGATCATAGGCGCTAGTCCTAATGCACCCAGTATAGGAGCACCTCAATACATAAGGCAAATGCTAACAGCCATTTTATGGGAAATCGACAGTAACACAGTCATAGTAGGGGACTTTGACACCCCACTTTCACCAATGGACAGATCATCCAAAATGAAAATAAATGAGGCAACACAAGCTTTAAATGATACATTAAACAGATGGACTTAATTGATATTTATAGGACATTCCATCTGAAAACAACAGAATACACATTCTTCTCAAGTGCTCATGGGACATTCTCCAGGATAGATCATATCTTGGGTCACAAATCAAGCCTTGGTAAATTTAAGAAAATTGAAATCATATCAAGTATGTTTCTGACCACAACGCTATGAGACTAAATATCAGTTACAGGAAAAAAATTTGTAAAAAATACAAGCACATGGAAGCTAAACTATACACTACATAATAACCAAGAGATCACTGAAGAAATCAAAAATTACCTAGAAACAAATGACAATGAAAACACTATGACCCACAATCTATGGGATTCAGCAAAAACAGTTCTAAGAAGGAAGTTTATAACATTACAATCCTACCTTAAAAAACAAGAAACATCTCAAGCAAACAACCTAACCTTACACCCAAAGCAATTAGAGAAAGAAGAACAAAAAAACCTCAAAGTTAGCAGAAGGAAAGAAATCATAAAGATCAGATCAGAAATAAATGAAAAAAAATGAAGGAAACAATAGAAAAGATCACTAAACTAAAATTAAAAGCTGGTTCTTTGAGAAGATAAACAAAATTGATAAACCATTGGCCAGGCTCATCAAGAAAAAAAGGGAGAAGACTCAAATCGATAGAATTAGAAATGAAAAAGCAGAAGTAACTGACACTGCAGAAATACAAAGGATCATGAGAGACTGCTACAAGCAACTATATGCCATTAAAGTGGGCAACCTGGAAGAAATGGACAAATTCTTTAAAAAGCACAACCTTCTAAGACTGAACCAAGAAGAAATAGAAAATATAAACAGACCATTCAGAAGCACTGAAATTGAACTTGTGATTCAAAATCTAACAAACAAAAGTCCAGGACCAGATGACTTCACAGGTAAATTCTATGAAACATTTAGAGAAGAGCTAACACCTATCTTTCTCCAACTCTTCCAAAATATGGCAGAGGGAGCACACTCCTAAACTCATTCTACAAGCCCACCATCATCCTAACACCAAAATGGGACAAAGATGTCACAAAGAAAGAAAACTACAGGCCAATATCACTGCTGAATATAGATGCAAAAATCCTCAACAAAATACTAACAAACAGAATCAAACAGCATATTAAAAGGCTCATACACCATGACCAAGTGGGTTTTATCCCAGGAATGCAAGGATTCCTCAATATACACAAATCAACCAATGTGATACACCATATTAACAAACTGAAGAGTAAAAACCATACGACTATCTCAGTAAATGGTGAAAAAGCTTTCAACAAAATTCAACACCCATTTATGATAAAAACCCTGCAGAAAGTAGGCATAGAGGGAACTTACCTCAACATAATAAAGGCCATATATGACAAACCCACAGTCAACATCATCCTCAATGCTGAATAATTGAAACCATTTCCACTAAGATCAGGAACAAGGCAAGGTTGCCCACTTTCACCACTATTATTCAACATTGTTTTGGAAGTTTTAGCCAGAGCAATCAGAGAAACAAAAGAAATAAAAGGAATCCAAATGGGAAAAGAAGCAAAGCTGTCATTGTTTGCAGACAACATGATACTATACATAGAGAATCCTAAAGATGCTACCAGAAAACTACTAGAGCTAATCAATGAATTTGGTAAAGTAGCAGGATTCAAAATTAATGTACAGAAATTTCTTGCATACCTATACACTAATGATGAAAAATCTGAAAGTGATATTAAGGAAACACTCCCATTTACCACTGCAACAAAAAGAATAAAATACCTAGGAATAAACCCACTTAAGGAGACAAAAGACCTGTATGAAGAAAAGTTTAAGACACTGATGAAAGAAATTAAAGATGATACTAATAGATGGAGGGATATACCATGTTCTTTAATTGGAAAAATCAACATTGTGAAAATGAATATACTACACAAAGCAATCAACAGATTCAGTGCAATCCCTATCAAGGTACCACTGGCATTTTTCACAGAACTAGAACAAAAAAATTCACAATTTGTATGGAAACACAAAAGACTCTGCATAGCCAAAGCAATCTTGAGAACGAAAAATGGAGCTGGAGGAATTAGGCTCCCTGACTTCAGACTATACTACAAAGCTACAGTAATCAAGACAGTATGGTACCGGCGCAAAAACAGAAAAATTAGATCAATGGAAAAGGATAGAAAGCACAGAGATAAACCTATACACATATGGTAATCTTATCTTTGACAGAGGAGGCAAAAATATACCATGGAGAAAAGACAGCTTCTTCAATAAGTGATGCTGGGAAAACTGGTCAGCTACATGTGAAAGAATGAAATTAGAACACTGCCTAACACCATACACACACAAAAAAAAACACTCAAAATGGATTAAAGACCTAAATGTAAGGACAGGCACTATAAATCTCTTAGAGGAAAACATAGGCAGAACACTCTATGACATAAATCACAGCAAGATCCCTTTTGAGCCACCTCCTAGAGAAATGGAAATAAAAACAAAAATAAACAAATGGGACCTAATGAAACTTAAAAGCTTTTGCACAGTAAAGGAAACCATAAACAAGGCGAAAAGACAACCCTAAGAATAGGAGAAAATATTTTCAAATGAAGCAACTGACAAAGTATTAACCTCCAAAATTTACAAGCAGCTCATGCAGCTCAATATCAAAAAACAAACAACCCAATCCAAGAATGGGCAGAAGACTTAAATAGACATTTCTCCAAAGAAGATATACAGATTGTCACAGACACATAAAAGAATGCTCAACATCATTAATCATTAGAGAAATGCTAATTAAAACTACAATGAGATATCATCTCACATCAGTCAGAATGGTGATTATCCAAAAATCTGCAAAAAATAAATGCTGGAGCAGATGTGGAGAAAGGGAACCCTCTTGTACTGTTGGTGGGAATGTAAATTGATACAGCCACTATGGAGAACAGTATGGAGGTTCCTTAAAAAACTAAAATTAGAACTACCATATGTCCCAGCAATCCCACTACTGGACATATACCCTGAGAAAACCATAATTCAAAAAGAGTCATGTACCATAATGTTTATTGCAGCTCTATTTACAATAGCCAGGACATGAAGCCACTTAAGTGTTCATCAACAGATGAATGGATAAAGAAGATGTGACCCATATATACAATGGAATATTACTCAGCCATAAAAAGACACGGAATTGAGTTGCTTGTAGTGAGGTGGATGGACCTAGAGTCTGTCATACAGAATGAAGTAAGTCAGAAAGAGAAAAACAAATACTGTATGCTAACACATATATATGGAATCTTAAAAAAAAAAAAAAAAAAGGTCATGAAGAACCTAGGGGTAGGATGGGAATAAAGATGCAGACCTACTAGAGAATGAACTTGAGGACCTGGGAAGGGGGAAGGGTAGTCTGGGACAAAGTGAGAGAGTGGCATGGACATATAAACACTACCTAATGTAAAACAGATAGCTAGTGGGAAGCAGCTGCATAACACAGGGAAATCAGCTCGGTGCTTTTTTACCACCTAGAGGGGTGTGATAGCGAGGGTGGGAGGGAGGGAGATGCAAGAAGGAAGAGATATGGGGATATATGTATATGTATAGCTGATTCCCTTTTTATAAAGCAGAAACTAACACACCATTGTAAAGCAATTATACTCCAATTAAGTTGTAAATAAATAAATAAATAAACAAATAAAGTCATTTGGCGCTAAAAACTAAGTAAGGTAGAAGAAGTACAAGAAAAACAAAAATATAGATACAACAGTAAGTTCTCTGTAGAGTATTTTATAAAGTTGTCTTTTCAAGCAAGTTACTTTACGTTACAGTAACAAGCCACTCTCAGACTTTAGAAGCATGGTCAATATGGTTTGGCAAGAAGGCTCTGCTCACTAAAGACATGAACACTGGCTGACAGTCCACCAGTGTATGACCCCATTCCCTCAGTAAGGCCCTTCAGGCAGAAAAGAACACAGAGAACTCTTCACTCGCTCTTAATTTTTTCCACTTGGAATTGATGTGTATTACATTTCATGAAGTTAAGCAGAAGAAAAGGACAATCCTAATTTAAATAAGGCAGGAAGTATTATTGTCTTTTCTGCCTGAAATGTCAAGATAATTGAAAATATTAGTGAGCAGTATGAATATCTACCTAAAGAGAACTACGAGACACTTGTATACTGGAGGTATTGACAGAGTGTCATATATAGGCGTGAGATTATTTACATAGTGATATAAAGTGAAAAGTGCATATAGTGGAAAAAAATCTTAAAGAAGTCAATTTTAGCAGCCATTCTCTGGAAGAATAAGTCACTCTTTATTATGGTAATTGAAACCTCTTTAGAAAATTAAGTTGATAAGCAGTAATGTATATCTAGAAGCTAACTAGAAATGAAAATATATAAAAGAAGAAACAAACGACTAAAACAATCAAAATGCTCATTGAAGAATTTGAGTGATTTTATTTTCACCTCTTATTATAGTTTTTTAAATTATTATTTTGCTTAGTATGGCATCTGTATTGAAATAATAATAATAATAATAAAGCTAAGCTAAAATTTTATATGGGTCAAGCATGAAGATATTTTGTTTTTCAATATTCATGATAACTGCCTATTTGTTATCAGTTAAAAACCCATAGATTTCATTAAAATATATAAAATATCCTCTTTTCTTAATTCATGTTATTTTCTCTCCAAGCTTCAACAACTATAACAATTTAAGATCAAACTTCTAATCAGACAAAGCCACATTCGAATCCCCTATTATTTACTAGATGTTTGAGCAAGTAGCATAACATATATAAATCTTAATTGTTTTAAACAAATGTAAACAATTGTTGGTAATTTGTAAAATGAAGATAAAATTTTATTGTAAGGCTTAAGCTATATGTGCAGTGCTAGATATATAATAGATCAACAAATATGAAGTTAATTCTTTATATCTTTCATGTAATAATTTGGTGAATATGTACTTTATTTCCTTGGTTGACCATTTTATTAATGATTCCATTAATCACGTCTGTTCCAAACAGACATGTTTTAGTATTCCAGAGAACATAGCTGTTGTTTTGGTTGTTGTTGTATACTTATTTTGAAATTTTGAATTTGTGGTTATATATACCAGCCTTTCTGTGAGCTGGATACAAGCTAAACTATATGTTCTTTCAGATAAAATTTACAATGAGAAGACCAAGAACATGTAATTTAACAAGACATTGTGAAATTTAAGTTTTCCATTGAAAGGACCTGAGAATTTGACTTTGCTATTTAGTTATTCTGTGACTTTGAGCATGCTGCTCGCCTTTAGAGATTATTACCTTATTTGTAAAATAAGAGGGGATGGACTAAATGATCTTGAAATTTCAACCAGTTCTTTTATTCTTTGATTTCAGTGAACTACCCTAATAAAATTCTCTGGGTTTTTGTTTTGTTTTGTTTTGTTTTTGCGGTATGCGGGCCTCTCACTGTTGTGGCCTCTCCCGTTGCGGAGCACAGGTTCCAGACACGCAGGCTCAGCGGCCATGGCTCACAGGCCCAGCCGCTCCGGGGCATGTGGGATTTTCCTGGACGGGGCCACGAACCTGAGTCCCCTGCATTGGCAGGTGGACCCTCAACCACTGTGCCACCAGGGAAGCCCAAATTCTCTGGGTTTTTATATTTTATTTGATTAAATCTAAATGTGTGAATTGTTTCTGCATTGTTTAGAATGCGTTTTTCTATTAGGTTAAACCGTACTGAAGCAACTCTCTTTTTTTGTACATTTATTATTTCAAGACAGTGAAAGCATGGAAACAGCACATTTGTTTACAACATATTTGAATGAGAAATGTAAAGAGAAGAGTGTGATAATAGAGCATATCATATTCACATAACTCTTTCTTCTTTGTACTAATAAGAATATCACAATGTCATAATCAGCCTCTGTACAAATATTGCTTTCTTCCCAGGGGGCTATGTAAAGTAATTTATCAGTAACAATGATCTTCTTTTGTAATTATCTATTATTTTTTTAAAAAGTCATTCATCTCATTAAAAAATTCAAAATAACACAAAGGAAATTTTAAACTTTGACGCTATGAAAATTAATGAAAACTAATCCAACATATTCCATAAGGTTTTATTTTCTTTGAAATCAACAAATATTAATTTTATATGTGACATTCTCATTATTACACTGCTTATAATTTTCTCACTGTAGTCTAATTTAGAAATGGTGAGCAATGAGGTACTAATCTAAGTAAACAATGATATTAGTGTCCTCAGTAGATATTATCTCTTCACATTCTTTTGATCGAATAATACTGATGTCACATAAGAGCTTCAGGTCATTTTCTTCAAGCTAATGTTAATATCTAGTGAATTCCCTTTACCAAAATATTGTGTTGATTAACTGGAATAAATAATGTAAAAGCACTTTTTCAACTATACAGTACTATTTAAGATATTAAAGTGAGTTGAAACTAATTTAAATAAACTCTAATATCAGTTTTAGTGATTGAAGAGAAGCTCAGAGGACAAAAAGCTATGAGGTCTTCAAGTAATGGTGAAAAATGATGCATGGATAATTTTGCACAATTTGGATAATTTGGGGGCCTTTGAGACGAAGTTTGCTCAGTCTAATTTATTCAGCCAAGATCTTTCTCCCAGCCGTCTCCAGAGACTTATGACCTTTTATGAAGGTAATTGTGTATTAGGGAAAAAGAAATAGAACTTTTGGGAACTATTGGACACAGGTCTGAACTGTCACTATCTCAGGAGACTCAAAATGTCACTAGGGTCCACAAGTCAGAATAGAAGCTTATGGAGGCCAGGTGATCAATCAAGTTTTAGCTTAGATCCCTGTCAAAATGGGCCCACTGGATTCCCAATCCCATACTGTGGTTATTTCCCCAGTTCCAAAATGCATGATTAGAATAGATATTCTCAACAGCTGGCAGAATCCTCACATTAGTTAACTGATCTGTGCAGTGAAGGCTAAAAGGATGGAAAAAGTCAAGCAGAAACCACTAGAAATGCATTTACCTAGGAAAATAGTAAACCAAATGCAATAGAAAGTTCTTCAAGTGATTGCAAAATTAGTAGTATCACCATCAAGGACTTGAGTGATGCAGACGTGGTGATTCCTACCATGCCCCCATGCAACTCACCTATTTGTCCTGTGCAGAAGACAGTTGGATTTTGGATAATGACAGTGGATTATCACAAGTTTAACGAGGTGGTAACTCCAATCACAGTTGCTATACCAGATGTGGTTTTAATGCTTCGGCAAATTAACACATGCCTTAGAACCTGACATGCAGCCACTGATCTGGAAAACTACTTTCTTCTATACCTGTCAGTAAGGTACAACAGAAGCAGTTAGCTTTCATCTGGCAAGACCAGAATCACACCTTCACTGTCTTACCTTAGGGGTATATCAACTCTCCAGCTCTATGTCATAATTTAGTCAGCAGGGATCTTTTGTATTTCCCTTACACAAGATTTCACACTGGTCCATTACGTTGATGATATGCTGATTGGACCTAGTAAGCAAGAAACAGCAACTATGTTGATGTTTTAAAGACATTTAAGTATCAGAGGATGGGAAATAAATCTGACAAAAATTCAGTAGCCTTTTACCTCAGTGAAGTTTCTAGGGTTCTGGTGTGGGATAAGTCAAGATATCTCTTCTAAGGTGAAGGATAAATTGTTGCATATGGCCCCTCCTACAACCAAAAAAGAGACACAATGTCTGTTGGACCCCTTTGGATTTTGGAGGTAACATATTCCTCATTTGAGTGTGTTATTCCAGCCCATAGGGAGTTCCCTATGGTCAGTTGACAAAGGAAGAGAAAACTTGAGTCCAGTTTGCAGATATTCCTATAGATGCAGGCACCACCACAAAGTGGATAGGTGCAGCACTATAGTCCATATCTGGGACATCCCTGAAGGACAGTGGTGAAGGAAATCCTATCAATGGACAGAATTTCAATGAGTGTACCTGGTTTTTCATTTTTCTTGGAGGGAGAAATGACCAGATGTGTGATCATATACAAACTCATGGACTGTGTGTGATCAATAGTTTGGCTGGTTAGTCAGGGACTTGGAAGGAACATGATTGGGAAATTGGTGACAAGGAAGTTTCGTGAAGAGCTATAAGAATTGACCCCTCTAACTAGGAAAATAACATGAGAATATTTGTATTTCATGTGAATACCCATCAAAGTGTGACCTTAGCAGAGGAATATTTTAATTATCAATTGCATAGGTTGACCCATTCTGTGAGTACAAGTCAGCCTCTTTTCCTGGTCACCACTGTCCTCGGTGAATGGGATTATAAACAAAGTGCCCATGGTGGCAGGAATGTAGGTTGTGGCAGGAAGGCAGGTTTTGCCTGGGCTGGACAACATGCATTTCAACTCACCAAGGCTGACCTGGTAATAGCTGCTGCTTAAGGTACAGTCTGCCAGCAATAGAGATCAACACTGCATCCTCAGTATCACCACTCCTCAGGGTGATCACCCAGCTACCTGGGGGCAGGTAGACTACATTGAATTGCTTCCATTATGGAAGGAGCAGAATTTTGTTCTTATGAATAGACATTTACTCTGCATACAAAAGTACCGTCCCTCCAGGCCAAAATGTCCATCCATGGATTTCCACAATGCCTTATCTACCATCATGATATTCCACAGGGCATTGCTTCTGATGAAGAAACTCACTTCACAGCAAAGGCAGGACAGCAATATTCACATTCTCATGGTATCCACTGGTCTTATCAAGTTCCCCATCATCCTGAAGCAGCTGGCTTGACAGAATGGTGGAATGGCCTTTTGAATACTCAATTAAATTGCCAGCTGGGTGACACTGACTCAGTGTCTAATATATGATGCAATTTGTCCCATAGCCAGGATTTACAGGTCCAGGAATCAAGAGGTAAAAATGAGAGTGGTGACATTCACTATTATCCCTAGTGAACCATTAGCGAAAGCTTATCTTCCTGTCCCCATGACTTTATTCTCTGATGGCCTAGCCCATCTTAATTCCAAAGGAAGGGATGCTTCCATCAGAAGGCACAACAGTGAATCCACTGAACTGAAAGTTAAGACTGTCACCCGGAACTTAGGGCTCCTAACGTCTCTGAATTAACAAATAAGAGAGTTACTATGCTGGTTGGGGTGAGTGATCCTGACTACCAAGGAGAAATCCAACTACTATTTCACGGTGAAATTAAGGAAGAGTATGTCTATAATAAAGAGATCCCTTAAAGCATCTCAGTATTGTCCTTTGATTGAAGTCAATGATAAACTACTTAACAACCAAGTGCAGGCAGAACTACTAGTGGCCTAGACCCTTCATAAATAAAGGATTGGATAACCCCACAACATAAAGAACCACAAACAACTGAGATTCTTGATGAAATCAAAGGTAATATAGAAAGGATAGTGAAAAAAAGTAGTTATAAATACCAGCTATACCTCATGACCAGTAGAATTGCAGACTGTAATCATCACCATCATATGTGTTTCCTCCTTATTTTATTATATGTTTGTGTATAAATGTGTGTGTGTAGAATATCTTTGTTCTCTTCCTTCTCTTATCCGTTATCAAGTAACATAAGAAGTATTGATTTTGTATCATGACATTTAAGTTATTGGATATCAAAGAGAAGAGCAAAGACCACTCAAGGACTTTGTATCCTCTTCTGTGGAAAATATTGGTATGTTTTTGGTTGTACACAGAATAGTTTTATCATATTAGGTAGAAGTATGTCCTTGTTTTATTTTGTTATTGTTTTTAGTTGTAGATCAAGTATGGTTTAAGGAGATGTGTATGAGTGCTCACATGGCTGGGTCACATGGTACCCAGATATTTGGTCATACACTATTCTGGATGTTTCTGTGAGGGTGTTTTGGATGAGATTAACATTTAAATTGGTTGCATTTGAGTAAAGCAGATGCCCTCCATAATGTGGATGGGCCTCACACAATCAATTGAAACCCTGAATAGAACAAAAAGACCCCCTTCTCTCCCCTCACCCAAGCAGGAGGGAATTCTCCAGCACACTGCTTTCAACTTCATCTACAACACTGGCTCTTCCTAGTACTACAGTAGACAGCCTTCAGAGAGAGGATATTAATGTCAAGAGAATGAAGTTTGTCCTCATTCTTACAGTCAAAATTCTGAGTGCCCTTTTAGCTGAGACTTTACTTCAAAGTGAGAAATTAATGAAGGGATTTCCCTTGCCCTGAAATGTCAGAGACTGAAGACAAGAGGAAAGGCCCAAAGAGGAGTATTCCATGTGGGAAATAAGACTCCAGATTAATTGAGCCTGTTATCACCCTGAATGGGGATCTAGACATCAAAATGTAAATTGCGATCTCAAGACAAGAAGGTAACTCTTGCTTTGATTTATCTTTGGGATACTAACTAGAAATAAAGGATTAGGGGACATATTTTTTCTCTGCCCTGCACCCTTCTTACCCCTGGAAAGTTGCCCTTTCTCATGCCATGTGGTGGCACTGCCAATCATGTGGCCTCATCTGTTTCCTGGCAATAGGCATCGGTATGGAATACAAAGGGGCTATTTAGAGTCCTTCCATTATACTGAATAATCATTCACTAAATCACAAATAAAAGGAAAAGGGCTGGGGTTGCCAGAGATCATCTTCCCTTCTGTATGGTGGACTAAGCCATCATTAAAAGTGATGTGAGTAAACAAGAGTAAATTGCAAGACCAAGCAGAGTCAAGATACTAAAGGGGTCAGGAAGAATCTCTATGGCATTTTTTTGGGACCCTGGATCCATAATGCATATTAGCATCATTTAAACTTGTCTTAAGGTAGGTCACTCATTCTAACTTCAGCAAATAAAATATATCAAGTAATACACAATAACATGTAGTATATAGCCAGGGATTGCTCACAGTGATGCTAGTGCATTAGAGAAAATATGGGAAATGTCCCTACCTATATTAGGCTCACATTCTAACAGAGTGAGGAAACTAAGAGATAAGCTCGAGCTTCTGAGTTGAGTTTCTAATACTCCAAATGAAAAATCTTTGTGAATACCATAATCTTCATGCCTTAATTCAAGTAAGGGATATATCAGCAAGGGGTCAGGGAGCCAGAGGGTCAGTTAAGGATTCCCTAGATATTTAGATAGAATGTTTATGGTCACACTGTGAAGTGGTATTCATGTCATTGGCAAGTAGATTTTATTTCAGCAGTCAGATATATTCCAGGAAAAATAGGGTTTTATATAAATCAAGTAGTTGTTCAGCTGTACTATTTTACCAGAGATAAAATTTCTGTTCAGAATGCCCCATCTTCATTTTGGATGGATTATATATCATTATAGCTTAGATGTAATTATCTTAGTCTCTCAGCCCTTCACTGCAGCTCCTTTATTTATCTGTGTGTAAATAAACAGTAACAGTGAAGGAAATCATTACATGATGAATCCCAGGTGAGACCTTTGTAAAGTGAAGACTCATTTTATAATGCAATTTACCACCTCTTTATTTACTTATTTTGTAAAATAGGACTTTAATATATGACATTTTCATAAAAAATAAAATCAGGAGGGCTCACTTATAAGTTGTCAAGTAATACTGACCTGAGTCATAATGCTATAATACTAGCAATACATAATATGAGAAATTATTCTCCTAAGTTACAGAATGTAAAGGAGATTTAAAAATCAAAACCTCTTAGTACCCAGAGGATGTTTTATATGGAGTTCAGCCTTTGAATTCTTAGTAGCAAAATTATGATAATTAATATTTGGTCATGAGTTAAGCTAACATTAATAGGAGCACAGATTTTTTTTTTCTTTTTCTGAGTGAATGAAAACTTTTAATTCTTTCTAAGTAAGAATAAAAGACTTAAGGACCTTTTATCTCTGAGGGTGTTTCCAGAGGTATTAGAAACACACAGATAATAAAGTCTCTTTATTGTCGTAGTCATGCATGACATTTTGCCTGCTTTAGTCTTTCTTTATTTTTAACGGGAGAAATACCTTTATTCTTCTGTTTCCAGAAACTACAACTGGAGACAAAGACTGCAAAGTGAATGCCCTGACTTTGCGGGCAGTTTAATTGGATTAGAAGTGTCTTTGATACTGAGAAGATTTTGTGTTTAATCATTAGGCAGGATCCACTGTAGGTAAGACTGTGGACAAGGTCAAGGACTTCAGCAACCATACTCTGGTCCTGCCTAGTGTTCAGGGCTCACAGACTCCTTTCCTGCAATTCAGCAGTGTTCAGGTTTGGGATCTGAGGTCAGAGTTATGTAAGGACTTAATGTGAATGAACTGGCATTCGGTATCAAGATTTTCTTACTCAGTGTGAGTGATTCTCCAATGTACCTTATGGTCTGCCAGTCTTATGAGGTAACCCTCTAGTATTTGAAGCTATATTCATTTTCCAATGACTGTCCCATTCCAGACATAAAGTCTATTTTTAGCCTTTGCAAACTCAAAATTTGTCCTGTTCTTCCACAGCCAACTTCATGTCTACCTCTTAACATCTCTTTTCCATATTTCTCCAGGGTACAAGTGATCCACTTCCATTAGCTTACATTCATAGGACATGTTCTATGATCTAGACTCTACTCTTCCATCCCTCAAGGATGGATAAATTACTATGTTTACTGATAATAGCTCACTTCCTTTCCTATCCTATTAGTACTATTTATATGTTAAAGAGGTTGAACTGGAAAAGCTTGTATTCATGTTTCCTTTGATTTAAACCAGAGATTTTGTTTTTCTTTTCACTCTGAGTTTTATGAATCATCTTCTTAGTTGAGATCAATTTAAGACAGGAATTCAAGTTTATCTACTACATAAGGGAGCCTATTTTTGGGGGATTAGGAATTTTGGCATCCCTCAGATCCATTCATATGAGTCAACTTTTAAATATTTTCTTTTTAAAAAAGAGAGTAGTTTAAGTATCTTAAAAAAAAACTTGAAAAAAAGGCCAATTCTTGCTTTAATTAGGAAGCTGTTAATTGATAATGAAACATTAATATTATCTTGGTAAAATGTTAGTGAAATGTTAGCCTTAGAGTGTGAGACAATTTAAAAAGTCACTCTGCTGATAAATTCATCCTTTCCTTTTTAATGAACATCCTTTCTTTTCCATCTTATCTTTTGGAAAATTCTCTGTTTTAGAATTTGATAAAGGAGTCTGGAATTCTGGTTTTGATACTTTCTTGTGCTCTCATTTCTTAATTGGTCCACAACCTTTCCAAGCTTCAGGACCCTTTACTTTTTGTTGCTTTATGTTTGTTTCTTTCTTTGTGTTTGATTAATTATACTTGCCAAATGAGAAGAAAAAAAGGTATCATTCTGGGTTCAAATATAGTGTCCAGTTTTATATTTAACACATAAATGTCCTAAATAAATGCTGTTTCCTACTTTCTTAACTTGCATAGCCTTTAAAAAAAATTACTGCCTTACATCCCTTACTGTACCTTTCTTTCTCTTCTATTTTCTCACACTTATTCTTTCAAATTATTATTATGTTATATCTTTACCATCACTCCCTTTCCCATTGTCAATATCCTTCCTTCCTCTCTTTTTCTTTCCATCTATCTTAGAGGAAGAGCTAACATTTCTGCCTGCAGTGAACTTTCTATCTCTAAGCTAGTACTACGAACAGGGCTGGAAACGCTGCCACTAGTGAAAAGCAACATGTCAGACCTCCCTGGTTAAATGGGAGAAAGCACAGGTATGATCATCTTAAACTAAATTGAGATAGTGATCAAGTCTGAAAGACTGAGGAAAAGACCAATATTTGGAGAAATGCAATTTAGAAGATTAATAGAAATGTTAACAGAAACTTTTGAGACACTGGCTGGCTTTCAACAGGACAGTGAAAGAAACTTTTCAGCTGCAGAGAGAATTGAGGAAGCCCAGAAGCCTACAGGTATCAGGCTGGTTCATTGACACTCTCAGGAAGGCATCAACTGATATTGAAAAGAAGAAAAAAGGTTTAAAATTACTTGAAGATCAGACTAACAGGAAGGAACTATACTAAATTTAAGCACAAAAAATAGCAAAGTGCTTTGGAACAGATGAGTCTGGTTATTTGCAAGGTTTGACTCTTATGTTTCCTTAAAGGCAGGAGTGGGATGGGGCTAGGAAAAGGACTGGGGAAAGATTTGCTCTCCTCTCTGCTCCAGGTGCCAGGTGCAGGATGGATATTTTAGGTGGTGACTCTTCCCTAGTGTGCAATAATATGATTCATATAAACATAACTTAGAGATATGGCAGGATTGCTTCTAGAGCACTGCAATAATGTGAATATCACAATAAAGTGATTCACCCAAAGGTTTTGGTTTCCCGGTCTATATAAAAGTTATGTTTATACTATACTATAGTTTATTAAGTATGCAACAGCATTATGTTTACAAAAATGTTCATACCTTAATTTAAAAATACTTTATTACCAAAAATTCTAACTGAGCCTCCAGTGAGTTATAATTTTTTGCAATAGTAACAGCACAGATCACTGATCACAGATCACCATAACAGATATAATAATAATGAAAAAAGTTTAAAATATTGCAAGAATTACCAAAACGTGAGACAGCAACACAGATGTGAGCAAATGCTGTTGGAAAAATGGTGTCAATAGATTTGCTCAACACAGCGTTTCTGCAAACCTTCAATTTGTTAAAAAAAAAAAAAAATCACAATATCTGTGAAGCACAATAAAAAACAAAGCACAATAAAAGGAGGTATGCTTGTATATGACTAAGTCTCTCTTGATGATGCTGTTGGTTTGATGCTTTTGATCCTGCATCAAAATATTCTCCTGATTGGCTTTCCATTGTATGTTTTCCTCTTCATTACTCTCCAGATCTCCACTGGGCCAATGACAAATGGTCAAGCTGGAGAATAATGGAGCCATTGCCTGCAAATGACTCATGTTACTATTAAAATGAGTGTCTTTATGGGAATAATCCTCTTATGTTTTCTTACCTACCAATTTAGTAGAAAGCAGTAGTTTTCAGTTTCTGTTTAATCAACAATTTTCTTCATTTTAAACCCATGTAATATGGTATACACATCAAAAAGGAATTCAAGGAACATTGCAGAATGGTGGCCTTCTCAACTCCATTTTCCATCTTTCCCAAAATGGCTTCTATGTAGCATCAGTCCAATCTCTGAGGGTCTGTATATTGTCCATATATACATATCTTATAAAGACTTAGGAATATTGGCTACCTCTGACCTAAATTTGGTCATTTTTCTGTAGATTATTTTTAAAATATTAGCATAGGAGTTTAGGCAAAAAGGGAATGCACAATATAGAACTATTACGTGATCTTAACAGACCACAAGATCTGATTAGAGGCTGAGAAAGATGAAAGTAAAAAATGCAAAAGAAGATAAAATTGATAAGGCCTGTAAACATTCTGTTCAAGTTTGCCATTTCATGCATGTAGGAACAGAATGATGATGGCCAAATATGTGTGATTCATTGAAAGAGCACAGAAGACTTGCTGTTGATAAAGATAAGTCATAATGAGTCAATTAGAGATCATTTATTTTTCTATCAACGTCCTCTCTTTTGCCTTTCTAGCAAAACAAAAACAGTCAAAGAACAGGTCTAAGGTGAGAAAATAGCATGTTGATTTTGAAGAAATAGTCAACAAGTAGAACAGACAGAAGAAAGGCAAAGACTGAATTTCTATCAGCTTTCTTCTTAAGCCACTCCAAATAAACACACTATCTGAGTAAAATTAGCATGCTTCCCCGAACAGAAAGCTTTAAGAAAAACCCTCCACAGTTCGTTCCTCTTCATCTGCTACTCAGACTGTCATCTCTCTTTACATAAATATCTTCTGTCTGTTTATTCAACAAATGATCTTAGGTGCTATGGTAAGCCAGGCATTGCACTAGGTACCAAGCAGGATTTTCAAGTAAACAATTCAGTTTGGCCACTTGTCAGTTTTTTCAGGGGTCTAGAATTATTATCTTATCCCAAAACTGATGGGAAATAATTTGTGTCATTTCTGTGGGAAAATGTAGATTTCTACCTCTCACCGGCTGCCTTATCTAAGAGAACAAAGAAGGTATATATTCTATGCAATCTAGTACCAGTTTGTCAGAATCAAATACGAGAAAGATGGTAGAAGAAGAGGACAGAAAGTATTTTTACCTTTTGCTTTAATGTGTCTTCCTATTCTTCCTCCATAGCTCCTCAGAGGTTAAAAGGAAAGAAATAAAACTCTCGTCACTCATCTGTTTCTGCTCAAGCAACCCTGAGGGCTACTTCCTGTTTTGCTGTGCGTGAATAATAGTCTGGTGCTGAGGGCAACTGGCTTGTGTTTTATTTTATTGTCCTGCTATAAAACAATTTTGGTCTCCAACTGAACATTTCACTTCTTCTTTATTAAATTTCACTATTGTTCTTTCACCTCAGGTAGTTAGAGTAATAGCACTTACATTTTTGGAGAGCACATTTTCTCCAATGTAAATGCTTATCATATAGAACCTGGTGCTTTTCAGTACAAGGAATCCAGACAAGATAAGATGGAAATGGGTACTTAGACCTTGGAAGGGCAGAGTGCAGGCACTTTTACAATAGAGAGGGAGGAAGGAGGGTAGGAGGGTGAACTGAAATAATGCAGGGCAGATCAGTGTGATGCCTAATCAATGTGGCAAAAGGGTCAAACCTTCATGGTTGTGATGTGATTGATAATGGTCTTCATATCTGTGAACATGAATGTGAACTCTGCTGAGGCTACAGGCAAAGGACAAAAGCTACCAGTATAGTCGATTTAAGGCCGAGTTCAAGTGTCACCTTTTCTATCAAGTCCTCTCTGACTCCATCAGCCCTCACTGTTCTTTCTCTTCAATGAGCTTATATATTGCTTCTTTCACTGCTACACAATTTAACATTTAACCATTTTTTTTATTATTTGTTCTTTTTTTCAACACTTTTGTATATGTAATGCTGTTGGTTTACATGATCATACCTTACTACTTAAGTAGCCTGCAAGGCTTTAGGGGCAAGAGTTGTGTCCTCAAAGAGATAACCTGATGTGGCATTTAATATAACCATACTAATTGTATAAGGTAAACACAACAATTATAATATTTAAACACAGAATCTGCATTTTCGCAGGTTTATATAATTTGCCTGTGTCGATATTAAAATTTAAACACAGATCTATAAACCCCTACAACTCACATTTACTCTATTGTATAGAAGCACTAGAATTCTACTCAAAAAATCATAATTCTAGTCTGAACACTATTCCCTTCCAATTGCCCACTGTGGACTTTCACTGCCTTTTTCTAAGCCTCAGTTTCATCATCTATAACATGAATATAATAGCGCTTGTGAAACTTCTTAATATGGTTGAAATTTCAACAAAATCCTAACAAATACAGAGATATCTAAATTAGAATGTAATATTCAAATTAAAGAATGATGTCTATATCTTCTTTCATATCCCCTCAGTGCCAAACACAGTGCTGTTATATGAAAGCCATTCAACTCTTTATTTTTTTTTTTTTTGAGGTACGCGGGCCTCTCACTGTTGTGGCCTCTCTCCTGCTGTGGAGCACAGGCACACGGACGCGCAGGCTCAGCGGCCATGGCTCATGGGCCCAACCGTTTCGCGGCATGTGGGATCCTCCCGGACCAGGGCACGAACCTGTGTCCCATACATCAGCAGGCAGACTCTCAACCACTGTGCCATCAGGGAAACCCTCAACTCTTTTCAAATGCCGTAGTTTTTAAAATGATGATGAAATGAGGAAAATAAAATTCTGGGAGTAGTTCTATAAAAAATGTAATCAATTCTAGTAGGCTTTTATGTTGTTTTTAAAATTTAATTTCAGGTGTGTGTGTGTGTTTATTGTGTTGAGCAAGATTAGGGTGTGGGGAGAAGAGAAATGGTTTAGTGTCTGGAAATATTCATATTAGCAGAGACTTTACACAGAAAACAAATTAGTTCTGCAAAATTCAGTTGTTAATACATCAGGGAAAAAATTCAAATGAAGTTATTGATTTGGTGTATTCAAGTGGTAATTGGGTCCCAGAAGATAGTTGCTAAACCCAATATTTTTGTTTAAAAAAATTCTGGAACATTGTCTAATCCCTATTTCCCATGTAACTTCTCCATTACCTAAGGCAAAATAATTTAAATTCAGTTTGTTGGAATCCGATGTTTATTTTGAAATTCTAATTATGAGAGGCTTTTAAATTGGTAGCCCCCACTAAACCATGCCTTCTTATACTCAGGTACTTATGTAATTCTTTCCTACATTTACTCTAGGCTTGGCCACATAGTTTGCTTTGATGGTTGGGACATTAGCAAGGCAATGAAAGAAGAGGCTTGAAGAGTAATTGCACATTGGGGCTTGTCATCTTAGAACCCCCTCTCCTGGAAGCCAGCCACCATTCTGTAAAGAAACTCAGACAAAACTACTAAATAATGAGAGATGACACAGAATGAGGGAGACCTTGAAGGCTGAGAGACCATCTTGGAAATTCCAACACCAATCGAGGTTACATTTGAATAAAGCTGCTTGAGTGACTTCAGAGAAAAATGTGGAGCAGAACCACCCACAGATTTATAATAATGTTACTTAAAGCCACTATGTTTTGCTTACTATGTTTTGCTTTGACAGATAGTTAAAACACTCATGAAGATTCAAACAGTATAGATAGAACACAAATTTCATCCTCCACTATCCTTTAATTGGCTGTCTTCCTCTCAATTATATTAGGACGAATGTAATCAGAAAGCTGAGCTTTAAGTTTCTCTTGAGTTCACTACAGTACCCTCTACCATCTAAAACTCAAGACTATTGTTTAGGAAGATTGATGCTTCTTCTTTATATGCTCTCATAAGGAGACAGTGGAGAAAACTTTGATTTTGCTTAAACCCTGTTTTTCTTCAGCCTCTCAAGAACTGTCACACCAGAATTTGCAAATAAGCACAAAGATATTTTTGAGGAATTGAGACTGCATAAAATGTGGAATAACAACTCTGGAAAAATCTTGTGAAATGAGAGTCCAAAGTAATATCTCTGAAGGACTTTACCTTGCCTCAGCATTCTCTCTCATGTAGGGTACCCATTTCCTAGTTTAATATTTATGGCCCATTCCTCAAAAACCTCAAAACTCTTCTTCAAGTGTCTCTGACTTTCATTCACATTTGAATAATATCCGTTTCTATTTCAAACAGGACTCTTGCTCTCTGAGTCTCTTCTCCTCCTCCTTCTGTCCCTTTCTCTAAATGTTCTCATGTCTCAATTACTCTCTCTAGATGGCACTTCAGGTCTTTGGCAAGATGGTCAATTTTATTCATTACTTCACAAGTTTCAAAGAATCATGTTGGGGACCTAGAGTAGGAGAATAGAGAGAAAATGTAGAATGACAGTTCTCAAGAGCTCCTCTGTAATATTCTCATTACATTAAGTTGCAGCCAAGTTTCTTTCTTGTTAAGACTATTGAATCAAACATGTGAAACTTATCCCAGGGTTAGACATTTATTCTGGAGGTTGTTACAATCTAAACTTATATCAACAGGGAACATATTACGTTACCTGACTCATATTCACTATTACCTCTCTGGAGTTAGTAAGCGCCATTGTTCTGCACAGTAGACTTAAATGAACTACATGACACATCATAGACTCCTTTCTACATTACCTCAAGTGAATATCTGAATTGACCATTTTAGTGTTAAAAAAAACTGTGTATTTTTATTTCACTATTTCTTAAGGATATGGGGGACAGCAAAAAAAGGAAAAGTGGGAAAAGATAAATGGCCAATTCTTAAGTTACAGAAATATTTACTTTTTAAAGTAAATGAAAAAATTAAAATAGTCAATTAAACAAAAACATTTATGGAGGAGTGGCTCATTTTGTCCCAATTTTTCATTTATTTGAAGACTGTACTGTTGGCCAAGCTTTCCATTAATGTAAAAAAATAAAATCTATCTTGAAAGTTTTTCTCTTCATAGCTGATGAAATGTTTTAACATAATGCATATATTGAATGGAGAATCTAGAATGTTTAAATTACTTAAGTAACAAATATTAATTTTATAATGCAATAAATTACACTGGCACTTTCCTCTGACCTTCTCTATCCTTAAGACTCGGGAATTAGGGGAACTCACATGGCAGAATTATCACTTAGAAACACATCATTAGCTAATAGATATTAATAAACTTTTTTATTTTAAAGTAGTTTTAGAATAATTTCAAAGATAATACATAAAATTCTCATATACCGCATACCACACTCTTATTATTAGCATCTTAAATAGTATATATGTCACAGTTAATGACCAACGACTGATACATTCTTGTTAACCAAGTCCATACTTCATCTGGATTTTCTTAGTTTATCCCTATTGTCCTTTTTTTTTTTTCTTTTTCTTTTTAACTTCAGGAACCTATCCAGGATATTGCATTATATTTAATCATCATGCCTCCTCAAGCTTCTCTAGACCATGATGGTTTCTAAGACTTCCCTTGTTTTTCGATGACCTTGAGAATTTTGAGGAATTCTGTTCCAGTATTTTATACAATGTCACTTAATTGAGATTTGTCTGATGTTTTTCTTATGGCTAAACTGTGGAACATGTTTTTGGGAGAAAGAGCTCAGTGGTGAAGTGCCATTCTTATTGCATCATATCAAGGATACATAATCAGTTAGGCTTATTATTGTTGATGTTAATCTTGATCACCTGACTTAAGATTGTATTTCTCCAATTTCTATACCATAAAATTACTCTTATTCCCCCTTTCTTCCACATTGTATTCTTTGGAAGAAAGTCAGTGTGCCCAGCCAACAGTTAAAGAATGGGGACTTATGTTCCACCACTTTGAAAGGTAAAGTATCTAAAAAAATATTCAGAGTTCTGCAAGAGATATTTGCCTATATTCCCTCATTTATTATTTATTAAATGCTTTATTTATGCCATTATAGACTTATGGATATTTGTTTTATACTTTAGGTTAAAATCCAATACAACTTTACATTTTTTTGCTCAAATTATCCCTGTGTTTGCCAGTGGAGCTCTTTTGGTTGTCCCTCATATCCATTTGACATACAAACATCATTGTGTCTCTTCTGTTTGGTTTATTAGCTTGATTGTTTGTTTTTAGCACTTTCTTGTTTTTTGGCATTACAAGATGCTTTAGGCTCTTATATATTTATATCCCAAGTCCTAGAATAAGCTATTTCTCTAAGGAATCCTATTTTCTATTGGGGAATAGTATTTAAAACCAATAAAATGTGGTATGTATTTACAGTGGAATACTACTCAGCCATTAAAAAAGAATGAAATTTTGCCATTTGCATCACCATGGATGGACTTGGAGGGCATTATGCTAAGTGAAATAAGTCAGACCAAGAAAGACCAATACTGTATGATATCACTTAGACGTGGAATCTAAAAAAATACAACAAAGTAGTGAATATAACAAAAAAGAGGCAGACTCACAGATATAGAGAACAGACTAGTGGTTATCAGTGTAGGGGGAGTGGAACAGTAGAGCAATGGGGGAGCAGGAGGTAGAAACTATTGGGCATAAAACAGTTTCAAGGATGTGTTGTACAACATGGGGAATAGAGCCAATATTTGTAATAACTGCAAATGGAAAGTAACCTTTAAAAATTGTATACAATTTTTTAAAAAAATTAAAAACCAAATATCATGGCACTAGATGTGCTCATTGCTACTGGAGCATCATTGCTTCTAGGCACTCCCAGCTAACAGATCAAGGAGATATTTATGTGTAATATTACCAAGGTACTAACACACATATATATTTCTATTTGTAACCATCTTCACATCTATTAAATTAAAAATGAATGCATACTGAACTCTCCTACTCTAATCCATTACTATATGGATCACTCTATCCTGCTTCTCTGTAGCCTTCCATTCCAGAAGTGTGGTAACTGACTTCTACCACTTGATATTCACTTGCTTAATTGCTCAATTCCAATACACAGGTGTAATAGTTTCAAAATTGTCCACCTGTAATCCCCACGGAGCAGAGGAGAACAACCTTTTTAACTAGAGGGCAGTGCTCTGTACAATTCTGTTTGTCTTTTGTCTTGCAGAACCCACTCATTTCCAAAGTTACTTAAGTCATCACATTACCACACTGTCCCCTTCACATTGTCACACACATTTGCAGTATATCTAGATTATTTTTCACATTCTTCATTTCATGGTGGGACTGCCGACCTGTAAAATATTTTTAGTTTGTGTTGTAAACTTCTACTGGTTTTGACTGATTTCCTCACTTTATGTCTCTGTCACATTTTGGTAATTCTCACAATATTTCAAACTTTTTCATTATTATTAAATTGTTATGGTGATCTGTGATCAGTGATCTTTGATGGTATTATTTTAATTGTTTGGGGGCTCCACAAATCACACCCATGCAAGATAGCAAACATAATGGATAAATGCTATGTGTGTTCTTACTGCTCCACCAACCAGCTGTTCTCCCATCTCTCTCCATCTCCTCAGACTTCCCTAGTCCCTGACAAACAACAATATTGTAATTAGGTCAATTAATAACCCTACAATGGTCTCTAAATGTTCAAATAAAAGGAACAGTTGCATGTCTCTTGCTTTAAAGCAAAAGCTAGAAATGATTAAGCTCAGTGAGGAAGGCATGTTGAAAGCCAAGATAAGATAGGCTGAATGCAAGGTCTTTTGCACCAGTTAGTCAAGTTATGAATACAAAGGAAAAGTAATACTCCAGTGAACACATGAATAATAAGAAAGAAAAACAGCCTTATTGTTGTTATGGAGAAAACTGATATGGAGTAAGTTTTACTCTGGATAGAAGATCAAACCAGCCACAGCATTCCCTTAAGTCAAAGCTTGATCCAGAGCAAGGCCCTAAATCCCTTCAATTATTTGAAGGCTGAGAGAGGGGAGGAAGCCGCAGAAGAAAAGTTTGAAGCTAGTAGAGGTTGGTTCATGAGGTTTCAGGAAGGAATCCATCTCCATAACATAAAAGTGCAAGGTGAAGCAGCAAGTAATGATGTAGAAACTGTAGCAAATTATCCAGAAGATCTAGCGAAGATAATTATTGAAGGTGGCTGCACTAAATATATATTCACTGCAGACAAAGTAGCTTTCTATTGGAATAAGATGTCATCTAGAACTTTCATAGCTAGAGAGGAGAAATCAATGCCTGGCTTCAAAGCTTCAAAAGGCAGACAATCGTGTTAGGGCCTAATGCAGTTGGTGACTTTAAGTTGAAGCCAATTCTCATTTACCATTCCAAAAATCCTAGGTCCATTAACAGTTATGCTAAATCTACTCTGCCTGTGCTCTATAAATGGAACAACAAAGCCTGGATGACAGCACATCTCTTTACAGCATTGTTTACTAAACATTTTAAGCCCACTGTTGAGACCTACTGCTCAGGAGAAAAAAAAAAAAAAAAAGATTCCTTTCAAAATATCACTGCTTAGTGACAATGCACCTGTTAACCCAAGAGCTCTGAAGGAGATGTACAATGAGATTGATGTTGTCTTCATGCCTGTTAATAAAACATCCACTTTGTAGCCCATGGACCAAAGAGTAATTTTGACTTTCAAGTGCTGTTATTTAAGAAATACATTTCTAAGACTATAGCTGCCATAGATAGTGATTCCTCTGACGGATCTGTGAAAAGTCAATTGAAAATCTTCTGGAAAAGATTCACCATTCCAGATGTCATGAAGAACATTTATGATTCATGAGAAGAGATCACAATATAAACATTAATAGTAGTTTAGAAGAAGTTGATTCCAACCCTAATGATGACTTTGAGGTGTTCAAGACTTCAGTGGAGGAAGTAATTAATATGTGGTGGAAAT
Source organism: Neophocaena asiaeorientalis asiaeorientalis (assembly GCF_003031525.2). Classification (NCBI taxonomy): domain Eukaryota; kingdom Metazoa; phylum Chordata; class Mammalia; order Artiodactyla; family Phocoenidae; genus Neophocaena; species Neophocaena asiaeorientalis. The sequence continues at coordinate 2,811,243 of NW_020175398.1, read as the reverse complement.
AGCAAGAGAATTAGAATTAGAAGTGGGGTCTGAAGATGTGACTGAATCCCTGCAATTTCATGATAAAATTTTTTAAAAAAGAGGAGTTACTTCTTACGGATGAGCAATTAAACTGATTTTTTGAGACGGAACCTACTTCTGGTGAAGATGCTATGAAGATTGCTGAAATGTCAACACAGAATTTAGAATATTGCTTAGTTGATACAGCAGTGGTAGGGTTTGAAAGATTTGACTCTAACTGAAAGATATTCTACTGTGGGCAAAATGTTATCAAACATTATTGCATGCTCATTCATGAAAGAAAGAGTCAATCGACGGTGCAAACTGTGTTGTTGTCTTATTTAAAGAAATTGCCACATCTGCCCCAGCAACCTAATCAACATGGAGGCAAGAGCCTCCACCAGCAAAAAGATTACAACTTGCTGCAGCCTCAGATTATGGTTAAAATTTTTAGCAAAAACATATTATATTTTAAATTAAGATATGTTATTTTTTTAGACAAAATACTATTAAACACTGAGTAGATTACAGTATAGAGTAAACGTAACTTTTATATGAACAGGAAAACTGAAAAAAAATTGTGTGACTCAATTTACTAAGATATTTGCTTTGTTATGTTGGTCTGGAACCAAACCCACAATATCTGAGGTATGCTTGTAAACCCCCTGTGATGTACTTATCCAACCCTCCACCTCCTCCAACCTCTGCCAAACCTGTTAGCCACTGATTTATTTACTCTATGATTTTGCCTTTTCCAGAATGTCATATGGTTGGAAACATATGGAGGTTTTCATACTGGCTTCTTTCACTTAGCAATATGCATTTAAGTTCCTCCATATCTTTTTGTGGCTTACTAGCTCACATCTTTTTATTACTGAGTAATACTTCATTGTAAGAATATACCACAGCTTGTGTCCATTCACCCATTGAAGGACATCTTGGTTGCTTTCAGCTATAGCAAGTATGAATGAAGTCACTATAGACATTAATGCACAGGTTTTTGTATGGGCATAACTTTTTAATTCAATTAGGTAAACACCTAGGAGCCTGATAGGTGAATTATATGATAAAACTACATTTAGCTTTGTAAGCAATTGCCAAACAATCTTCCAAAGTCACTGTACCATTTTGCATCCCAACAATAAATGAATAAATCTTTTAGCTCCACATCTATTTCACCATTCAATAATTGTCAGTGTTTTAAATTTTAGTCATTTTGATAGGTATGTAGTGGTATCTCATTGTTGTTTTAATTTCCAATTACCCAGTGGCAAAAGATGTTGTTAATATATTCATATGATTATTTGCCATTCATCTGTTTTACCATTTTCAATTGCCCTGTTCATTTTTCATTCTTGAATTTTAATTTTAAGTGTTGTTTTTAAGAATCAAGTATTGTATATGTTGGATACAAGTTCCTTATCAGACATATGTTTTTTGTTTCTTTTTAATTGTCTTATTGGTATCTTTCATAGAGTAGTTTTTAATTTTAATAACATCCAAGTTATCATTTTTTTTTCTTTTATGAGTCATGCTAGTGGTGTTTTACTTAAAATTTCATCACAAAATCCAACTTCATGTCAATTTTACCACAAGTGTTTTCAATGTCTTATAGATTTGCATTATACTGTTAATTTCTATATTCCATTTTAATCTAATGTCTGTGTAAGATATAAATTCTGTATATAGGTTCATATTTTGCATATGGAGCTCCAATTTTGCCAACACAAATTTGTGGACAAGACTATGCTTACTCCATTAATTTGTCTTCTTCTCTGTCAAGTATCTGTTCACTGTATTTGTGTGAGTCAATTTGTGAGCTCTCTCACCAACACTCCATTGTCTCGAATATTGTAGTTTTACAATGTCTTCAGATTGGTTACTGTGCATCATCCAACTTTGTTTCACTTATTCAGTATTGGGTTAGCTATAATAGGTCTTTCTCCAAAAATTTTAGAATCAATTTGTCAATATTTACAGATAGCTTTCTGGGATTTTGACTGCGGTTGCATTGAGTCTATAAATCAAGTTGGGAATAATTGTTACCTTAACAATATTGGGTCTTCCAATTCATGAACATGTACTATCTCTTCATTTATTTAAAAGATAAAAAGCTATTTTTTCCAATCTAAAATAGTAACCGTTGAGTTATTTGGTGACTACATTAAATTGGTATTGCTGAACACATTGTTTAAATTACTTTGCTTTGAAAGAACATGTTTCTTCTTACTTTAAAAGAGCAATTTCTAGATACATGTTCATTGTAAAATGATTGGAGGACCATTGTGTCTCTCATATTTGGGAGATGGAGAATTACTAGTCTTTGATACTCTATTAGGCTGCTTCAATACATATGTAAACAAATTCAGAAACTATTTAAAATGCATTCATTCATATTCACTTCATTTATTGTGGTTGGTAGTAGGAGCTGAGAAATGTTTGAAGTGTTACTATTTAAAATCTAAAACTTGATAATCAAAGATCTGTGAAAAGGGCTTCCCTGGTGGCGCAGTGGTTGAGAGTCCGCCTGCCGATTCAGGGGACGCGGGTTCGTGCCCCGGTCCGGGAGGATCCCACATGCTGCGGAGCGGCTGGGCCCGTGAGCCATGGCCGCTGAGCCTGCGCGTCAAGAGCCTGTGCTCCGCAGCGGAAGAGGCCACAGCAGTGAGAGGCCCGCGTACCACAAAACAAAGAAAAAAAAAGAAAAAAAAGATCTGTGAAAAAAGCAGACAATATGTGAAAACAAATTACTTGGTTAATAGCATCATCATAGTCAAAGCTATCTGTAAAGTCAACTCAACTCAAAGGATGCGATCATGCTGAATTCTGAGCAGTAGACAGTACCAATAATGGGTGTTTGATTGATTTGGGGCTTCAATCTATTGCTTTTGACAGAGTTGAAAAAGCTAAATCTAAGCTTATCCTTAGAAATGTAAATGTAGTCTCTTCCTTTTTATTGTAACTGACACATTAGAACAGATTATTTTTCCCTAAGACGACACCATTAAAATTATACCTTTGCATTTCTTACAGACAGTAAAGATTCCTAACATTAATTAATTTCTCCACCATCTTATAGCAGATCTTAGTGTCCCTAAAACATTAATTTAGAGTCTCCACAAAAAAACTTATATACAGGAAAAGTATTTATAACAAGAAAACTTGGTTAGAATGGTTATCAGTAGCAAAGATAATATTTTAAGTTCCAATCAAAATTAAGTTCAAGGTGGGGTGTAATATAATGACATAGTACTGCCATGATTAATGTTTCTCCTGTGTCTTGCCAAATTATTTTTCCCACTTCTGTTAGTTGAAATTAGATACTGAATAATGCAGAAATTTTTTCCCTAGAGAAAATACTGGGAGAAATGTATGAGTTATGACAACTAGAAACAAGTGTTAAAGATTTGAAAATTGCTAAAATCAATTAGATCTAAATAGTTAAAATTTTTTCCACAAGAAAACACTGGGGAATTAAGTTCATTCCTTGAATTTTAAAGTAGAAACTCAAGTTTCCAAAGGGGGGGGGGAAAAAAACTATACTGTTGAAACCTGATATCTTCTTAGAATACTATAGTCTTAGATTAGAGAACGAGTTAATAAGAGAGAGAGTTTGAGATCCAAAGTTCATATTTATTTTTAATTTTCATATTTAAATTAAAAAATACTCCATATATATTAAAATAAAACTTAAAGTATTTATTTGAGAGTCCCAAAATAGTCCTCAAAGAACTGCATTGAGTCTAATAGAAAAGATACTTTATTTTCTCTTGTATTGACTCTGCTTCTATGTGATTTCAAGAGAAATATGTTTGATGAGTTTGTTATACCTTTATACACTGATATGTTTATTTTACTATACTGGTAAGAATAGGATAAATTCTATATTACTTTGTGTCATGAGAACATAATGATATATGTGTTAATTTTTCTATAATTTGGGGTGGATAATGGCAGAATTAAGGGTTTCCACTCAAGAGAACTCAATTTTCTCAAGGATGCAAAAGGCAAATCCTTGGTTAAGGGTGAAAGTGAATTTAAGATCTAAGGGGAAAAAAAGATATTTTGAAGAGTTGCTTGGGGAAAAATAATTAAAAACAAGAATTAGCATAACTAAGGATGAATGAAAAAGATTGGCCTAGAGCTTAGATTACAGGCAAGCATTTTTAGTTTGAATTACAAAATCCCTAATAAACATTCTTAAATATTTTCTTTGCAACAGATGAGTTTCCCAGAGGCTACTGAGGAACCAGGATCATAATGCAGACTCAGGGCTCTTTGTAAATGGTTGTCCATTCCTTTATTTACCCAGAGTAAAAACAATAGTAAACAAAAAATAATAATATAGGAAAGAAAGAAAAAGAGACAAAAACTCTTTTATTTTCTTTTTATTGTACTTAGTTCCAAGATATGTCATATGACAAGTCTGAAGGGCTGTTTGAATCTTACAAGGTGAAGAGAAATTAAGTAAGAGATGATCTGCTCAGAATGTCAATGTGGAAAATAATCAATGAAGTTGTTCCATGTTTGGATATTTGAAAGAGTAACTCAAAGTTTAATCTCTCAGTTGTGTATGATCTGAAGCACGAAGAGATCTCAGAAAGCTGATGTCTGTTTTCAAACCACAGGTCACTTGACCAGGTTGAGAAACCTTTCATATCACCTCTGTCTTTGTGGTCTCCCCACCCATTTTCTTTTATACTAGATTCCCTCTTTTACAAAATATTTTTAAACTTAGTATTAGTGTTGTCTCCTACTACTGAAGGAGCCTGTATTTCAGTCCTAACTTACACAACAAATACAGTTTTCATATACAAAATAACATTTTACAAAATGATACCTCTTCAGTACCCTTAGACAAAAAGTAGAGTTATTATCAAGGGGTATTAGAAGAAATCACTGCTTGTAACAAATTACAATTTGATTTCCAAATATCTCTACATCAAAGTTTAATACAATAAACTTACTTTTATTATTTTAATGAAAATTATTATTTATGTAAGGAATAGGACTGGAAAACTAGTGATTGCATTTTCTTTACTTAAATTTGTAAAGGAAATATAAGAATAGGGTTAGAATCTCCAGTGCTCATGAAGGCAGTTGAAATGGGAAAGAATTAAATTCAGATTATATGAGGCAAAAATCCGAGTGAGGAAGAAGCTGATAGTGAATATAAAAATTGTCTTAAGCAGCACAGCTGATGTTGAAAAGAAAAATCATCTTTCATGACTTGAATATTAGTAGAGGTGAGTGCACAGAAAGTTGTGCCTAGGAAACTCAATATTATTCAGTATTATTGTTGAATAAATATTCAACAAATATTTATTAAATGTCTGCTTTATGGTGCCAGGGACACAGTGGAAAACAAAGAGCCCCTGCATTCATTGTGGTTAATTCTATCAGACTAAATAGTTAATAAACAATAAACAAATAAATGTAAAAAGTGTTAAGTGATCATATATTCTGTGAAAATAATTAAATACAGTCTTGGCTAGACAATGGTAGATTCTGTATTAGAAAGAGTGGTCTGAGACTTCCCTAAAAGGGTAAATGACTGATGCAAGCTGGGAAGTTATGCAAAGGTCTGAGGAAGAAGATTCCAGAAAAAATGAAACACTGTATACAAGGCCCCTAACACGGGAGATGCTTGGTGTGCTTGAGGAATACCACAAAAACCAAATGGCTGGAATGAAGTGAGCAATGGGAAAAGAGGTAGTATATGAAATGAGAGAGGTTGCCAGGGCCAAATTAATGTAGATGTGGCAATAATTTTGGATTTTTTTAAATATACATGGAAAAATTGCCGGGACTTTAGAAAATAAGTGATATGAAATTTGGCATAGCTTTAATGATATCATTCTGTTCAGTGTGTAGAAAACTATACTGTTGAGTACAAGGGTAGAATCAGGGAGACCTCTCAGGTGCTAGATAATAAAACGCTTGCAAGACAGATAGTTTAAGATAGAGATACATTAGGAAGAGGTGGTTGGACTGTGCATATGTTTTAAAGAAAAAAAAGAACAGAATTTGCTAATATGTATCAATAGATGAGGAATATGAGATAAAGAGATATGTCTATAATATCTCAAAGGTTTTTAGCCTTGGCAATAGGGATGATAGAGTTACCATCTAGTGGGTTAACAAGAAATAAGAAAAGGGAAAAGAAGACTTGAGAAGAAGATGAGGGTTTAAATTTCAGTGTAGTGGCTTTGATTTGTTGACATCTAGACTTTCGCATGCAGATGTCAGATAGGAAAATTCATATACCTGGCATTCGAATACAAATGCCATTTAAACTCATAGTTCTGGATGCTATCATTAAGAGAGATAAGATGAGAGTTTCACTGAATGAGTCTGAAGGTTCTCCAAATTTAGATATTGGGAAGGTTCAGCCACCAATGTTTAGTAAAGTAGGGGAAAGAGAGTGGGAGGAAAGGAAGTGTTTCAAGAGAGAGGGCATGATTAGCCATGTCAAATGTAACAAGTTGAGTAAAGTGAGGCCAGAAAAAGTGACACTGGTTGTAGCAACATGAGGGTCATTGCTGTCTCAATGGGTTAATAGCTGTTTTATTAAGGTTGAGAAAATAAAATATGACTGTGGTAAATTCAGGAGAAAATGGGAGGAGGGGCAAACGAAAATAGCATTTTATTTTACAAAGAGAAACAGGGAACCCAGGTGGTTTCTTCAGAGGGGATTTGATGTCCCAAAAGATTTTATGAGTTTTTAGTATGGGAGATATTGTTGCATTGGGGTATGATGATGATGATGATGATAAACCAGCTGAGCTGGACATGCTGATAATGTAGGGTTGAAATGGGTCCATTGCAGGGGTCACATCTTTGAGTAGATGGGATTCAGAATATAAGTAGAGAAGCTTGCCTAAGAAAGCTGTATGGATCGTTTCACCACCATAGCAGAAGAGAAGGTCAAGTAAGGCAGGGTTCCAGCTAAAATGGTAGATGTGGCTTTGGGGGTGCATAGAAGTTATTTTTGGTTTGCGACTGCTTGTTCAGTGAAACGAGAAGTACGGATATCAATAAAGAGTGAGAATTTGGAGAGTAGACTTGATAGTTTGAGAAGAGTGGAAATTTTTGCTTCTGATACAGGAAAAAAAAACTAGGGAGAAGGAGTAATTTTCTGGGCAGCAATAAAGCTCATTTGAAATTAATACTTAAAAACTTAAAATGATGTTTGCTATGGCTATTTTTTTTTTTTTTCCAACTGCATTTAGAGGAAGTGGTTCTGGAGTTGTGTAAATAAAAGAAGATGTCTTTCTGGGTTAAATCTATTTACAGTTAAAAAATTCAAATATAAATGTGTTTGGGATATATGAGGATTCCTGAAATACTGTGCTGAAGGTCACTGAAGTCTAAAAGCCATTCACATGGACCTTATTACTATTTGCTGCCAAGGGAGCTGACAGAGAAAACATCTAGAAGAAAACTGAAAGGCCCTTGTAAAATATCTTACAAAACAAAGGGAAATGACTTGAAGTTAGTCAGATGATGTTGAAAGAAAAGAGAAGTGAGTAGTTTAACAAGCTGATGTTATGTTCAAAAGGAAAAGCGACATTAAAGTATGGCACTGGAGTATTTTTTCTGAAGGAGTAGTGTTACCGACTCCAAGCTCGCTCTGCTCGCCACCCGACAGGCCAATGAATCGGAGACGAGGTGTCGAGGCAAGGAATACGGCTTTATTCGGAAAGCCGACAGACCAGGAAGATGGCAGAGTAGTGTCTCTGAAAAACCATCTTATGGGGGTCTGGATGCCGGTTTCTTTTACAGAATCCGAGAGGGAGAGGCGATGAGGAAGTAAAGTAAAAGGGCCATCAGTCTTGCAAAACGTCTCCAGTAATGACCATCCTTGGTTGAGGGGATGTGTTAATTTCTTCTTTCTTGCAGCAATTCACAGGTGGGCAGGGTCAGGTTGCCTCCCTGAGAGCTGAACAGGAGAGGGGCTGGGTTCCCTGAGACAGGCCATTATGTATGATTATAATAACAAAAGCAATGAAAAGCAAAGGTTAAAGTCAAAGAAACAGATCCAATATGGAGTCTGACTTAGATCTTCCTTGTTATATTAGTAGCGTGAATGTTAATATCTCTCCCTTCCCTACTATATCAGAATCCATAGGAGCAAGAAAGTGTTTAGATTTATAGAGTCATGTAGAAAAAGAGAGTGACTAGGGAAAAGGTGTGAAAATGGTCAGTTGTTCATAAGTGAAGCTATTTTTGGAAATCACTTTTAAAAGTGTTACAGAGAATGGTAGGAATTAAACTGAGAACATTTGTTTACTCACTGGGCAAAATGTTCTCATAGAGTAAATAAGAAGTGGTGGGAAAGTAAGCAGAAACAATCACTTTGAAGAGCAATTTTGTATTAGTTAATAGAGTTAAACATGTGCATTCACCGAGATCCATCAATCCAACTTCACAGACTGCGCTCCTGAGAAACCCTCATATATGTGGAAGAGGAAAAGGCCGTGAGATGCTCAGAATCTTCAGGTTGACAGAAAAATGAAAACAACCTAAATGGGAATTATAAATGGTCTGAATAAATAAAGATGTTATAGTATTATAGTTGATAGCAGGTAAAGAAAATAAACTATATTTACACACATCAACATGAATGAATCTAAAATCTCAGGTGGATTAAGACACCAGTTGCAGAAAGGCACACACACAATGATAGTAACCTAGGTAAATTATAAACAGACACAAAATAATATCCAATTTCAAGATTGTTTATGTAGACACGTGTTTTGAAAATATAACTGCTAAATAGAAAGCATACATAGCAACTTCAAGATGATGGTTATTTCTGAATAAAGAATGAGTATGGGACCAGAACATGGTTCAATGCTTTAATTATATCTCTTAGAATACATTTTATTTCTTAGAATGAAAGAAAGAGAGAAAAAATATAGAAAAAAAGAAACAGAAGAATAGGCTGAATAAGGAGCCTGACATTTGCTACATAATACTGGGAGGGAACCTTACCCAGGCTCTTTTAAGCTGATGAAGAGTTGTCCAGCTTGAAGAGATTAGACTTGGATAAATCCTTCATGTCTGGCATTGATTTCTTATTTCCACTAGCCTTGCTCCATTTGCTGTGTGCACCAACATGTTGAAAAAAAATTATATTGTTTTAAAATAATTTAATTTTGCCTTTATTTAAGAAGTATTTTGCCTGAAAGTGTCAAGATATTCTCACGCTAATGACAGCTACAATAAAAAGAAAAATAAAATAAAAGCTAGCACCAATTGGGGAATTTAATGCGATGAAGTTAGTTACTCTGTGCATTCAGTAGAAAGCCAATGCTAAACTCTGGATTTGTTTTTTTTTTTTTTTTTTTTTTTTTATTTAACCTTCCCTATAGGCCTATAACCTCACATACTTTTCTGCATAAGACAAGCACAGGATTTGGAGACGGCAGCTTCTTAATTAACTGCCATGGGAATGTTTAGGTGTGAAATTAGTCACCAGAGGGAGCCCATATTATTCCTCAAAAGCAATCTCAAAAGACTAAGGACAAAATGAAAACACATGTAGAGACTGGGGCATAGAAGTTCAAGGAGAGTACAGAATGTTCTTTTACAGTTTCTTAAATTGCAGTTTCCTCTCAATTTCAAGCTTCAGAATCAACTAACTCTGATAGATGCGAAGGCTTTTTTATAGCAAAGACACAGGAAGAAACAAAATACCTTTTTTCCCCCTCAGTGGCCATTTATCCATTAACCTTCACGTTTACTTAACACGAAAACTACTTTTGTATATTCTCATTCAATTTACCCATGAATAAGACATTTTATTAAGTTTCTGGGCAGATTAACTGTGATCATCTCCAAACAATGCAAGTGTCAATAATTTGCTGGATTCTTTTCAAAATGAAATCAAGATTGCCCATGTATTTAGAAAATCAAATTGTCTACATTTTGGTCTTTTAATCAAGTATTAAAGAAAGCAGAGTTTGAAAGCAGAAAAAACTCCTCACTCCAAAGTACTTCCTATTGTGAAATTTCATAATTTTATGATTCTATGAGATGGAATCTATGAAAAGATTGTTAATCAATCAATTCAAGCTCGCTGAGCAGTGTAGCACTTTTTTTAGAGAAACTCGGAACAAAATTTAAGCAGGCATTTTGGTACTCTACAATTGAATCATTTGTATGCTTGAGTAGACTGAGATGGAACAAAATGTCATATGCAATATACTGTATGATCTCTATTGGCTTTGTTTACCAAGATATTAAACTCAAAGAACTAGAGCAAGATCATAGATTATTCAGATTTTTTAAAATGTTAAACTCTCATATATCTATCACTGAAAATATGACTGAAACTCTACTGGAACCTGTATAACTTTTCAGTCTGTAACGATGACTTAAGTTGACTGACTTGCCTTTGCATGTTGAATTCTGCAAATACTGTCTTTTTTTTATTGAAGTACAGTTGACTAACACACAATGTCATATTAGTTTCAGGTGTACAGTACAGTGATTCAGTTATATCTGTATCTATATATCTCACTCTATATATATATCTTCTTTTTCAAATTCTTTTCCCTTATAGGTTATTACAAAATATTGGGTATAGTTCCCTGTGCTATACAGAAGGTCCTTGTTAGTTATCTATTTTACATACAGTAGTGTGTATATGTTAATCTCATCCTCCAAATTTATCCCTCCTGCCCTTCCCCATTGGAAACCATAAGTTTGTTTTCTATGTCTGTGGGTCTATTTCTGTTTTATAAACAAGTTCATTTGTATCTTTTTTATTTTTTTCAGATTCCACATATAAGCAATATCATATGATATCTGTCTTTCTCTGTCTGGCTTACTTTACTTAGTATGATAATCTCTAGGTCCATCTACATTGCTGCAAATAGAATCATTTCATTCTCTTTTTATGGTTGAGTAATATTCCGGTGTGTGTGTGTGTGTGTGTGTGTGTGTGTGTGTGTGTGTGTGTGTGTATGTGTGTATTACATCTTCTTTATGCATCTATTTATTGATGGACATGGAAATTTAGGTGGCTCCCTTGTCTTAACTATTGTAAATAGTGCTACAATGAACATTGGGGTGCATGTATCTGTTCAAAGGAAAGATTTCTCCCAATATATGCCCAGGAGTGGGATTGCAGGATCATATGGTAACTCTATTTTTAGTTTTTTAAGGAACCTCCATACTGTTCTCCATAGTGGCTGCACCCATTTACATTCCCACCAATAGTCTAAGAGGGTTCACTTTTCTCCATATCCTTTCAAGCATTTGTTATTTGTAGACTTTTTGATGGTGGCTATTCTGACTGAGTGAGGTGACAACTCCGTCCTAAAATTCTCAGGCAAATGGAGTGAAGCCTGCAGCTGCTGTGCAAACACTCAACTTTTGAATCCTAAATGTTCATTTATTTTACTCTACTGCTTCCCACCCATTTAGCAACTCATTTCCCACTGCTGCCTTTCCTATGCCTATTTGGAAGAAAGCCGTAGCAAAAGTAGACCATGCATTTGGCCCCATTTCTGAATCTTTATGTAAAGTGTAGTGTAGTGGTTATTGGATATGTGTTCTGGAGAGAAAAAGGCTTGATTCCTGATCTTGGCTGCAATATTGTCTACCTATGTGTTCTTGGGGAATTTACTTAAACTTTCCCTTTATTTTCTGATTTTAAAACTGGGTTACTAATAGTTCTTACCTCATACAGTCACTGGCAACATTAAATAAGCCACCTACTTGTTAAGAATATTGTCAAGAACATGGTAAATTCTCAGTAGATGTTATTTGTTGTTATCGCTGCTTATCTTTTAATTATCATTGGTAGTGGTGTTGTTATATTCAATGAAGAGCCCAATTATGACCATCCCATAATCTCCACATTTCACTCTCCTCAAGCATACATGCACACACAGACATACGCATAAACACACATATTCATTGTTGATAAAATATTAAATGGATGAGTGTGCAGCAGGAGGCTTGTGTAACTTGATGCCTTTGAAGCCATTATCTACAGAACTGCTGCTTTGGGAGTCATACAACACAACTGTGGTAAGAAGCTTAGATCTCAATCTCAATCTGGTGAACACGGATCTGACCTACAAGATGGTGGTTGTGGAGGAGGTGGGGAGAATGATGGAGGCAAAGGGCAATTGTAATGTGATAGGAAGAGATAGAGAGATCAAGAAGGATCTGTACATTTCAAACCATTTTTACCACGTGTCTACTAGAAGATGTCTGATTGACAAAGCTAGCTCATAATGGAAATTTAAAACAACAACAAAATTACAGTGATAGTTTTCTCAATTCAATTTAGCAATAGAGTAAACATAAACAAATACAATTATATTTTCCTCTGAAATGCTATCCAAGGAATTTCCCCCTGATTTGTAGTTGTCATCTATGACCACAGATGTCACTTCAAAGTATAAAATTCTGTATTCTTCTAATCTTATAAAAATTAAAATAATTACTAGTGGTTCATTGAGAAGACTATTGATACCTTCTGTTTAATTTTTATGCTATAGCATAAAGTTTTTGTACACAGAAAAGAAGCTTTGGGGGTTCATCTCGTATTTATTTATCATTCATGCTTGTGAGGGCTTGGGACGTGAGCTGTCCTTCGAGTTTTTTTTTAAAGAATAAGGAGTCATGTATGATACTGAAAGAGTTTTTTAATTTAACTTAATTTTATTTATTTATTTATTTTTGGCTGCGTTAGGTCTTGTTGCTGCACACGGGCTTCCTCTAGTTGCAGTGAGCGGGGGCTACTCTTTGTTGTGGTGCATGGGCTTCTCATTGCAGTGGCTTCTCTTGTTGCAGAGCACAGGCTCTAGGCACACAGGCTTCAGTAGTTGTGGCTTAGTAGTTGTGGCTCGTGGGCTCTAGAGTGCAGGCCCAGTAGTTATGGCTCATGGGTTAGTTGCTCCATGCCAGGCATGTGGGATCTTCCTACACCAAGGTTCAAAACTGTGTCCCCTGCATTGGCAGGTGGACTCTTAACCACTGAGCCAACAGGGAAGCCTTAAACAGTTATGATGGTAACTATATACACAGGTAGTTCTCACTTCTCTGGCAGTGCCAGATAATAAAATACACACACAACTGAAATTGTGTAAAGTGATCTTAATCAATGGGAAAAACTATGATTATTCTGTGGTCTTTAAAAATGTTTGCCAACGGGTTTCCCTGGTGGCGCAGTGGTTGACAGTCTGCCTGCCAATGCAGGGGACACGGGTTCGTGCACTGGTCCAGGAGAATGCCACATGCCACGGAGCTGCTGGGCCTGTGAGCCATGGCTGCTGAGCCTGCACGTCCGGCGCCTGTGCTCTGCAACAGAAGAGGCCACAACAGTGAGAGGCCCGCATACCGCAAAAAAAAAAAAAAGAAAAAAAAAGAAAGAAAAAGAACTCTCTATAGGTATATTGAGACTTATCTTAATCTGTTATCCATTTCCTTGCCACATCTATTGACCCAGGCAGAGTCTCCACATGCACATCTCAATGCTCATAAAATATCCATAATTTATCTCTAGTATAGCTGAGTAATTATTATACCTATCCTCAAGAACTTCACAGTATCTGTAGAGAGATATAATATAAACCACCATAATTATTAAACAATCTACTAGGTGATAATTGCTACAGAAAATAATAGATATTTAAATGAGGAAAAAATAAAAATAGCTGACTAGAATATGGTCAACTTTTAGACACTTTTTTCTGTCTGCTATTTAGTAATGAGAAAAATTGCTTATGAGTAAATTCTCATGTTTGAAACCAATTATAATTTGTTTGTTTTTACCAGTTCAGGATAACCCTATCAGAACTTTAGGGAGGAAATAATTTCTCCTTTGCATTAAGATCTAGAGAAGATTTATTCAAGACAGGATTTGATGCCATCTCCCATGTTTCAGCCAGTTAGAACTGCCTCATTTTAATCTATCTGCTTTTGAAGAACTGCAGATGAATGATCTCAACATCCTGAAATCTTTTAAGTATAAGCAAATCACTGCTAGGAAAGCTAAATTTCTTCTTTAAGAAAAAAGAAGTCTTGCATCTCCCTTCATCTTTAATTGGAAGGCAATTAGTTTATTCACTGTTTTCACTACTGGTACTTGGAAAGAATCCTTTCTTATCTTCACCTTCTATTTTGGAGGTAGGGTGTGCTTATCCAGGCAGAACTTATTGGCTCTCCATCTACACTGCTATGCGTTCTAACTTGGCCTGACTTTGTATTTTTCATACTGCCTGTAATAAAAAATGTATCCATTCCTTAGTATATTCTGTGGATGTATCTCCTTCTGCCATGTGTTAACGGTTTTATTAGCATGATGAGCACAGAAATTAAGTAAAATGCTTTCATCTCCCAGAAGGACTGTATTTAATATCTCACATTTGATTTCAGATATAATCTGAAGCACTCAGTAAAAAGAAATGATCAGAGGGCTTCCCTGGTGGCACAGTGGTTGAGAGTCTGCCTGCCAATGCAGGGAACATGGGTTCGTGCCCTGGTCCGGGAGGATTCCACATGCCACAGAGCTGCTAGGCCCGTGAGCCATAGCCATGGCTGCTGAGTGCGCGTCCGGAGCTTGTGCTCCACAACGGGAGAGGCCACAACAGTGAGAGGCCCGCGTACCGCAAAAAAAAAAGAAATGATCAGAAATAGTTCCAGCATGCTACTTAAAGTTAGCTAATGGAACACAAATGTTAGTACCAAAAATTGTTATATTTTATATACTCAGATTTCTGAGGATTTAATATACCATTCAGTTGAAATTTTTCTAGTGGATCATATTAAATTCCCAAATGAGATTCTTTTATTTGCAGGGAAGAAAATGAAAACATAAGCTAATAAGCTGAAAAAAAGTACAATGTATATCTGTGGAAATAAAGATATAAATTTGAGCTAATGGCTCTATTCATAGGGGACACTAAATAATCATTTAATTATATTCTATTAAATGTGCTAACATTTCAAAAGACCTGCTTTTTACCTGATATTGTGTTAATTTTTTTTAATATAATGATGAATAAACATAGACTCTAATTTCAAGAAGATTATACTTTTCTAGAAAAAAAATGTACATGCCAACAAACATTTGAAATGCACATTTGTATTTCAAGAAGTGGTGGGGGAAATTAACTTTCTGAGTCATGAGAAGTGGGCTGATGCAAGTGCGGGTTCTATCAAAAGTGACAAATTTGCAGAGTTTGGAATGGGGGAAGATTACATGAATCTTTTACTTTATAGAAATTTCCTTTAGTATAGAATTTTACTTTACAGAATTTTCCTTTTAGTTTGTAGAATTTTTGTAATCAGTTTGGTTTACAGTTGTGGATGTTCCACAAATTTTATCTTATCCCTCTCCTCAAACACTACTAAAAATGCTCTACGTGAATTAATAAAAAGAGAACAAAAAGGGAAATTTCAGCAAACAGTCATTTAAGTAATTTTTGGAAGACTGAAATCAGCTAAATTAGAACAATTGACTTAGTATGGTAGAGGAAACTTCATACTAAAATTCTAGGAGATGGAGAAAACCTGAAGACTTGAGGACAAAAGAATTAGGTACTGCAGACCTGATATACATGGCCTCAAACAAAAATATACTCTGAACCTTAACTCCCAAAAATGAGGCAGGAGGAAAAAAATAAGTTTATTCTCAAGGGAATCCGAACTGGAAATGCTCTGAACTCAGGTGTCTCAGCCCAGCAATGAACAAAGATGAGCCTGAAAGCTAGAAGCATGTGGTTGGTACAGGAGAGTCTGAAAGCTGACCAGGCTTCTTCCCATTGTCTGCTTTTAGAATCAGGCAACCACACAAACCCTTAGAAAAGAGACTGGGAGATTCTTCTGTGGAAGATTAAATTGCTCCAGAAAAAGATTTTGTAATACAAGTATTTAAGGGTTCTTTAATGCAAGCTATTTTTAACACAGGCTTTCCACAGGATGTCCACAATCAATAAGGTCTGCTTAAACATTTGGCTCTCCCAAAACTGTTTTTAAGACAAAATATCACATGTTAGAGGAAAAAAATCAAAATATACTGTGTGGATGGGAGGGAAACTGTGGTTTATAGAGGTAGATATAAGAGATAAGTCTCTTCTACTATAAAAGAAAGCAAATAGGTAAGTGTCCGTGTTTGATAAAACAAGGAATAGCAACATATGTGTACTATAATATTTATAAACATGCAGGTACAAACCAGAAGAAACAGCTACACATAGTGGTCTGCTAATTTTTATTTTAGATCATATTTTAAATATATATGATATTAATTTGATAAAATAAGATTGTTTAAAGCATTTTCTATACTGTCATATAAATAGGTTATTTTTTCAATGAATTAATTTCTCTCTCTTTGCTGTTCATTTATACTTTTAATCAATCTGGATTTTATTTTAGGATAAAATTAATAGCTTAAGGATCTAACTTTGTCTTTTCGGTTCCAAAGAGTATGTTAGTCACATAAACTCCATTTTAAAACCATCACATTCTTTTCCCAACAATTTGAAGGCCTACCTTCATCACATACTAAATTTTTTAATATGTTCTTGGTCTTGTTGTAGACTGTGAATTCTGTGCCAATTATCTTCTTGAATAATTCCATGATAAGCCCTCATTATTTGAATCACTGTAAGAACATATTGCTTTTTGATATACCCATTTATTTGTTGTGCTGTAATGGTCAGAAAATCCTCGTGTAAAATAAAATGAACGCCAAAGGCCCTTGCCCTGGTTTGGAGTTAGGGTAGTTTAGAAAGGTGACTTGGCTAATACTTGAGCATGTGATGAATCTGGCAGCAGAAATAAGAAGACAAAATATCATTTAAACTGACCCTCCTTGAGTTTCACGGACAAAAAAGGGACCTTTAGAAGGCTGCTACCTCCTTACCGTGAGCACATTTATCCACTCACTTCTTTACCTCTAACTACATCTTCCAGTCTTGAACTATGGATACTTTCAAGGGTTAACTTCTCCATCTGTTCATGACACCCTCTCCCCACTCACCTAACAAGGACATTGTCCCAATTACCCTCATTTTCCTTTCCACTGGATCACACCCATCAGCAGGCAAACTTTGTGTAATTTCTCCATCCTAAATAAATATTTAATTAAACAAATTAAGTAATAAAGAGCAAACAACTAAAATAAAAGCTCTTTGGACTCCCTGTCTCTTTCTATTTACTATCCCATCTCTCTTCACTGTAGCAAAATGATTTGCTTCTCATGATTTGTCTATCCTCACTGACCCTGGATGTTAGATTCTTATCTTCTATTAAACTCTCCCCGATAATACTGTTGCTTTAATCACTCTACTAAAGTGTACTTTGCCAAGAGCACTGCTGACAACTCTGTTTCCACATCTACTAGTCAATTCTCAAGTCTTTCATCTGGTTTGACTTATCAGCAGTGATCATTCTCACTATCCTGAAACGTTGTTTTCAGGTAGCTTCTTAAGGACACCACACTCTCCTGATTTTCCTACTTCCTCAATTGTTACTTTCCTTACCTCCCAATCTCTATAATTTGGCATGTGCAGAACTCTGCCTTTAAACCTCTTCTCTAACTCTGCTCACTCCCATGCGATTTCATCTAGCTCCATTGATTTAAAAGTCATATACTCTCCAGCACTTCCCAAATGGCACATCCTTCCTTCCTAGATCTTCTTGAATTCATGAACTAAATTATCAATTGCCAAAATTACCTGTATTTCAATAGGCCTCTCCAATTTGAGCCTTGTTATTATGTCCTTGACTTATGATGCATTGCTGGACTTTCTCAAGTCTTTTTGCCCTGTAATTATTCTGTCCCTCCAACTTTCCCATTGTTTAAACCAAATATCTTGCAGTCACCTTTTAACCTTCTCTTTATCTTACAACCTTCATCCATTTGTTTAGTAAATCTTGTTGGTTATTAGTGAAATATTCAAATTGGTACCACTTTTCATACATCCAGTGTTTTCTTCCTGGTCCAAGTAATCATAGTCTCTCACCCAGACAACCATGGTAGTCTACTAAATGGATTCTTTGTTTTTAACTTCTTTCTACTCTCAATATAGCAACCTGAGTGAAGTGATTTTGTTTATTATTTCACAATGTACATATATATATATATATTAAAAAATCAAGTTATATACCTTAAATATATACAATTTTAATTTATCAGTTATACTTCAATAAAGCTGGGGGAAAACAATCTCTTGGTTCAAGCTACTTCTCTTTTCAAGTATTGTAAATGGCTTCTGACCCCAGTCAAAGTGAAAGCCAATGCCTTCCCATCATGGCATAGCCTTCTGTTACTGCCTCTCCCCATTGTTTCACACTTTCCCTCAGTCACTACACTCTAGTCTTCACCTTATTCTTTAACAAGGCAAACCCCCTCCAATATGAAGGCCTTTACACATGCTCTTTGTTTTGCCTAGAAATAACTTTCTCCACAATTCTAGTTTTCCCCTTTCATGCTGCTACACTGCATCAAATAACTAATTAAGTGCTACTTATCAATCAGGCCATTTCTGATTATTTTTTTCAAAAAGCCAACATCCCCAAGGTTTGTTTATAGAGGAAAAGTAGAAACAACTTGTAGGTACAGAAAGTAAAAAAGAGTAAAAGTCTACACCAAACACACAGAGTCTCCTTTTATAAGGAATGACCGTATTAGTGAGTAAGTGCTCCCAAGTTTTCTCATGAGTAAAGCCTTTGCAAAATATTCTTTCCTAAAAATTCCATCTATTCCCCTTTTTTCTCCTATCTGAGAAAAATCATTTTAAAGGCATTGTGTCTTCCACATAACTGTTCTTCAGGTATTTGTAAGAAATTATTTTTGTCACCTCTTTATCTTATCTTCTCCAAAATAAGTACCCTGTTTTTGACTGCTTTCTATTTCTATAAACTTAGAAATAAAATATGTTGTCATATTTGACTTTTTTTCTCCATCACCTCTAAATAGAAATAGTATTCTCAGCTTCCCATCTTTAAATTAATTTAGCAATCTGTGAATTTTGTCTGAATCGCTGTACAAAAATCAAGTTGGAATTTTCCTATAATATTCAAATTACCTAGAATTTAAATGTACTATTTATCATATTTTTCTACCATTTTGAACTTTCAGTATATTTTTGCAAGAGAAGATTAAAACAAGGTTTGAGTTCACTCATTCTATCTTCTCATTTTATTCTATTTATGCTGTATTGTTGAATTTTTTTCCATACAACAGACCTATCCCTCCTACTTTTCATTAATCAAAACAAAACAAACAAAAGCAGACAAACAAATAAAACTTCTATGAATTATGTTTGTAATATTTTATAAACTTCAGTTCATTCTGGCTCTGGTTTTAATCCAGGCTCTGGTTTTCTTTATCTACACCTTCTTCCATGAATAAAATCCATCTCATAATTTTCAGGCATGCTGGGTGTTTGATGTGTGCTTTGGCCAATTTTTTCCTGGGATAATTTGCTACTATATGGTTCAAACTTCTTTCTTTAATGTTTTTAATATCTCTTAGTCAATCTTCCACATGAGAACCTCATTCACTGTCACAATACAAATATCAGGGTTTTCAATATGGATCTGTGTCCAATTCCCAGCTCTGATGTATGTAAACCTGGATATTCCCCACAATCTTTGTGAATTTTATATTCTTGAACTACAAAATGATGAAAAAAACTTACATCCTGTGATTTTTAGTGTTTTTGTTTACAGTAGTATTTTAAAAATATCTTGTACAAACTAGATGTTCGATAAACAACATGATATATCCATGAGATTATATATTTTATGATTTTAATTTTTAATAATAAAGCACATGTGAACTATGTTTTAATTATCTCTGTTTATTTTTATTACTATGTTATTTTGTATTTTCCTGCTGAGAATGTCAAAGTGGCTATCTTAGTCAGTTCAGGTTGCTATAACAAACTAGACTGAGTGGTTTAAACAACAGAAACTTTTTCTCACAGTTCTAGAGGCTGGAAAGTCCAAGATCAAGGTTCCAGCTAATCCAGTGTCTGGTAAAAGCATGTTTCCTAGTTTGCAGATGACTGTCTTCTCTTGCGTCCTCATGTGATAAAGAGCAGAGAGCAATCAACTCTCTCCTGTCTTTTCTCATAAGGGCACTAATCCCATTCGTAGGAGCTCTGCCTTCATGAGCCAATTTCCTCCAAAAGGCCCCCCCTCCAATACCATTACATCAGGGATAGGGATTTGGGCTTCAGTATATCAACTTGGGAGAGGGGCACACGTATTAAGTCCATAACATTGGCATAATAATCTTTCACCATTCCTGGTATTTAGTCTCATTAATATAAATTAGATCCAAACTAGCAATCTCCCTATTCTCTTATTCTGAGAGGTGAATTTGCCAACAGTGTTAGCTGGGATGCTCTGACAAATGGGATTTCCAGTAGATTTCCAAAATAGTGGAGTTCTTTCACTACCACAAGTCTAGTTTCTATGTGGATGTTGTATTCCATTTTAGAGAAGCATGCCTAGGATGCCAGCTGACTTTTAAAATGCTTCCACATAAATACTGCCTTTGTTGGATTATGTCATAAAGACATAGGCAAAACAAGGTCTTTCTTTTGGAAAAGAAAGACTCATGGCACTTCTGAGTCCCTCATCCATGTAATAGAGGAAAACAATTTCTATCATCATACTTAGAGATCTAAGTGGAAAATATTAAAACTTGAAACAAAAAGAAGTAAAAATACCACCTGTGCCCCAGTGTTCTGTAGTTCTCTATCTAGAATTTCAGAGTTGACTTGGAATTCCTAGTTTTTTAACTCTATAATTTCTCTATTCCAGTATCAGCAGAAGCAGTTTTTATTCTTGTCAAAGGTGAGCCATCCTAAATGTGACACATAGGGCTAGTGAGCACAGAGGTGAGGCAGGAAGTAGGCTGTGTGACCTAATAGGTGTGATTCCAGGATTCTCTTTCACACATAGTAGCTCCCACTGACTGCTGCTTGAAACTTCTCTATTGGGTTTTTATACCATGACCATTAGTTACTTGCTAAAAATGCACAATTCTTCCAGAAAAAAATTTGTACTTGAATGTTGCCTGTCACTATAAATCACTTGGGTGGAAACCATCAGGAAAAATATTAAGATAACCTATTTTTGCATTTTTTCTGCCATGTACTGTCTGTATAAGGTAAGTAAACTTGCATTCTCCATTAACCTTATTTTTGTCATTTGTAAAGTGACATATTGTACTATAGATCACTTAGATTTCTTGCAGGAATCAACTAAGACAATTTTATAAAAACATTTTATAAATTATAGGTTGAATTACACATGCTTTTAGAGGGAAAAGTAAAGCATAGCCTGCTATTTTGAAAAGACTGAGGGCTTTGCATTTAAACAGACTTGCCCTAAGTGCTGGATTCTGCTGCATGTTGGTCGTGTAATCTTGTCCAAGCAACTTTCCCTCTCTAAAGCTCAGTTTCCTCACCTGTGAAGGGTATGACATCATCCATATGTATGAAAGTATTATAGTAATTACTTTTGAAAGTAATTATCATTGACCTATTATAAGGGCCTGCCACTTATGGTGCTGAAAAGTATTAATTCTTCACCTGGTTTTCTCGCTTTGATGTTCAGAAGGACGTTAGAGAAAGTTTTCATGAGGAAAGGAAGAGAGCAAGAGATGAATCTGAATATCTGGGGGACAGAAATTGCCAGGATGGGCTGGGTCCACACTGAACTAACTAACTAACTAATACCTAAGGGTTTACTATATGCCTGACACCTTTCTAAGCCCTTTACATATATTAACTCATTTCATCCTGACAACAATCCTAGGAGGTGGGTGCCATTATCAACTCTAGATTAAACATGAGGAAAATGAGGTATAGAGAATTTAAATATCTTCCCAGTTTTATACAGCTAGAAAATGATAGAGCTGAGATTTGAACCCACACAGAATGTGTCCTATGCCTGTACTCTGGGCTATTACACTAAGACATATCACTGTCAAAAGGAACCAGACCTCAGATTTTCACTCTTCTTAACTGAAAGTTCTCTCTGAAACTAGTACATCAACAGATAGATAGACAAAATTGGAATAGTGGCCATTCCACACCCTAAAATTGCCCTGCATTGATCTTTCTGTGTCAGAGAGAAATCATTGTGCCTGAAATTTGTTTCTCTGTTCTCAGCTCAGCAGTTTTATTTTGAATCCTCTCTACTTTGGCAAGTAGACAAGGTCACAAAATACACAATTGCCTGAAGTTTTTTAAGCTAGCCTCCTGACCACAGAGTCAGTGACATTTGCAGCTTTTTAATTATACACACATGCCCCTTTCATCTTACATAATGCTGAGAAATAATCTCAAATACACATTCTTTCCTCTGGGAGGGTATTTGGAACATAAAGCATTTGTATTATGTGTTAATCAGCACATCTATATTTTGGTGGGATATATATGGACACAAGTTGCAGGAGTTCGCTTACTCCATTATAATGAATTTATAGTCTTACGGAACTCACAAAGGGTTAGAAAATGTTAGCTATTGTGCTCTTTTAGGAAAATATATTGTCTGAGGATGCAGAAGTGCTGACTATTGAGGAACCAAAGTGGATTTAAAGGAAGCACATAGCATGATGTAAAGTTACCTTGAGAAAACCATAATTCAAAAAGAATCATGTACCACAATGTTCATTGCAGCTCTATTTACTAAAAAAAAAAAAAAAAAAAAAGGTTCTGAAGAACCTAGGAACAGTACAGGTATAAAGACGCAGACGTAGAGAAGGGACTTGAGGACTCGGGGAGGGGAAAGGTTAAGCTGGGATGAAGTGAGAGAGTAGCACTGACATATACATACTACCAAATGTAAAATAGATAGCTAATAGGAAGCAGCTGCATAGCACAGGGAGATCAACTCAGTGCTTTGTGACCACCTAGAGGGGTGGGATAGGGAGGATGGGAGGGAGATGCAAGAGGGAGGGGATATGGGGATATATGTATATGTATAGCTGATTCACTTTGTTATAAAGCAGAAACTAACACACCATTGTAAAGAAATTATACTCTAATAAAGATGTTAAAAAAAAAAAGAATGTAATCAGGAGACATGGAAGCCAAGAAATAAGGAAGATGAGGGCACCATTACTTGCAAATAAGTGCTTCTTGGCAAGATTCAGAGATAAGTTGGCTCTGGGAGGGAAACAAATTAAATAAAAATTCAATTATCACTTAGTGTTAGAACACAACCAGCAAATGGAATTCAAGGAGCAGGTTGGCATGTCTGACATCATAATCTGAGAAGCATAATTATTGTGTCATTTGGCTATCTACCTTTCCTTGTGTCTTCCTTTTTTGCTTCAGTACATTCTCTGACATCCTCCCAAAGAAACACTTCTTTAAGAAATTATTTTCAGATAAATAAACAAGTAATTCCTTTCCAGAAGACAAAAGCTTCTGAGCATTTAGAGTCTGTTTCATAAATTCTAAATTTACCTATGTTCCAAGCTATTTTAAATGCAAACACTTTATTTCAAACCAAACTCTATTTAATTAGCTGAATGAGAAAGTTCACATGTAGTACTATGCAAAAAACTCAGTTCATAGTATGTGCTCAATAAATACATCAGTGTTTTTAATTCAAACTCATTTTGTCTACAGGGTAAGCTTTTTTTTTTTTTCTTGAACGCTTTATTTTTTTACTAATTTATTTGAGAGTGCTTATGAAAACTTTTCTAGACACTGTGATGGAAAATAAAGAGAAATGTGGGTTAGTAATACCTCTCCAAAACAAAAAGTTTGAAGTCTAGTTGAGGACATAAGCTTAAATAAATGAGAGAAAAGAACAGATCCAAGCAATATGGAGTAAATTCCAAGTGACTAGCAAATAACAAAAGCTCTAAATGTTGAGAGAAGGGAAAATCAATGGAGTTATTATGAGCAATGAGAGCTTTATGATGAAGAGTCTATTATTAATTGAGTCTCAAAACAGGGTGGGCATTTGCATTGGTATAAAGAGAGCACTATTTTATAATCAATACATATATTAGACATTTTTATAAATGAAGATGAGGATAATCTAGGTTTTTCAAGGTATTTAAAAAGCTAAAAATGGTGTGAATACACAAGGCATTTTTTTTGTTTTGTTTTTGCAGTATGCAGGCCTCTCACTGTTGTGACCTCTCCCGTTGCGGAGCACAGGCTCCAGATACGCAGGCTCAGCGGCCATGGCTCACGGGCCCAGCTGCTCCGCGGCACGTGGGATCTTCCCGGACTGGGGCACGAACCTGGTCCCCCGCATCGGCAGGCGGACTATCAACCACTGCGCCACCAGAGAAGCCCACGCAAGGCATTTTGACCATTCTGGATTAGAAACTTCCTTTTCAAACTAGTGAAAACATAATGTTTCAAAACAGGAACAGTTTCAAAACAGGAACAGTTATTGCATCATCTTTAATATTAGACTAGAACTTGTGACCTTGATCATCTTGGCACTGGGGAATTCATTTGAGAGTGGAGAGTAATATAACAGAAAGAGGGTTTTGAGAGGATATTCGAGAAGTTATGCATGTAGATATGATATAACAAATGTGGTACTAAGGAGATGCAGTTATAAGGCAATTCATTGCAATAGAACATTTCAAAAATTAGGTAATGAGAATCGGGGCTGCTGTAGTGGTTGAGTAGATTTCTGTGTCTGTGTGTTTATATGAAAGACCACCATTTGTAGCAAGCTACTCATGTATTTTGGCTTACAAATTGAGAGGTTTGAATAAGACTGTCTGTCTGTACAGTCCCTGGCAACTTTTAAATGCTATACTCTTATGCCTACACAAAGGAAAATTATTCAGTAATGTTATACAGTAAATATTTCACATAGCAGCTGAATCTTAAATGTCATTTGAATAAATGTTTTGGAAGATTTTTTTAAAATTTCAATGAAGAAGTAGGAGGGCATTTAGAATCAGAGGGATATATTTTTCAAAAGTTTGGGGCCATTAAATGTTGTATTATGAATTCCATTTTTAAAGTGTAGATATTCTTTCCTTGAAGATACTGGTTGCATTTCAATGTGAAAGTTGAGCATAAACTTGATATATGTTTTTTTCTCTTTATGTGATATTTCATACCTCCTTTAGCACTAATGAGGAAATCACTGTCCATGCCTTAATATACTTGCTTCTCTATAGGGTGGATAGAAAAGTTCCATGAATGGCGATATTGCACTTACAATGAGGCAGATAACAGAAAATTCAAAGAAGCATAATACTTCTTTGAAGTATTATGAAGAAAAAAAAGTATGCAATACCAAAGACAAAAATAACAACTGCTATAGCAATAATAATACTGTGATAATTTCATTCATCCAATATGTTAAGATAAAACAGATAATTTTAAAGCTTTGAGATATATAAAATACTAGATAACATTGCAATATTTTGGCCATTTCTATAGCACATGTCAGAACCAGAAAGCTTAACAAGTTCAATATATTTGCTTCTCAGCAATTAAATAGACTGGAATATAGTCAATAAAAACTGTGAAGTCATTAACAGTAAAAACATCTGTTTAAAATTCCCAGTACAATCTTTTAAATATGTTCAAATTAAATTTAAAAATTATAAGGTGCAAAGTTCAGCAGTAAAATCATTTATGATTTTGTAAAAAATCATTGGTTGTCATATATCTGAATTAGGACATAATTTATATAGTTTTTTTTTTTTTTTTTTGCAGTATGCGAGCCTCTCACTGCTGTGGCCTCTCCCATTGCAGAGCACAGGCTCCGGATGTGCAGGCCCAGCCACCGTGGCTCACCGGCCCAGCCGCTCCGGGCATGTGGGATCCTCCCGTACCAGGGCACGAACCTGTGTCCCCTGCATCGGCAGGCGGACTCTCAACCACTGCGCCACCAGGGAAGCTCTTATATAGATTCTTGAATCAATAAAAGTTAGTTGAGAATAAGAGACCTGAGATCTGAGGTCAGGAGGGAGAAAGAAAGGATTTCCAGTCATCAGCTGTGGTGAAACAGGTCCTGTCAACTCCATAGCTTAAACCCTGATACTCAAACTTTGTGGTTCAGGCAGAGCTTCTCTGAGCAATTTTCAAAGAGGAAGCAGTGTGATTGTATCAGATGAGTAAAATTAAAACTAAAGTTTTGGTGGTGAGGATGCTGTAGTGTACACAGAAGTAGAAATATAATGGTGTACACATGAATCTTATATAATAGTATAAACCAATGTTACTTCAATTAAAAAAAAAAAAAAGAATAGCAAGGCTAAGGCTCTAGAGCCCAGCCTCTTATTGGGCTTCTATTAGGTTTTAAAATATGGATTTTGCTAGCCTGTAGGGAGGGCATAAGGCTGGGGAGGAGGTAAACATCCTGCTCCACAATGTCTGTCTGGGGAGGAGGTAAACATCCTGCTCCACAATGTCTGTCCTTATAGCATCAGTCCCTGGTGGCCCCTGAGTGAGATGTTGGTGGGATCACTAAAAAAAAAAAAAAAAAAAAAGGGTTTCAGTGATCTATGCTGCATAACAAATTACACCAATATTCCAACATTTACTAACTTAAAGCAACAACCATTTTATTATTTTTCATAATTCCTCATAATTCTTTAATCTGAACTGTACTCAGCTGGGTAGTTCTTCTGTTTCTTGTGGTGTACGTCAGGGATAGAAGGTCCCTAGTGTTCTTCCTCACTCACATGTTTTTGTTTCTCACCTGGGGTAACTCAAACAGCTAGGAGTTGGCTGGGCATTTCTCTGTACCCAGTAGCCTCTAACATGGCTATTTGGAGCTGTCTAAAAGAATGATGTTTTCAGGGTAATAAGATTTCTTATATGACAACTAGCTTCCAAAAGGGAGCTTCAAAAAAGTGCAAAAGCTGAAACTTGTGATTCTTTTAGACCTTGGTATTAGACATGAGAGAGTCCCTTCTAGCATACTATCTTGCTTATGGGCAGCTATAGGGCCCATCTACACTCTAGGAGATGAGAAATAGACTCCAGCTATTGATGGGAGAAGTGAAAATGTATTTGAGGCCTTTACTACAGGAACCAAGATTCTTTTAAACTTATGATTATCTAAAGGATTGGTGTCCATTCCTAACATAATCTCTTGATCTAAGGTAACCTGCATTTGCACTTAACCAGAAGGTGAAATGAAAAGGGAAGAGAGTAAACCACCTCCCTTTGGAGGCAAATACTGAAAATTACTCTCACTACTTCTGTTTTCATTTCCTTAGCAGAACTTAGTTTCATGACCACATCCAGCTCGAAGGGAGGCTGGAAAATGTAATCTTCAGGCAGACATGTACCCAGCTGTCAAATCTGAGGTTCTTTTTCCACAGAAGGAGAGAAGATATTGTGAGGTCCAAAAGTCTCTGGAGGAAAATTTAGTGTTTAGTGTTTCAACTATATATTCCCTAACATTCACAGGTAGGAGCTGTGTCTACTTTATTCCTCCCTATCCTGTAGGATATTCTTCAGAAAGCACAATGTGGAACACTGCAAGATAGTTGTGGGAAGGAATGCAGCTTTACTGGAGGGTATTTTCCTTTAATGGAATTTCCTATGAGAACAGTTTTTTTTTTTTTTTTTTTTTCTTAGAACCCTAGTTCTTTGATTGCTAACTCCCATCCTCCTTACCTAGGAGCTGTAGGCATTTTCCTAATGATGCGGCATCCTTGGATAGATATGAATACAGCCAATTGGGTGTCTGAGTGCAAAATTCAGCTGAGCTACCAGGAAAAAAAACTGTACCAAGTGTGTCTCTTCACTGCTTAACTCTCATCTTAATAAATCTCAGCAATGTTTGCTTCTTATTCAATACCCACCATCCCTCGTCCTCACACAGAAATGACTAACTATAAGCATTTTATTTAGGGAGAACTGGATGGTGTCTGTCTGAATAAGAACAAAGTAATTTCCCTCAGAGCATTTGCCAAACACATTAGGAACACACACTCCATCACTGTCCAATATGTACTTCAGTGCTCATTCACTAAGCTCATCGAGATAGCATACTTGTCTGAAAAAAGGCAAAATAGTCCTGAATTCAGGTTGTTGTTTTTTTTTCAATAATGTAAAATAAAGATGAAAAGGGAAAAGCGAACCAGAAATCACTAAATATTATAATTTACAATGTTATCCTAATGCTTAATATTTTCTATATCTACATTTTACCTTTAAAATATATTTGATACCCCCTCCTTTTTGGTAATATCTCACACAATTTTTACCACTTTACCTTCTTAATCTTACTTCTTAAAGTTCTCTCACAATATTGTACCCACATGAACCACCTGTTTAAGTGACTCCTTATCATCCAAGTGAATCCTCTGCCTACTTGCTTTGTTTTTGTGTACCTGGCTCGGCTTTTGTACCTTTGGTATTTGAGCTATGTTGACTTGGTTTAGTTTAGTTTCCCAGAGTCACATTCTCTGGAAGTTTCTGGGATAGAGTTTTCCAAAAGAAGAATTTGCAGGACATTTGGAGGATGGCACTCAGGCAGAAGCCATTATTCTCTGATGGGCACCAAGGTCAGACACTGTGACAGGCAGATGCAGAGGTGCCAGTGGGTTCCAGCCCCAGCTCTCCTCTACTCTGTGTCCAGACCTTCCCAGATGCTGATCCTGTCAGCCAACAGCAGCTCCGGGCCTTCCAGAAGAAGCTTGGCAGTGGACCCACAGAGAAGGTAACACACAGAAATGGGATTTTCCATAGACCACCCCATGAGCTGTTTCTCTGCAGTACCATTTTAGCCACTCAACATGCCTGGCTTCTCAGATTGGTTGGTCAGAGATAAATTTTGTCATCCCTCAACACTCTCCTGGACTTTTGCTTCCCAGCTCTTTCCAAAATTATTCAATATCTAATTTCTCTTATACAACCCTTGATAAAAACTGCTAGTGTTTCCTCTTCCCTGATTGAACCCTGATCAGTAAAGTCCCTAAAGTGGAAAAGAGTCATACCAGCAATTGGAATCCTTACCTGCAGGTGACAAAAAAAAATACTTCTTTTGTTTTTAGTTAAGCCACTGTTCATTTAGTGTTTTCTATTATTAACAGATAAATTAATCAGAACAAATATACAGGCTCTCTCTTCACTTGTCCCAAAGAATAGAACTGCCCTCAATACCAAAATTATCCCTATCTTATCCAGGTTAATGGGAAGAAAATCAGATTCATCTTCTCAGAACTGACTACAAACTCTATATGCAAGAAAAACATAATAGTATCTATTTTTCTTACTGCTATATCCCCAACATATAACAACAAAAAGATATATAGACAAAAAATAAATACTTATTGAATAATGAAATGAATACAAAGTGATTTATGGACAAAAAAATGGATAATTTACGAAACTATGGTCCATATTTTACACACCTAGGGTAACATTTAGCTGCTGAAAAGGTAATTCATTCTATGAATCATTTAAGCATTAAAGTGCTAGTTTTCAATTGCACTTCCATAGACCAGGGATTAAGAATTAATTCAGATGATAAGTCCCATTGAAATTCCAAATTGGAAATCATATTCCTTAAGTCATGGTTTCTACTCTAAAGTCCATAGTCTCCTGGGGAGAGTCATAAATTGCAAAGAGTTCATGAATCCATGCATGTATTAGACATTATCAGAACATTAACAATATGTATGTTTACATATTTGAATTGCTATTTTAAAATGCATATAAATTCTCTATTTTGATTATATTTCACACATATTTTAGTTACTAAAAGCATACTGTCATTTTTTTCCTATATTTTCTATTAATCAGTAGACACTGTTATCAGAAATACGTCATCTGTGTCTCTACAGATAAAATCTTTGAAAAAAAATGACACAGGTATCCAACCTAGTCTTCTGCCCTCAAAAATTCCCATTGAAATGTCAAAAGCAGTATATAAATAAATAGAGGATTCTGTAACAGCACTGAGAAACAGGAAAGGGCACCATCCACCAACCAAAAACTGTAGACAAGCCTTATAAAAATATAGTGCGAATGAGACCAAATTAAAAGAAAGACAGAATGGCCTAATTGAATCATGGCAACACTGAATGTGGTTGAAAATTATGTATCCCATTGATAATAACTAGGTGGATAATGCTTTAAAAATCCACCAAGATTTCCAACAGTGGCAGAGTGGAGGTGATGAAATTCCATAGCTGTTGGCAATAAGCAAATTTCAACCTTAAGAATGAATATTCAAACCTCATTTTAGTACAACAAAGCAGGGAGCTATTATGAGCCTTCTAACATGATACAATGTGAAATATATAGAAAATACTGACAGGTATTTTCACCAAATATGTTGAACTTGAATCTCTTTTGGCCTTTAAATCTAGCTTGAGGTTTAAAGGAACTACAATGACTACCTCAAAATCATGAAACATTAGAACAAACCCATAAAGTGTGATTTTCTGCAGGAAGGTGGACTCAAAACTTTTTAACAAATCAATTTCTTGAAGAAAAAAAAAGTCAGTGTAATGAATGCTTAAGTGACATTAGAACAACCAAATGCAGTGAGCAGACCTTGATTGGATCCTGATTGTAAAAAAAGAAAGAAAGAAACAGCAACACTTGTTGGGCATGATTCTGGTATTGTGGTTATATAACAAAATGTTCTTAGTCTTTAGAAATGAATCGTTGATGGATGATTTCTAAGTGTGGTGGGTAGAATAATGGCCCCTCAAAGATGTCCATACCATAAACCTTGGAACCTGTAATGTAGTATGTTATACTACAAAAGAGGAATTAAGGTAGTAGATAAAATTAAAGTTGATAAGTAGGTGACCTTAAAATAAGGAACTTTTCCTGTATTGTTTGGATGGGCCCAACATAATCACAAGGTTGCTTTAAATGTAAAAGATAGCAGTAGAACATTCAGTTTCAGTGATGTGATGTGAGAAAGATCCAGAAGTCATGGATGGCTTTGAAAATGGAATGGGACCAGAAGCCAAGGAATGGGAGCAGCTTATAGAAACAGGAAAAAGCAAGAAAATAAAATCTCTCTAGAGCATTCAGAAGTGTATAGCATTCTGCCAATACCTTGATTTTATCTCAGTGAGACTCAGTTTGGACTTCTGACCTCCAGAACTATAAGGTTATAAATCTGTGCTATTTCAAGACTCTAAATTTCTGGTAATTTGTTACAGCACCAAATGGAAATCACCATACTATGATTTGAATTCAATATATCAGCAAAATGATTAAAAAACAATTAAAGCAAATGTAAATAACTATTAATTTAAGAGGGTCCATTTTACTCTTCTATATTTTTAGGTATGTTTGAAATTCTTATAATGATTTTTTTGGTTATCATTTATACCAAATATTAAAAAAAAAATAGAAACTGAATAATATGAAGTGTTGGTGAGCTGTGACAAAATAAATATCCTCATTTACATTTCACGGAAGGTAGGTCAGGGCAGATAATCTGGGGATGGGCATATATACTATGTCCCTGAAATTCACCCTAGCTATATATCAAAAAGAAAAGCTCACATATATCCATTAAAGGAAATACATGTCCATGATAACTGTGGCATTATTTGTGATTTTGGGGAGTTTTAAATACCCTGGGTGTACATGATTAGGAGAGTGAAGATGTAAAATGAGCTGGATGTACATCATGTAGAGTTAGGCAGCAGTTAGAAGCAGCAAAACACAATGCAATAAGTAACACAATGCTATGTACATAAAATAAAAATGTACACCCACAAGCAATACACTTTTTAAAGAAATCATGGTGAATCTGGAGATACAGACAAAATGCACAGAAAATTCAGGGATAACTCACTAGGGATACACAGAAAAAACAAACAAAATTGATCATAACATTTTCTTTAAAATGGGTGGATTTCAAGTTGACAAACAGAAATAGTAAAAACCTCCCATTTGTAAATAGTGGTAGAGTTTAGTATCCTGAATTTTCTTCCTATATCCAATCTTGCCCAACCTCTCCAAACCATCCTTCCCGCTGAAGAAAACAGATGTATTTGAAATCGAAAATAATTTAAATAGTATCATAGTGTTCCTTGCTTAAAATCCTTCCTTTGCTCTTAGGAAATAACTCAGAATCTTCAGTACTCTATCCTCCAGACAGAGGACCAGGCTTGTGTTCCTCATGTCTCTCTCTTCTCTTCACTCCAACCCTAGTTATTTCCTTTCACTTGCAGCTTCCTGCTCCTTCCTTACTCAACACCTTCACACATTTGCTTTTCCCCTGCCTGTAATTCTCATTCTGCTACCACTTCCTCCCCAGAACACACACTCACTAGGAAACCATATATTAAATAACATCTAAAATAGAAACGCAAGGGGAAGATGTCCTGGCTTTTCAGATAGAATAAAATTCCCTTAATGCATATCTGCAGTATCTTATCCTTTTAAGTACTAATTCAGCGGAATTGAAATTTTTTTTGCTTTTGTTTTACATTGTTTAGGTTTCCATAAAATATTTCCCATCATGAGGATTTCATGAGAGCAGGGACTCTCTTTTTTTTATCAGGTAGAGTTTAGGGCCTCCTGAAACATATGGTGAATGGATTTTTAAAATGATTTATGTATGTAGACCTCTGTTATTAAAATGTTTACTCAGAAAATTAAGACAATGTCATCTACCTTTGAGAGATGAATTAAGCAAAATTTAAGTAAGGATAAAAGGAATATAATACATATAATGAATATATAAATCTAACTTTATACATCACTGAAAATTCATACTGAAAATGAAAATTCTTTTCAAATTCCTCAGTTGTTTTCAAAAAAAGATCATATATATTTTTTTGCAGGGTTATAAATTACCACACATTTTCTGAATTCAGTGCAAAATATGTCAGATTAATAACAAAAGAACCAAAACAAAACAAAAAAAAATCAAACCATCTGAAGTAACCAGAAAGATAAAAGCTCTTCTAAATATCTCTTGGGTCAAAGAGGAAGTGATTATGGTAATTTTAGTCTATTTAGAAAAGTACAAGTATGTGTTCCAAGAAAGAGGTGGAAAATCACTTTAGCATATTTCACTATACTGAAATGAATAACTTGAACACAAGTAAAAATTTAAAGGGGAGGGGGTATTTTCTCTAATTTGAAATCAGTAAATTAAAAAAATCCAAACAATCATCCAGATACAGTATTATTTGGACCAAATCTAAAAGGTCATAAGAAATTAACAGACAGCAGATGTCTACAAACATTTTTCTAAAAAGGATTACTTTAAGATTTCAAGGCCATATGCTCTTCATCAGAGCAACTCAACTCAACTCAACTCAACTCAACTCAATGCCAAAACATTCACAGACAGTAAGTAAACAAATGTATGAGTCTTTGTTCTGATAAAACTTTTTATGGATACTAAAATTTTAATTTTGTAAAATTTATATATCAAAAATATATTTCTTATTTTGCCTTTTTTCAACTGTTAAAAAATGTAAGCATGTAAAAACCCTTCATAGCTCTTCAACTATACAGAAAGGTAGAGGGAAATGCACTGCAGCTTGACAATCCATGACCAAACTTTCCATCTATCAAATACAAATAGTAAAGACAACAACCAGGGCCTGGGAGCCATAGGAAAAATAGGAAATAAACTGCAATTACATGTCAAGAAATAGTTGAATTTAGACATTCCTGTATTTTATTTTTTTATCACTCATTGTGATATAATAGACATATATATATATATACACACACACACATATATAGCAAAAAGATTACCACAATAAGGTTAGTTAACAGGTCCATCCCCTCACATGGTTAAAATTGTGTGTGTGTGTGTGTGTGTGTGTGTGTGTGTGTGTGTGTGTTGAGAATGTTTTGAATCTACTCTCTTAGCAACTTTCAAATATACAATACAGTATTGCTAAATACAGTAACCATGCAGGATGTTACATACCCAGAAATCACTTACCTTATAACTGGAAATTTGTACCCTTTGACCCCTTCACCCATTCTCCCCACAGCCCCCCACCTCCATCCTCACCCTGGCAACTACCAATCCACTACTCTCCTTCTGAATTTGTTTTTTTAGATTCCACATGTAAGTGTTATTATATATATATATATACAT
Organism: Neophocaena asiaeorientalis asiaeorientalis; assembly: GCF_003031525.2. NCBI lineage: Eukaryota > Metazoa > Chordata > Mammalia > Artiodactyla > Phocoenidae > Neophocaena > Neophocaena asiaeorientalis. The sequence continues at coordinate 2,777,199 of NW_020175398.1, read as the reverse complement.
GTATTACATATATATACATATCACTTTGTATTTATCCATTCATCTGTGGATAGACACTTAGGTTGTTTCCATGGCTTGACTATTGTGAATAATGCTGCAGTGAAAATGGAAATGCAGATATGCAGATATATCTTTGAGATCCTGTTTTAATTTCCACTGGATATATATCCAGAAATGGGATTATTTTATCATGTGGTCCTTCTATTTTTAATTTTTTAAGGAATCTCCACACTGTTTTCCACAGTGGCTGTACCCATTTATATTCCCACCAATAGTGTATGAGTTCCCTTTTCTCTACAACCTCAGCACTTGTTATCTCTTGTCTTTCTGAAAAGAGCCATTCTCTTGTCTTTCTGATAAGAGTGAGTTGACATCTCATTGTGGTTTTGAATTGCACTTCCCTGATGAAGTGTGATGTTGAGCACATTTTCATGTATCTGTTGGCCACCTGAATGGCAACTTTGGAAAAAATGTCTTTTCAATTATTTTGCTTATTTTTTAAATTGGATTGTTTTACTGCTATTGAATTGGATGACTTCCATATATATTTTGGATGCTAACCCCTTGTCGGATATGTGATTTGCAAATATATTCTCCCAGTACAACCATTTCCATAGATTGCTTTTTCATATTGCTTATTCATCCTTTTGCTGTGTAGAAGCTTTTTAGTTTGACGTAGGCTGGCTTAATTTGTTGCTGGTGCCTTTGGTGTCAATTAAAAAAAATCACTGTCAAAACCAGTGTCAAGGAGGCTTTACTCTATGTTTTCTTCTAGAACTTCTATGGTTCCATGTCTTATATTTGTCTTTAATCCATTTTGAGTTAATCTTTGTGAGTGGTATAAGGGGTCTAGATTCATTCCATTGCATTGAATATTCAACTTTTCCAGCAACATTCATTGAAGAGACTATCTTTTCACCACTGATTACTCTTGGTTCCCTTGTCTAATATTAGTTGACCATATATGCATGGGTTTACTTCTAGGCTATCTGTTCTGTTCCATGACTATGCGTGTAGTTATTGTAGTACCATATTATTTTGATTACTATAACTTTGCAGTAATGGTTGAAGTAAGGAAGTGTGATACCTCCAGTTTAGTTCTTCTGTCCCAGGATTGCTTTGGCTATTCAAGGTCTTTTGCAATTCCATATAAATTTTAAGATTTTTTTCTACTTCTATAAAAAATGTCATTGGTATCTTAATAGAGATTGCACTGAATCTACAGATGGCTTTGGGTAGCATAGAAATTATATATTAATATTAATTCTTCCAATCCATGAGCATTGAATATCTTTCCATTTATTTTTGTCTTCTTCAATTTCTTTCATCAATATCATAAAGTTTTCAGTGTACAGATTTTTCACCTTTTTGGTTAGATATATTGCTAATTATTTTATTGTTTTTGAAGCTATTGTAAATGAGATCATCTTCCATATTTCCTCTTCAGACAATTTGTTGTTAGTGTATAGAAATGCAACTGATTATTACATACTGCATTTGTATCCTGAAACTTTACTTAATTTGTTTTCTTGTTCTAACCAATTTTTGGTGCACCTGTAGGATTTTCTATATATAAAATCATGTAATCTCAAACAGAGACAATTTTATTTCTTCTTTCCCTATCTGGGTGCCCTTTAATTCTTCTTCTTGCCTGATTGCTCTGGCTAGGACTCCTAGTACCATCCTGAATAGGAGTGGTGAGAATAGTACTCATCTTGTTTCTGATCTTAGAAAAACAGTTTTCAACATTTCACCATTTAGTATAATCTTAGCTCTGGGCTTGTCATATATGGCCTTTTATATGAGGAGGTATGCTCCTTTTATACCCAATTTGTTAAAAGTTTTACCATGAATGGAAGTTGAATTTTGTCAATTTTTTTTTCTGCATCCATTGAGATGATCATGTATTTTTTCCTCCATTCTATGAATGAGGTTTATCACAATTACTGATTGTATTAGATGAACCATCCTTGCATGTGAAGAAAAAAATCATACTTGATGATTGTGTATGATCCTTTTAATTTGTTTAAACTGGTTTTGTTCTATTAAATTTGGTTTTCTAGTATTTTACCGACAATTTTTGCTTCTATATTCATCAGGGATATTGGCCTGTAGTTTTCTTTTCTCGTGTCCTTTTCTGGCTTTGATATCTGAGTAATGATGGCCTTGTAAAACAACTTTGGAAGTGTTTTCTCCTCTTCCATTATTTGGAAGAGATATAAAAGGATTAGCATTCTTCTTTAGATTTTTTTTTTTTTATAGAAATCACCAGTGAAACTATTCAGTCCTGGGCTTTTCTTTGTTGACAGGTTTGCAATTACTGTTTCAGTCTCCTTATTCATTGTTGATCTGCTCAGATTTCTATTTCTTCATGAGTCAATGTTGGTAAATTACATGTTTCTGGAAATTGGTCTATTTATTCCAGATTGTTTTTCAGATTGTCAAATTTGTTGGCATATATTTTTTCATAGTAGTCTCTTATTATTCTTTATTTCTGTGGTCTCCTTTCTTATATAGTCTCCTTTTTCATTTGTAATTTTATTTTTTTGGCCTTCTCTCTTTTTGCCCTGGCTAATCTAGCTAAAGGCTTAATTGTGTGTATTTTTTCAAAGAACAAATCCTCAGTTCTTTTTAATCTTTCATTTTGCTCAACCTCTTTGGGATTCTTTGGGTCTCATGAATCTGGATGCCCATATCTCTTCCCAGGTTGGAACATTTTCAGCCATTATTACGTTACATAGACTTTCTTTCTCTTTCTGTTCCCTTCCTTTGAATCTCAAAATAATACATTGTTTCTTTTGCTAGTGCACCATAGTCCCATAGGTTTCTTTTTTTTCATTTTTTTCCTTTTTGCTCCTCTGTTTGAATAATTTCAAATATTCTACCTCCTAGATCATTGATTCTTTCTTCTGTCTTGTGGAGTCTGATACTGAAGCTCTCTACTGAATTCTTCAGTTTAGTCATCATACTCTTAAGCCCTTAGATTTTGCCTTTTATTTTTTTTTGAAGGTTTCTATTTCTTTGTTGAACTTCTCACTTTTTCATGCATTATTTTCTTAATTTTGTTTAGTTTTATGTGTATTCTGAACTTCTTTAAGAGGATTCTTCTAAATTCTTTGGCAGTCAGTTCACAGATCTCCATATGTTTAGAGTCAGTTGTTGGACCTTTATTAGTTTCCTTGGGTTGTGTAATGTTTATCTTGTTTTTCATAACCGTTGATTCCTTTCATTGATTCCTTGCATTGATTTATTTGTTTAAGTGGTTCATTTGCTTAAGTGGTCTCTTCTTCTGAACTTTACAGGTATGCTTCATCAGGGAAAGACACCCACCAGTCAGTTCAGCTTGGGATACTGAACAGGTCAGCTGGTAGTGTCTGTGGCCAAGTGTGGCTTGCCAGTCAAGGTCTCAGGTGCTCCATTACCAACTGGTTGGGAATGGGGTCTCAAGTTGGTTGAGGCCATGGCCCATACTCTGAGTTCAGGGTATGTGCCAGTAGCTGGGCTACACCGGGTAGACCCGGATGGATGGAATCCACTTTCAAATGGGATTACTGAGTGAGATCTCTGGTCAGGCTGGGCTGCTGTCTGTACTCCACATTCTGGTGGGGCCACTAGTTGGACTGTGCAATCACCTCTGGTCAGTCAAGGCTGCGGCCTATCTTCCCTGGCAAGGTGGTGCCAGTTGTTGTTGCCAAATCTACTGTTGGGGAGGGATAAAGCTTGGCTCTGACATTGCTCCTGGTTATATGGGTCTCAGATGCTCCATTACCAACTGGTGTCACTACCTGGACTCCATGTTCAGATGGGGCTAGAAGTTCTATCTTGAAGTTGGAAGTTGGAGTGCAAGCAGGGCTTTGTAATCAGAAAGGTCGCTGGCTTTCCTCTGTTATTATGCAAGGTTGCTGGCCAGGCTCTCTGGTTGGGAATGGTCTCTAATTATATACTGCATTTGGGTGGATATAGAGACTGCTCTATGATTAGTTAAGGTCACTTGCTGGGATTCCTCTTGGATGAGCCCACAGGCTGTGTTCAGCAATCAGTCGAGGTTGTACATGGGGCTTCACTGCTGGGTAACATAGTAGGCTGGGCTGTATGGCTGGGCAGAGCTATAGGGAGGGCTTCAAGTCTGCCCAGAGTCATTGTTCAGGCTCAGTGGTTATGTGTGACCACAGCCAGTGCTTTACAGTTGGGAAAGTCTGCTGGTTTGGCTCCCTGCCTGAGTGAGGCTATAGGAGGGGCTCTGAAGCGGCCCAGGTCCTCTGGCCAAGCTTCCTGAATGGGTGGAAGTAAAAGCTATGCTCAGCAGTTTGCCAGGGCTGAAAATTTGCTGCCCTGTCCAAGTAGAATGGGCTCCAGCTGGGATAGTCTATTGACTAGAGCCCCAAATCAGATAGAACTGCCAAAAGAGCTCCCTGGCCAGACAGGGCCACCAGTTCAGCTCTGGAAATGGGCCCAGCTGCTGGCGGGAATCTCTGCTTGTGTAACACTGCAAGCAGGTACACTATCTACCAATGTCTGAGCACTGGTTGCTGTAAGCCTCACACCCTCTCTGTCTCTTGCTGATCCCCAGTGGTCAAGCCCCACAGATTCCCCCAGTGATTGCCATAAAGAAAGACCTGAGTGGGTCTCCCAGGAAGCGTCCTGCAACACTGGAGGAGCTGTATGTCTTAGTTAGGTTCTCTTTTCCCCCTGGAGAAACCATAAGACCAAGTGGGCCCTCTCTGTGACACTCGGTGTTGACCTAGTGGAGGGGCGATGTGCTCAGTGTGTAGCCACTCTTTTACCCTTCTAATGTGGCCCTTCTTGATCTCTATAGTCCAGGGGTATACTTCAGCCTCACCCCCTAGGTTCTGGCATTTTCACACTGGTTATTTGTCTAAGGATAGTTGGTCTTCTTATGAGGGGGACTGAAGTCTGAATGACTTATGTTGCTATCTTGATAGCATCATTATTAGCAATTGATGTTCCTATAATTTATTCAAATATATTCTTTGACCAAGCACAGCAAAAACACAATTTTCTTTTTATTTATTTTTTTGTTTGTGTGTTTTCTCTTTTTATGGACTAACTTTTCTAACTGGAAGGAGTAAATCCTGAAGATGGAAGTGGGCTGGAAGAAAAATATGATCTGTATTTCATTGATTTTAAGATGCACATTCTCTCACAAGAGGCACACACAAAATTGATTTTTATCTCATTATCGGTAGTGTTTTATAATCTCTGTCAGCCAGTTGAGAGTCTTGAAATAGTTGTCAGTTCCTGCACATACACAAGCTTGGTCATTCCTATTTTATTTTTCAATGCAATTGTTTAATGTGCTTCATTGTTACTACATGTGTTGAGTTTAATTGCCATTTAAAATGGCATTACAAAGATTACACTATGAGTCGTTCTTAAAATGAAATGTCTCTGTGATTACGCAGAAGGGTTCAGAAAAAGAGCAGCCAAACAGTCAGTTTAAATGAATGAAACAAATCTTTGTTGTTGGAGAAATGATACTGATTCCACATTTTGTTGTAAAACAACTTTCAAATATTATGTGGAACCTAAGAAAAGGCAATACCCACAAGTAGATGAAACAGAATTAAATTCTATTTCTGAGATACATGCATAGAATTGCTAACACATTATTACTATACACAAATAGCAATGCAACTAAATGTAGGTGAAATTGCCAACTCGCCTACAATAGACTGAAGACATTTCAAAGCAAAAGGACACTTGTGTGATATATCTTTAAGGCATTGAGTTATGGTTAAACTTTTTTTCTTCATTCTTAATGAAGGGTCTTATAATCAATTGAGTAGTAGAGTTGATAAAATATGATAATACATCAAAAGGTAACTTTGAAGGGGCTGGCTAATATTGACTTAGGGAAAATAAAACTTGTAGTATAAACTTGAATGTGCAGATCGTCTTTTCCTTTTTCCCAGATATTACTCAAAAGCAGCTACTTTGAAAAAAATGTCCCCATTTTTGGTTCCTTATCTCATCTATATTTATTCTAAACTGGTTAATGTTTCTCTAGCATTATATCCAGTGGTGCATTCCATCACAGAATCTTTTTTCTTTTCTCAGTTTTACTTTTTGTATGAATTTGTAAATTTTCTATTTCATTTATCCACTTTAAAAAATGATCTTTCTGAGAACTAACAATTGTTCATATTTACTATGTTCATTTTCTTTTTTTCTCATCTTTACTTACTGTTTTGCCTTTATTATATCTTTACCTTACTTTTCCCATCAATAAATCTATCACCCTATAATGGGTGCCCTCACCAGTTTCTGATGGAAATATTTGCCAGAGTTCATATCCTGAGGCAACAACCAGACCTCTCTGGGAGATTCACATTGATTCCCTTACTTGTTCACTTTGGAAAGAACCAGCCAGGAAGTTCTCCTTGTCTTATTGTCCAGTCCACAGTCAGCTATTATTCTAGCAAGTATTTGTGTATATACACATTCCTAATCGGCTGATCGATATTAAAGAAATAATGTGTTATATAAGTTATGAATATACAAATTGTCATTCAATCAGGATGCCTTAGAGAGTAATAGAATGAATATTTTAAAACAAATAAAAAATTGCTTCATGAGATTACAGAAAATGGAGGAGCCTAAGTAAATGTGATACAAGAAAAGAGGGCTGTTTATAGAGAAAATGGCAAATGTTGAGATTTTATTTATATAGATGTACTATATTCATTTGTCAAAGAATATTTTACTAGCTAGATGTGAAGAATTTGTGAATGACTATGGCTGTGTGTTTAAAGGAATATAATGCTGACTACCTGTCCAATAAGAGCAACTGATGTTTAAAATGAGGAGCTAGATGAACAACAGAGAGACCAGCTTTCCTAGTGTCATGGAGATTGTCACTGTCCTGTCAAACGATTATACATGTGAAGGTTGCTGAGGAAATAGGCTGTGAAGGCTGGGTAAGCTTAATCTGATGGATGGAACTGTAAGAATTCTAATATAAGAGTCAATCAAAAGCTACTCTTTTTTTCTTTTTCATTTATAAGATTTTGCCATACACTTCCCTGCATCCCAATACTCTGACCCTAATTTGTCATTTTATCAGAATGTTTAGGAAAGTTATTCCAATAGTTGGGATGATGTCAGCTGAGTTACTTTAACTAAATTGCCTTGGTCAAGTCACTTTGTCCCTCTGGGCCTTAGTGTATCTAATTGTAAAATGAGAGATGTTGCCCAGGAAAACACTAATGGTTATTGTTATTTGTCACACTGGTGAGTCTTTATTCTGGATACAGTCTGGAAAAGGCTAGTCATTGCTTCTAAGACTTTTCTTGCCCCATCTGTGTCCATCATTGGATCTTCCCACTGTTCTATTATAATTACCAAGTACTTATGGAGACTTTATAAAACAGCAAGATCTTCAAGAAGTAAGCAAATATAGAAGAAGCTCAAATAAAAACAAAAATAGCCTTTTGGAATGGAATTATAAAGTGAGGTGGTAAAAATGCCTTCAGTAATTGGGTTTGATAAAATAGACTTAACATTTAGAAAATAAATTAAATTGGATTGTTTATTCCTTAAAACAATGTAAGATAAAGTAAAAATGTATTACAAGTACTTTGCAAAAATATTTTTATAATCTTAGAGTTACTATATTTTTTTAAGTATGTCGTGAAAGCCAAAAAGCATCAAGGAAAATATCAAATTCACATGTCCAAAATAGAAACAAAATCAAAAGACAAATAAAAAAATCAAAGAATAGATATTTCCATTATATGTAAAATGTTGCTCTAAAAATATATGAAGTGCTTGTACAAAACAAAAAATGGTTTGTATCCATAGATAAATAAGCCAAGATAACATCTGGAAAATTTCAACTAAAGATATAAAATCCCTAATAATCATATGAAAATAGTGTAACTATCAAAATTAACAACAAAACTGTTGATTATCCATTTAAGAATTAAAAATGTTTAAAAAAAATCCAGATTTGGTGAAATTATGTGAAAACAGACCTTTTACTACACTTTTGTCGAAAAAAATCAATCTAGTGTCTGCAATTATCACAGCTTCTACTCTTCTTTTAAGTGGGAATTGTAGGTTAAGCCAGGGTCCAACTCAGGCATAGATAGATGCCATACTATGTTCCTACCTCTCTCAAAGAACAAAGTTTTCTCTCTGACCTTTATTCAAGAAAAACAAAAAAAGAAAAAATAAAAGCTTTTATAATGTTTTATTTAAGTTATGAAGGTCCTGCCCTCAAAAATCAGCAGGTTTGGCCCTATAGGTTTGAATCTCATATTAAGTTCAAGGTTATTAAAGTTTCTTTTCTCCTATTAATCTATTTTGTGTCAACTTTATTATTAGTCCAGCCACAATAACTCAATAGAGGTGGGGGGGGGATTTCCCCCTCCCAAACAGACCTCTGGGAGGTAATTAGCCTTAGATGAGGTCATGATGGAGGAGCCCCATGATGGGATTAGAGCTCTTACAAGAAGCGGAAGAGATACCAGACCTTCCTCTCTCTGCCATTTGAAGACAGAGTGAGAAGGGTGACTGTTTTCAGGCTAAGAAGAGAATCCTCAACAAAAACTGAATCTGCCAGCCCCCTGATCTGCATTTCTTTCTTCTGAAAGAACTGTGAGAAATAAAGTCTGTTAAGCCACACAGCGCATGGTATTTTATTGCAGCAGCTGAACTAAGACAATTACCATTGTTTCCCTGAATTGTTTTCCTATTTTAATCTGTCTTCTACAGAATTACTGGAATGATTTGTTAAATCGTAAATACCATCTTTCACAGTTTTCTGCTTAAAACACTTCAGCAATTCACCATAGCCTTCAGGACAAACTCAACCCCCTCCCCAAATTGACCTATAAGATCCTTCCTGAACCCCAGACACCTCAGCCTCATCTCTGGCTTTCAGTCTAAACATACATATTTTTTCTGCAGTCATTCAAAACTATATAGGATCACACAATCACTCCTTTGAGTCTCTGCCATTTTGTGTGTGTGTGTGTGTGTGTGTGTGTGTGTGTTTGAAGTGTCCTTCCTTATTTTTGCCTTTTAAGGTACCAAATCTATCCTTTGGTACTGAATTCAAATTCATCAGCATCAATCCCCTCTCTTACCACTAGATTGTTTTTAATACTGAATTCTAGTTAATATGTTTATTGTACCCACTCTGTGCTAAGCATTGTGTAGGCATTGATTATACAAGGTTGAATAAAGGAGGCACTGATTCTTGCCTTCCTGAAGCTTAAAATGACCCTCCACTTTATTCTGGTAGCAATACACTATCTCCATTTTCACACTTCTTGTAAGTTTCTCTCTTATACCAGTATGGCAGTCATAATGTTTTACTTCCCTTCTTGTCCACAGCATATAAGTGGTAGCTGGTACCTAGTAAAAGGCTCAATGAAGCTTTTATTGCATGAATAACTTATGATTCTGTGAATTAAATTGTTAAGAAAGTCTATATGAAAGATACTGAATTTAGGATGTGCTGAAATAGTTAATTTGGAGAGTTAGGAGAAGGAAAGACATTGCATAATGGGGACACTTATTTAAGGTTTGTGTGGCATTAAGTAATAAATTAATCTCTCTATATCTCAATTCCGTCGACTGTAAAATTAGGATAATAATATCTACCTTATAGGGTGTTTGTAAATATTAACTGCACAAGCTGAGGTAAAGGGCCTAGCATAATTCTAGGTGCATAGTGAATAAACAATAAAGAATCATCCTCATTGCTATTATATAAGGTATATCTGTTCTTTGGAAGGTTTTAAAAGGAATGAGCTGAAGTTTTCAAATGATTGCTGTGAAAAATGGCACTGTTCCAGATGTGGATAACTGCTATTGTTTTAGCTCAATCTGTAAAATTTCACAAAGTAACAATTTTCTAACAAAATGTAGAAGTGAGTAATTGATATTTATGTTCATTTTAATTACTGTTTATAAGTTATACAGTTAATAGATCTTAAAATTGAGTGCATTATATTGAACAAAGCTTAAGTGTAAGAACATGCTACAGAAAGTTAAGTAATTTCTGATAAATTGTTAACTCTAAAGGCTTAAAAGACGCTTTGATTATTGAAGATAAATATCATAGTTAAAAAACAGGAAAAACTAGAATAGATTTTTTTTAATTCAAAGGCTATTATACACCAGACGCACATTGCCTCAAGTCCTTTATGTGTATTATTGCATATATATTTAAGAACCTATTTACAAAACAGAAACAGACTCACAGAGTTAGATAATGAACATATGGTTACCAGGGGGAAGGATGGGAGGAAGGGATAGTCAGGGAGTTTGGGATCGACATGTACACATGGCTATATTTAAAATGGATAACCAATAAGACCTACTGTATAGCACAGGAAACTCTACTCAATATTATGTGGCAGCCTGTATGGGAGAGGAGTTTGGAAGAGAATAGATACATACATATGTATGGCTGAGTCTCTTTGCTGTGCCCTTGAAACTATCACAACATTATTAATTGGCTATACTCCAATATTATAAAAAGTAAGCTATAATCTAAAGAAGACGTACAAATGCTCAATAAATATGTGAAAAGGTGCTCAATAATATAATCAATTTTGGAAATGAGATAATACTTCACACACACTAGAATAGCTACATTCATTGGAATCCTCTTACACTGCTAGTAGGGATACAAAATGGTACGGCTGTTTTGGAAAACAGTCTGGCAGTTCCTCAAAAGATTAAACAAAGAATTACCATATGAACTGGCAAATCTATACCTTATTATCTAACTAAGAGAATTGAAACTATATTTTCACACACACAGACACACACACACAAACCCTTGTATAGAAATGTTAATAATGGCATTATTCATAATAGCCAAAGAGTAGGTACAACCCAAATATCCATCAAGTGACAAACAGATGAAAAATAATGTGATATATTCAATCAATGAGATATTGTTTATCCAAAATGGAATGAAGTACTGATACATGTTGTAACATGGATGAACCTTTTAAACATGCTAAGTGAAAGCAGCTACTCAAAAAAGGCCACATATAATATGACACCATTTAGATGAAATGTCCAGAATATGCAAATCTTTAGCTATGGAAAGTAGATTAGTGGTCACCTAGGGCTGAAGGGTTGGGGAAAAATAAAGAATGATTGCTAATGGGTAGTGTGTTTCTTTTTGGGATAATCAAATGTTCTGCAAGATTGATTGTGATAATGGTTACAGATGATTGTAACTTTGTGCAAATTCTTAGTGCAGATTCACGGCCTTCTTTCTCAGCCCATGACTCTCAATTTTGTCCTCATTCCCAACCAAACACAAATCCTAAAAGAATTGTGACTGTCCAAAGCCCTGTAAATATTAGGAGAGCATAGGGTTCAAAGCCAACTAAACCCAGGTTTGAATTCAAGCCCTGCCCTTACTAGCTGAGTATATGTTTGCTCTTCAAATTTTAGTTTCTCTCATCTTTGAAATGTTGATAATGACCATGATCCCAAAGGGCTTTTGTGAAGTAATGTGTGTATGTGTGTGTGTATATATATACATATATAGTCTACAACATGCCCCAGAAATGTTCATTTTTTTCTCACATTCTAATGACCTCACTTCCACAACTGAAACACTGACTCCAATAATACTTTGATCTGTTCTCAAACACTCAGCCATCTCCCTGATGGACTAACCTAGTTTTGACAAATGCAGGGCCCTTGTGTTGTGCTCATAACTGTGGAGACCAAAGCAGGCCTCTAACAATTCTCATTCTAATTACAATGTGTGGAGGAGTTTTTCCCGCATCACCCAATTCTCAGACACTAACTGGATATAATATATAACTCCATTCAATTCTGACACTATCTGTGCAGAGATAGTATCGGATTCCACAGGTTAAGGGCTCAGTTCCAGAAGATTGTTAATTGCAAGTCTAAATTGTCACCTGTGCTTCTGCCTGATTGGCTACAAATTGGAGGTTCCAATGACCCTCTCACGGGGTTCAATTAATTTGCTAGAGAGGATCACAACATTCAGAGAAATATTTTATTTACTAGTTTGCTAGTTTATTGTAAAAAAGTATAACTCAGGAACAACCAGCTGGAAGAGATGAATAGGGCAAGGGTGTGGGAAAAGGGCTCAGATTTTCCATGCCTTCTGTGAGCACACCATTCTCTAGGAATCTCAACGTTTTCACCAACCCAGCAGCACTCTAAACCTGTCCTTTTGGAATTTTAATGGAGACTTCATTACATAGGCATGCTTGATTAAGTAATTGGCCATTGGTGCTTAAACTGAACCTCTAGCCCCTCACTGCTTTCCAGAGGTCGGGGATGGGACTGAAAGTTCCAATCTTTTTATCATCACATGTTTAGTTCTCTTGGCAATCAGCCCACACCCTCAGGTGCATCCCCCAGATCACCTGATTAATCTAACAAAAGACACATTTATTGCTCTCATCACGTAGGAAATTCCAAGGGTTTGAGCTCTGTGCCAGAAATGGGACAAAGACCAGATATTTATGTCTCATTATAAAATCACAATATCACAACCTCACTAATCAATTGTTGTACTCCTTCCTGCTGAGTATAGATAGATGTGGCCCAATTTGACATAAGAGTTAAAGCATATTTGCAACCCTCTATTAGATTCTCATGAGAGAGGCTTGAATTCATACCAATGGCAATGAAGATATGCTAGTTACATCTACAGTCACTTCAGGAGACAAAGCTTATTCTTTTATTTTATAATACATGTTTGATCTTTTTATTTTAGTCATCAATAAGGAGTTCAAAATCTTAAAACAACAAAAAAGACACACAAAAACAGAATGCGGTATTATAATATGTACATATATGTATGTATATGCTTATACACATTCACAAACACACACTAATTGTGTGGTAAATGCAATTTTATCCTAAGATGACAAAAGAGAGTAAAGTACTAATTGATTTTCATTTCCAAGTAAACTAAATATGAAAGGTTAATGTGAGCTTTAATCAAGTTGGAAGGACTCAGAAAATGCAGGGCTTGAGTTAGACGGGCCTTTCATGGTTTTAATATTTGGATATATATATTTTTAAAAAGACATTGATATTCTAGGTTATGATACTTGCATGAGCAACTAAGAATCCTAATTAGGGTAAAGGTGAGAGACCACAGTGAACTGAGACCCTAAGGAAATAATGGAGCTATCAAAGTCCTTACTATATCCATATATATATATATATATATATATATATATATATATATATGTATATGTATATCACATATATTTGCAGTACAAACCAAGAATAATACTGAAGGTAAATCATGATTTATCTTCATTTAAATGGTGAATATAAAGTCCTGTTTATATGACTTATGGAGTCTGAGAAATGCACATTTCCTTTTGGAGCGTTAACAAATGAGTGAGCACTCAGATCAAGAGAACCATTCATTTAGGAAGAAGATACACTTGATCTTGTACTTAATCAAGAAACACATTTCCCTAGATTAAAAAAAATAATCCAAGGGAATTAGGAATGCAAGGTCGTCTCCCATGCAGAAAGGTCGGAGCAAACCCAAGGCACTTTATAAAATTGGCAAGCTTGGCAGAGTGGTATGCAAGGACTACTATTTCCACAGCAGAGCTGGATGGCTTGGGAAAGACAGGGAGAGGAGGATCTTACCACATTACTCTCTTGTTTTAAAGTCTGCAATGATAACTGTTATCCAAAGCAAAGGTTTTAAACATTTTCAAGCATCTAAGACAGAATTTCTCAACTTTGGCACTATAAGTATCCTGGGCTGGATAGATCCGTGCTGTGATGGCCTGTCCTGTGTATTGTAGGATGGTTAGAAGCATTCTTGGCCTCTACCCACTAAATGCCAAAAGTATCCCTACCCCTAGTCAGGAAATGTCTCCAAACATTGGCATTTTTCCTCGGTGCAGAGGTGGGGATGTACAAAATCACCAACAGTTGAGAATCACTGCTCTAAGACCTATTGTGGCCCTCCCCATCTCAGAAACATATTTTATGTACAGCAGAATAAAAGTAGATCAGATCTTAGGTCATTGCCACACACACTCTCCTTTTACCACTTAAATGCCTTAAGAAAAGCATACTCTCTACTTCTTCACCTTTATGAGTCCATTATAACTCAGCTCAGATCCTAATTCCTCCTGAAGCCTTTCCTGATGATACTAGTTTCAATTAGCTGCCTCTGTTCTTTTTTCTCACTCATACTTTTACCAATCATAGAATTTGCCATGCTGCATTGCAATTCTTTGTTAACTTACCTGTCTCTTTTCCTAGCAGGGTTTAAGGTCAAAGAATCTTTCTTGTCCATCTCTTAATACATGAAGCCTTACATAAAAGTGCTGTGAAAAAAAAAAAACTACTGAGTGAAGGAATGGATGAATGTGAGATTTATATCTCTGCTATGATGCATAACTTAAAGAAATTGGAAGATGAGATATGGACATCGAATAATTGAAGAATCAAAGTAAACCATCTGATATTCAGAAGGAAAAGGAAATAAAGACTTCAGGAGGGAGAAACATAAAGTTTGGACAGATTTGTTCTGTGAGCAGTGCACCGAAATATAATCACCACCTCTGGGTTCTCTTCTTTGGAAAGTGGATTACTTTGCATGAATCTCTCTAATAGTGGGAAGCCAGGGACCTAGGCAAAGTCATCACGTTGTCAAAGCTTAGGAATGGAAACTGTTAGAGTTGGAATGAGCCACCACACATTTCTAGTCTCTTAAGATTGTTTTTCAATCTCTTTATCGAATTATTATTTTAGTAGTTTAGGATTGTGTCTACTTTATGTTGCAAAAGATGATCATTCAGATACCTAAAGATACTTTGCCCATGCCAAACCTTCTCTTTTCTATGTTAAACATTTCTAGTACCTTTAACTATTCTTCCTGTGCCCTGGTTCCTGGACTCCTCATCAAGCTATATTCAAATGAGGAAAACTTGGAGTAAATTGTTGCAGTTTTAGATTCAGTTCAATTATTCATCGTAGGAAATAGTAAATTTCACCCAGGCTTTATAATATTCTCCTTCCTCATCCATAAATTTGAAGTCATTTTTTCTTCCTTAGATTCTTGTGAGGAAAACTCAAAATAATCTAAAATTTTTTCAACTTTTGATTGGCACTTAGCAACTGCTTCATAAATGTCAGTCTCCATGTTTCATATCCACCCCGTGTTCCTCTTTCTCTTACACTCTCCTTTGATTTATTATGGCAAGTTACCTATGAATAATACCCTTAAGAGAATTACTGCCTACTCTTTTTTTTTTTCATCATTTTGCCTTCTTTTCAGAATTGTCCTCACCACTCTTACATCAAAACAATCAAAGAGGGCTTCCCTGGTGGTGCAGTGGTTGAGAGTCCGTCTGCCAATTCAGGTGGACGCAGGTTCACGCCCCGGTCCGGGAAGATCCCACATGCCGCGGAACAGCTGGGCCCGTGAGCCACGGCCGCTGGGCCTGGGCGTCCTGTGCTCCGCAGCAATGGAAGAGGCCACAGCAGTAAGAGGCCCGCGTACAGCAAAACACAAAACAAAACAAACAAACAAAAAAACAATCAGAGAGATTTCTTTAAGTACTACTATCACTAATTAATTAATAATAATAGAGACCTTAAAGTGCTTCTTCCAACTCTGTCTTTTGAGGAAATGGTCTATGTTCAAGGCCATCTCCACTTCAAAGCATGCTTATTTGACTATGGCATGATACCAGAAAAATCATTCACACTGCTGCATACATATGCCTACACACAGGGATATAGGGGAAATATACTGGGTAAAATTAGGTAAAAAGAGAAGTAAAAGAAATTGGAACTCCATACAAAGACTATAATACAGTGAGTATAAAATTATAATTGTTTCTAAATACAATCTGCTGGAGAACAAGGACAACAGCTATGTCGTCTTTGTGTTAGGGAGTCACATGGTAAAAATTCACAGATAGAAATAAGGGTTGAGATGTTGCAATGTGTAGAGTAGAAACTTGAATAATATTTATAAAGCATTATGTAAATAGCTATAATATAATGGCTAGATATGTTTTAGAACAAATGATTAGGCCATATGGAAAAATATTTAAAAGGTCACATCTCGTTTCCTTAGAAATTACTTTGCTTACTGAGCAAGTAGTAAACAGACATACATGCAAAGATAAATGCTTTTCTCAGACTCCTGTTTTTTTTTTTTACTTTTTTAACCACGAAAAATAGGAAATCTGAGTTATCTATTGGTACATAACAGATTATCCCCAAATGTAGTGGCTTAAAACAACATGCATTTATTATCTTACAGTTTCTTGGGATCAGCAGCTTGAGAGTGGTTTAGATGGGAGTTTCTGGCTTGGGGTCTCTCACAGGGTTTCAGACAAGCTGTCTGCTGGGCTGCAGTCATCTGAAGACTTGATTGGGGTTTGAGGTTCCACTTCCCAAAGGGCTTACTCACCTGGCTGCTGGCTTGGGGGGGGTCTCAATTCCTAGTTATATAGGTCTCTCTTCAGGGCTGACTTAGTGCCCTCAAGGTATGGAAGCTGGTTTTCCCTCAGAGAGAGAGAGAGAGACACACACACACAGAGAGAGAGAGAGAGAGAGAGAGAGAGAGAGAGAGAGAGAGAGAGAGAGAGGAGAAATCAAGACAGATAACACAGTACTTCTTTATAGCCTAGTTTCTGTGTCATACACTGTCAATTACCGTATTCATTAGAAATGAGTCATTAAGTCCAGCCCACATTCAAGGGGAAGGGAAAAACATTCATATGTTATAATAGACATAAATACAAACAAAAAAAAGATGATGGAGAGGGAGAGAGGGAGGGAGGAAAGAAGGAAGGCAAGGAGGGAGAGAGGAAGGAAAGAAGGAGAAAGAAAGGGTATGGAAGAAAGAGATTGCAACTAAGTTTATAGCAATAGGGTCTAGGGATAGTTCACTGTGCATGTGGTTGGGGAGGGAATCACATTCGTATTCTTAGACTAATATTGGAGGCAGAAGATCTAGATTAATATCAAACTTTTGGGACTCCCTTTGATAGGATCCATTTAAGTCATTTTTTCCCTAAAATCCTCAGTTTCCTCATCTGTAAAACAAGGTAGAATACAATGATGGTATTTTTCCTACTCTACTATTCTCAGAGTGGAGGTGTGAGAAAACAAGGGGACAATTTAGGATGAGTACATTTAGATCAAAACATTATTTCTTCAAGGACATTAATAATATCTATTAGGCTTATGTGTTTGAGCCATCTAATGCTGCAGAACAAAATACATCCAAAATGTAATGTCTCAAAAATATATCTTATTCTCTTTCATGGCTCTCTTTGGTACTGGGTTCAGCTGAGGTCTGTAATGTGATTGGAGTCAAATGGTAGCTGTGTCCAGAGTGAGCTGAAGGTTTGCCTGTGCAGCACATACAACACGGCTGACTCACAGCTGATGTCGCTGTTGCTGGTTGGAACTCAGGAGCAGCTGGCAACAGAGCACCTGCACATGGCCTTTGCATGTGGTCTGGGGTTTTCACAGCATTGCTGCTAGTTTTTCAAAAGGCAAGAAACAGAAGTTTCCAGGCCAGTTAAGGGCTGTTTATATGTTGGAATGCCAAAGCATCACTTCCTCCCTATTCTATTGTTCAAAACACTTAGATTCTAGGGAGTAAAGTTATAAGCTTCACCTCCTGATACTGGGAAAGTTATAAGGTCACAATTGCAAAAGGAAGAGGAGGAGGGGAAATGTTTCTGCAACCATTTTTAGAAAATACAGTGTGCCACAATGTGATTATGTGACAGATATAAGGACCTTGAATGCAGAGACTCTGAAAATATTTGCATTTATAAAAAGTCCTGAGTCAGTTGTGAATTCTACAGATGTCTGTAATTATTCATTGCTGTCTGCTGATTCATGGTCACAAGAGCTGCCTTACTTAGCAGGGCATGCTCATCTCTCAGGCTGCAAATTTAACAGTTAAAATGTGGTCAACACAATTAGGATAACAATGTGGTTGATTAAAAATATATTTGGGGCTCATATCATCCTTTACTTTAGAAATTTCCTGTGAATGTGTATATGTGCGTGTGGTTCTGTGAACATGTCCATTTAGTTTCTGAATATTTAATTGCTTGTCACATACAGATTTAGCAAAGTGAGTGAAATACACAAATTGACTTTTGATTTCTTGATATTGTTATTTAAATCAACATTCACCGTCGTCAGTCCACCAACAGTATAGACATAATGTTACACTGAGTTTATAGAGGATGTTAATTACACACCAGGTTTCCATAATTTCCCCTTATATCTTGGCCATCTAACAAGTAATAATTATAGATTTATAATTATAGATTTTTATTTGATATGATAAATTAGAACCAACCTCACCATTTCACCACAGTTCTGTTTAAAACATTCTGTATTAAGTTTAAAATGTTTTAAGAAATGTGATGGCTTTGTCAAAAGTCAGTTTTTAGCTTCTAGGAGAAAAGAACTAAATTTATAAGAAGACCATGCAAAGTGATAGTTCTCTGATTTGACAAGAAATTAACAGTAGAACAATTTTAAAAAACGACGCTTTGGAAAATTTATTCTTTCTTTTTTATATTGTTATGTTTTTGCCACACTTTGAAATGGAAGATTTAAAATCATATTTGACTAAGACTACAGATGCAGACAAATCAGCTCTTTACATCATATGGAGGATCTTCCATTTCTGGCAGGAGCAGACTTAGGTTGGTTTGCCCAAAATCCCCTGTTAGAACAACTAGAGAAATAAGAGAAAAATTAAAACACACTTTTGAAAGCACTGGAGAGCTACCCAGAACGTTGAAGAACTATGGTGTCAAACAAGAGAGAGGGAAACTTATATAGATGATCCCAAATTTTCCTTTCTCCTGGAGGCAGTTGTTAATACTAAATGTAGTGGCTGAAAAGTTGAGCAGAACATTCAGTAGGTTTGTGGAGCTGGTGGTACAGACATTGCAGTTTAGGGATGACTATGGCATCTAAGACAAGACCCACAGCAGATCCAGATAACAGGATTACAGACACACACACAAAATAAATGACCGTTACATTCTAGGAAATAAAAGACAAGATGGAGAATCTCACCAGAAAATGGGATAACTATAGAAAAGAATCAAATAGAATGTCTGGAATTTTAAAATGTAATTACAAATTAAGGATTCAAATAAAAACTAAAGATAAAATTAAGAAACTGGGAAATATATCATAAGACAATATCCTGCCTACTGGTGCTCTGGATTTCCTTCCAGTTTTATCTTCTCAGATTCTTTTACTTCTTTATCCCTTGTGATGGTTAATTTTATGTGTCAGTTTGACAGAGGGTGCCCAGACATTTGGTCAAACATTATTCTCAGTGTGTCAATGAGGGTGTTTCTGGAAGAGATTAATATTTGAACTGGTAGACTGAATAAAGCAGACTGCCCAACTTAAGGTGGATGGGCCCCACCCAATCAATTGTAGATAGAACAAAAAGGCTGAATAACTGGGGACTCCTTCTACCTGTCTGCTGAACTGGAGCACTGATCTTCTATCCTAAGACTCAAACTAAAATATTGGCTTTTCTTGGGTCTTAGGGCTATTGGCTTTTGGACTGGAACTTATACCATTGGTTTTCTTGGTTCTTAGGCCTTTGGACTAGAACCTGAACTACACATTGTCTCTCCCGGGGGTCCAGCTTGTTGACTGCAGATCTTGGTACTTCTCAGCCATGGTAATCACATGAGCCAATTCCTTACAATAAATTAACTATCATTTATCTATGTATGTACACACACACACACACACACACACACACACCCTATTGATTCTGTTTGTCTGGAGAATCCTCATACATCTCCTTTCTGCATCACTGCATAATTCCCTACTCACGCATTCCCATTGGCACATATATAAGTTCTAGTATCACTGCCCTTAACCTCAGTTTTCTCTTCTGTTTACTGCTCATTTGTTGCTTACTCCTTGGGTACACTTTTTCACTTCCATTTTTCTCTTTCTGATAGTGTGATATTGAGGGGGTGAGGTAAGCGGAGGGGAGGTGGAGATGGCCAATAAACCAAAGCTCTGAATGGAGATTCCAGGTGAAGGTTAAACATATCTCCTATTAAGCTCCTAAAATTCAAAAAATACAGGAAAAAAATTTATTTGCTGTCTTTTTGGCACATATATACAATGAAATATTACTCAGCCATAAAAAGAAACAAAATTGAGCTATTTGTAATGAGGTGGATAGACCTAGAGTCTGTCATACAGAGTGAAGTAAGTCAGAAAGAGAGAGACAAATACCGGATGCTAACACATATATATGGAATTTAAGAAAAAAAAAATGTCATGAAGAACCTAGGGGTGGGCTTCCCTGGTGGCGCAGTGGTTGAGAGTCCGCTTGACGATGCAGGGGATGGGGGTTTGTGCCCCGGTTCGGGAAGATCCCACATGCCGCGCAGAGCGGCTGGGCCCGTGAGCCATGGCCACTGGGCCTGCTGAGCCGCAAGAGGGAAGAGATATGGGAACATATGTATATATATAACTGATTCATTTTGTTGTAAAGCAGAAACTAACACACCATTGTAAAGCAATTATACTCCAATAAAGATGTTAAAAAAAAAATAAATAAATTTGATAAATTGACTAAAGGCAAAACTGTATGGCCCTACCTTTTTTTTTTAAAAGAAAATATTCTTTGTCCAAATAGGAAATATTGGTGCTTGGTTTAAAAACTGCCAGAGTCATACAACCTTGATCTAGCATGGCAGCAAGACCAAAAAATATACGTCAGCTTATGCACTAAGCCGCCAATAACATAGCCAAAAGCAGAAAATGTGTAAACACACTGACATTTGGATTCAAACAAGGTGAAAAAATTATTTCCAGATGACATTTTTGCCTTACTGCAGGTATTTCATTGAAATTCATGATCAGAAGATGACACTGTTCAAAGTACCAGGCCCTTTGTTTTGTTGGTAGCTGTCTGATGAGTGCTTAACTGTCAGTCTTTGTAATCAAGTCTTTTCCCGTTTTTCTCCTGGAGAATGGCAATAGTTTTCCCATGTATTCTGTTGCTTCTTCTTGGGTAGCTGATGATGCTGTTTTTGACTCTGAATATTACCCATTATCTCTCTCACTTCTCCATGAAGTGTTGTCTTTGTTTTAAGTGGTAGCATGATGTAGGCAAAGGAGGGGAGATAATGACTAATTTTGTGGCAGTTGAATAGCTTGGTTTACAATTGAACCTCATTTCTATTTGTAAGTGAATCTTAGGGACAGAACTGGCTTGCATCCTTCCATGCTTTTTAAGCGTTATGATCTTTGGTGAATTACTCTTCCTATTCCCATTTCTTTTATCTGCTAAATTAAACAGTAATTATTTCCTGTTAATGTCAGGAATATAGACTATATGTATATAGAGTATAGAATATGTATAGACATGGAATGTAATATAATCTTATATAACATAGTATTTTAATATAGACTATTAAGTTAGGAAAAAAACTAATAAAATATAGCTATAATGAATTTTAAATATCCCTGTGAATTAAATAATTTTTTCTCAGTAAATATACACATTTTTAAATTTAAAAATTCATGGGTAAAAATACATATAACATAAAATTTACCATCTTACCCATTTTAAACTGTACAGTTCAGTGGCATTAAGTACATTCATATTGTTGTGCAATCATTATCATCATCCATCTGTAGAAGTCTTTTCATCTTACAAAAATGAAACTCTATACCCATTGAACAGTCCCTCCTCCCTGGAGCCCCTGGCAACCACCATTCTACTTTCTGCCTCTATGAAAGTGACTGCTCTAAGGACTTCACACCAGTGGAAACATACAGCATTCTTTTCGCTAAATTGACTAAGAATAATGTCCTCATGTACATCCAAGTTGAAGCACATTTCAGAATGCACTGCCTCTTTAAGACTGAATAATATTCCATTACATGCATACACCAAATTTTATTTACCCATTCATCCACTGATGGACACTTGGGTTGTTAACACTTTTTGGCTATTATAAGTAATGACAACGGCACTGAAGTTAAAACAATGGCTGCCCACCTATGTATGTGCACCTCTGTGTCTTCAATCAGAATTAGCAATTAGTAATCAGAGCACAGATCCCTTATATTTGAAGGACAGGGTCCTTATTGCCCACCCTGGCCCCTGCGAACTGCTTCAGGAACATGTATACAGCCACCTGCCACAGTGCTAAGTTTGAGGGATGAATAACTGCTACCAAGCTAAGAGCTAAAATTGACCAAAGAAACCCACAACGTACTATCCAAGCCTTCCCGTTGAAGTTACAAGCCTTCAAATAGACTCCTGTGTTTCAAAATATTTACATCAGATAGATTCTGCCATGGTAATTGTTGTCTAGCTGCAGAGACAGGTTCCTGGGGTGTGTCCTACTCTGCCATGTTCCTAGAATCTTTGGTTCGGTAAATATTTTGAGAAAAATGGATGGCCAAAATACACATAAAAAAATGCTCAGCATAACTGATTATTAGAGAAATGCAAATCAAAACTATAATGAGGCATCACATCACACTGGTCAGAATGGCCATGATCAAAAAAATCTACAAACAATAAATGCTGGAGAGGGTGTGGAGGAAAGGGAACCCTCCTACACTGTTGGTGGGAATGTAAATTGGTACAGCCACTATGGAGAACATTATGGAGGTTCCTTAAAAATAGGGCTACCATATGACCCAGCAACCCCACTACTGGGAATATACCCTGAGAAACCATAATTCAAAAAGATACATGAACCCCAATGTTCATTGCAGCACTATTTACAATAGCCAGGACATGGAAGCAAACTAAAGATCCATCAACACAGGAATGGATAAAGAAGATGTGGAATATAACTCAGCAATAAAAAAAAGAACAAAATAATGTCATTTGCAGCAACATGGATGGACCTAAAGATTGTCATACTGAGTGAAATAAGTCAGACACAGAAAGACAAATATCGTACGATATCGCTTATATGTGAAATAAAAAAGAGTACAAATGAACTTATTTACAAAATACAAGTAGATGCACAAATGTAGAAAACAAACTTATGGTTACCAGGGGATAAGAGGAAGGGAGGAATAAATTGGGAGACTGGGACTGACATATACACACTACTATATATAAAATATATAACTAATAAGAACCTGCTGTATAGCACAGGGAACTCTACTCAGTACTCTGTAATGACCTATATGGTAAAAGAATCTAAACATGAAAGAAGAGTGGATATATGTATATGTATAACTGATTCACTTTGCTGTATACCTGAAGCTAACACAACACTGTAAATCAACTAGACTACAATAAAAACTAAAAAAAAAAAAAAACTATTTTGAGAAAAATTAACAAAGAAGTGCACACTTTGCTGTTCTTTATGTTTCTTCACTTATTCAATTCATTCATTCATTCATGGATTGAGTGTCTGCCATTGATAGACCTCTAAGATTCCAAGGCAAATATGTAATTACAGCCTCCTAGCTTCTAAAAGTGTGAAATCAAATAGGATAGACAAACATAAGTAAACAATTGCAGTACTATGTGACTTGTGCTCTAATTGAACACTATACATGATTCAGGGTATCATCCCTTCTGCTTGGGTGAGAGGGAGAGGTTGGGAGAGCCCAGGGAATATTTCCTTTAACTCACAGCTAGCTCCTTCACGTGAATAATTGGTGAAACCTGGAGGCCTTTTCTGCTCCCTCTTCACCTTGGCTGCTTCACCACCTCCAAGGTTCTCTAAAGAAGACAATCTTGTATCAAATGTGAGCAATTGGGTGAACTCTTGTGTTTTACCTACAGCCTCCCTTTGTAACCTCCTTTCCTCTCTCTTTCAGTAGTTCACTGATTTCATAAGGATGAGTACTTTCTCTTTAATCCTAGTCTTTCCTTTTCCTCATGCATTTGTTCATCAATTTATTCATTCATTCAGTAAACATTTTTTGAACACCTACTGTGTTCTAGGGACGATGCTAGGCATTTTGTTACTCCCTGAAAAGAAGAGCAGTAATCAAGACAAGTTATGGCCTCTGCATTCTGTAATATTGTCTAGTGAGGAATATAGACAATCAATAAATATATCAAATTAGATGAAATAGTTTACTTTCTCTCTGTTTCTGTCTCCATGTCTCTGTATCTGTCTGTCTGTCTCTCACACACACACTTTTATACAATAAATTTTTAAATAACTTTCATAAGGTTTATGTTCTAATGGACTTACAAAACACTCTTTAGCAGTTCCATTTAATGCTGCTTCTTTAATGCCATCGGCCCACATAAACGGATATTTCTTTCTTCTTCTCTTTGTCCAGTCTCCATATCTATCCTGAGGTGGTTCCTTTTATTGAGAAGGCTCTTTGCAGCTCAGTTTGTTTTATTCTTCAGTCTTCCACAGGAGATGGACACACAATCAATTCCAAGTCCTATTGGCTCCTGTTCCTGTTACCCTGTCATACCAGGTCCAGAGTAATTCAGGCCTTCCATGGAAGCGGCTTTGGAGAGCACCTGCTATTTCTGTCTGACAGTGTGCCACATCTGCTCTGCCTTTGTCCACTCACCAGGGACAGAAGTGGAGCATGGTGAGACATCATGTACTGCATTATTTAGCAACGAGTGGGGAGGACACCCCTAGAGAAGAATGTAATTTTAAACTGGAAAAAAAATGATTAAGAATCATGGGCGTGAAAGAAACAGCAGCAAGCAGATGTTGTAAAACATGGGTAAGGAGGAAAGAAAGGCGACAGCTGAGAGTGAATTAATTTTACTCCTAAATCTTGCATCCTTACTCAATCATGCCAGATGGGGAAGCAATCAAGAAGACATAAGGTCCTGTTGGTCTCACTGCTCTTCCCACAAGAGAACTGGTTGAAAGTACCTTCCCATAGCAGCAGAATGATAAAATCAAATGCACTGTTTCATTTATTAATCAAGATTCAATTTATCTCACTCATTTGAGACGGCAAGCTGTGGTGGAAAAGAGCAGTCTTTGGGTGAGAGACATAGCTTTGAATCTTAATTCTTTTCCTTGCTACCTGTATGACCTTGACTAAATGTCTTTTCCTTTTTGAGCCTTAGGATTCTCACTTACAAAAGATTAAGAGCTAACATGTATTGAGACCTTACTTTGTGCTGGGCATTATGCTAATTGTTTTATTTTATTGCCTTATTCAATCCTTCCAAAAAGGTTTTGAGGTATATATTATTAACTGGTTTCTACAAGAGGAAAAAAAAAAAAAGAAGCTAATTTAAGGAGTTTAATTAACTTGTAAAGGTAGCAATCTAACGTAGACATCAGTTGCATGGGGGCAAAGTCAGGAGTGCCTGCGTTCAAATCCCAGATTTATCATGTAAACTTCGACATCTATTTTAACCTCTTTTTGCCACATTGTCTTATCACATTTATCACATTTCATAGATAAATGTGGGTATTGAGAATAGCTGCATCGTATAATGGTTATGGAATTAGATGAGACAGTGTGTGTTTTTAGTATCATTCCAGGAATACGATAACTGTTCAACATACATATTAATCAATACTATGTAAAATATAGTATGTATATATTAATATATTATTATCATCATTGCTATTTTTAGATTTTTATCCTGGATTGCTCAGTGTCTAAGTCACAGATCTAAATTTAAACCCAGGTTTATCTGACTCCAAAGCCCTCACTCTACTCACAGCAATAATAAGTGCTCTTGTGAGAGTTAATTGCTGTAGCCCATGGAAATCTCAACACATATTAGTTGCTAAATACTTTCTGATTCCTCCTAGACCCTCCGCTTTTCCTTCTAGCTGTCAAGAATATCAAACCTTGCATTTGACAAGGCCTACACATCTCTCTCTCTTTCAGTTTTGCATATAGATGTCTCTAATTATTATCTTCCTCAAATGGTTCTTTTTCAAACTATTTCCTGGACTTCTTTTCCTTGTTCTACCCTATAAATATTGATGATATTCAGCAAAATATCATCAATACTTGGCCAAATTCTCTCCTTCTTCATGTTCTCTTATACCATTTATATGTCAATTACTCTAATAAAAAACACTTGTTGAGAAAAGACTATTTTAAATGATTACTGCAAGGAGTGGGGGAAAGGGGACTATTGTGATAGGACAATGGGTCTTGTTACAATAGAAAGAACACTGAGATAAATAGCATTGGTATAATTAAACAGTAGATAACATTTTATCCTGAGGCCACCCTATTTTCAGATGAAGCTCTCACATATAGGTTGTACACTGGCTCCAGCCGAGGGCTATCCAACAACCAGGGACCTGGGGGAAGGGAAGAATCTTGACCAAAGTTTGGTTAAC
This sequence comes from Neophocaena asiaeorientalis asiaeorientalis, assembly GCF_003031525.2. Lineage (NCBI taxonomy): Eukaryota > Metazoa > Chordata > Mammalia > Artiodactyla > Phocoenidae > Neophocaena > Neophocaena asiaeorientalis. Next base: position 2,750,860 of record NW_020175398.1, on the reverse strand, counting down.
AAGTATTTTGTTCTGATTGATCAATAAGGACAAGTGGCTTAATCATTTCTCAGGAAAATAATGGAAATTTGGAAGGTCTTCCTCCAGTTTTCTCCTAGGTAAATAAGGGTGGGGTCTCATTTGGGGAAGGTAAGACGTTTCCTGAACCACAAAAGGGTGGGAAGATTTCAGAACCTCTTCAGTTTTTCAAGATCACAGAGCCTGGGTAAAGTTCAACAATGTTCAATATCAAAGTTATATCTAGATATGCCTAAGTATGCTGGTTAGATATTACCACCCTGAAACAACATAATCTTTTCAACACAGTATTTCCAAAACTAAACTCATCCTTCCTGAAAAAATTGAAATTTCTTTTGCCTTTGCTTCTTTTCTTGGTGACACCACCAGAAAAGGCATAGTCACCTAAAATAGAAATCTGGTGATTGAAAGGAAGGAAAAAGGAAAATGATTTCCTTAATCCAACTTCCTCTGAGTGTCACATATTTAACATGTATAAATATATACAAATAGGAGAAGGCAATAGACATGTAAAAATAATATTTTAAAAATTGACCAAGATATATGTGGAAATAAGAAAATGACTAGAATACTGATAACAGCAGGGACTTTTTTTAAATAAACAGAATTATATAGAAGTAGATGTTGAGCTGAACATGTAGTTACATCAATAAAATGTCAACTGAAAAAAATGCACAACCTAAAAATTGAGAACTATATTTTATTGGGCAGACTTACTGAGGACTATTGCTCTGAAGGACTGTTACGAAGAGGTAAGGGAGGAGCCAGGATATATAGGAGATATTTTGCTGTAAAAAAAATGTCATCTAACATCAAAAGATTATTGCTAATCACAAAAATAGATGTCTCAAGTTTATGATTTTGGTGTTTTCCTATGTATGAGAAGATGCAAGAGTCTGTGCTTATTAAAATTATTCCCTAGATATGCACCTTAAATATCTAAGGCAGTATCCTGTTTTTCTCCATCCATAATTTCCCTCAGTGTACACGGGGCGTGGGGTGGGGGCAGGGAGGGCATGCTGCAGTGACTGATGGCTTTATGGCATCAATGTCCTTTGTTTACTGGAATGGCAGGTGACATTTTTTTGCCTGCAAAAATGATATTCTTTTTCTCTTGTTAAAGGTACTATAAGATCAGACCAGAAATAAATGAAAGAGAAACAAAGAAAATAATAACAAAAATCAATAAAACTAAAAGTTTGTTCCTGGATAAACCTTTAACCAGATTCATAAAGAAAGAGAAGGAGAGGAATCAAATCAATAAAATTAGAAACAATAAAAGAGAAATTACAACAGACACTGCAGAAATACAAAGGACCATAAGAGACTACTACAAGCAACTATATGCCAATAAAATGGACAACTTGGAAGAAATGGACAAATTCTTGGAAAGGTACAATTTTCCAAGACTGAACCAGGAAGAATTAGAAAATATAAACAGACAAATCACAAGTAATGAAATTGAAACTATGATTAAAAATCTTCTAATAAACAAAAGTTCAGGACCAGATGGCTTCACTGGCAAATTCTATCAAACATTTAGATAAGACTTAACACCTATCCTTATCAAGCTCTTCCAAAAAATGGCAGAGGGAGGAACACTCCCAAATTCATTTTACTAGGCCATCATCACCCTGATACCAAAACCAGACAAAAATGTCACAAAGAAAGAAAATTACAGACCAATATCACTAATGAACATAGACACAGAAATCCTCAACAAGATACTAGCAAACAGAATCCAACAACATATTAAAAGGATCATACAAAATGATCAAGTGGGATTTATTCCAGGAATGCAAGGATTCTTCAATATATGCAAATCAATCAATGTGAAACAACATATTAACAAATTAAAGAATGAAAACCATATGATCATCTCAATAGATGCAGAGAAAGCTTTTGACAAAATTCAACTATGCATTTATGATAAAAACTCTCCAGAAAGTGGGCATGGGGGAACTTACCTCAACATAATAAAACCCATATATGACAAACCCACAGCAAACATCATTCTTAATGGTGAAAAGCTGAAAGCATTTCCTCTAAGATCTGGAACAAGGCAAGTATGTCCACTCTCACCAGTATTATTCAACATAGTTTTGGAAGTCCTAGCCATGGCAATCAGAGAAGAAAAAGAAATAAAAGGAATACAAATTGGAAAAGAAGAAGTAAAACTATCACTGTTTGCAGATGACATGATACTGTACATAGAAAATCCTAAAGATGCCACCAGAAAACTACTAAGCTAATCAATGAATTTGGTAAAGTAGCACAATATAAAATTGATGCACAGAAATCTCTTGCATTCCTATACACCAGCAACAAAATATCAGAAAAAGAAATTAAGGAAACAATGCCACATACAATCACAACAAAAATAATAAAATACCTAGGAATAAACCTATACAAGGAGGCAAAAACCTGTATGCAGAAAACAATAAAACACTGATGAAAGAAATCAAAGATGATACAAACAGATGGAGAAATATGCCATGCTCCTGGATTGGAAGATTCAATATTGTGAAAATGACTATATTATCCTAAAGCAATCTACAGATTCAATGTAATCCCTATCAAAACACCAATGGCATTTTTCACAGAACTAGAACAAAAAATTTTCCAATTTATGTGGAAATACAAAAGACCCCAAATAAGCAAAGCAATCTTAAGAAAGAAAAAACAGAGCTGGAGGAATCAGGCTCCCTGAATTCAAACTATGCTACAAAGATACAGTAATCAAAACAGTATGGTACTGGCACAAAAAACAGAAATATAGATCAATGGTACAGGATGGAAAGCCCAGAGATAAACTCATGCATCTATGGTCACCTAGTCTGTGACAAAGGAGGTAAGAATATAAAATGTAGAAAAGACAGCTTATTCAATAAGTGGTGCTGGGAAAACTGGACAGCTATATATAAAAGAAAGAAATTAGAACACTCCATAACACATACACAAAAATAAGCTCAAAAGGATGAAAGACCTAAATGTAAAACCAGATACTATAAAACTCTTAGAGGAAAACATAGGAAAAACACTCTTTGACATAAACTACAGCAAGATCTTTCTTGACCCACCTCCTAGAGTAATGGAAATAAAAACAAAAATAAACAAATGAGATCTAATGAAACTTAAAAGCTTTTGCACAGCAAAGGAAACCATAAACAGGACAAAAAGATGACCCTCAGAATAGGGGAAAATATTTGAAAACAAAGCAGCAGACAATGGACTAATCTCCAAAATATGCAAACAGCTCATGCAGTTCAATATCAAAAAACAAACAACCCAATCCAAAAATGGGCAGATGACCTAAAGAGACATCCCTCCAAAGAAGACATACAGATTGCCAAGAGACACATGAAAAGATGCTCAACATCACTAATTATTAGAGAAATGCAAATCAAAACTACAACGAGATATCACCTCACACTGATCAGAATGGCCATGATCAAAAATCTACAAACAATAAATGCTGGAGAGGGTGTGGAGAAAAGGGAACCCTCTAGCACTGTTGGTGGGAATGTATAAATTGACATAGCCACTGTGGTGAATAATCTGGATGTTCCTTAAAAAACTAAAAATAGAACTACCATATGACCTAGCAATCCCACTACTGGGCATATGCCCTGAGAAAACCATAATCCAAAAGGACACATGTACCCCTATGTTCATTGCAGCACTATTTACATTAGTCAGGACATGGAAACAACTTAAACATCCAATGACAGGTGAATGGATAAAGAAGATGTGGTACATTTGTACAATGGAATATCACTCAGCCAAAAAAGGAACGAAAGTGGGTCATTTGTTGAGATGTGGATCCACCTAGAGTCTGTCATACAGAGTGAAGTAAGTCAGAAAGAGAAAAACAAATTTTTTATATTAATACATATATGTGGGTCTAGAAAAATGGTACAGATGAACCTATTTCCAGGGCAGGAATAGAGATGCAGATATATAGAACAGACATGTAGACACAGTGGGGAAAGGGGAAGGTGAGAGACATTAGGAGATTAGGACTGACATATATACCCTACTATGTGTAAAATAGTGGGAACCTGCTATAAAGCACAGGAAGCTCAGCTTGGTGTTCTGTGATGACCTAGATGGGTAGGATGGGGCGGATGGGAGGGAGGGGATATATATATGTACACTCATATAGCTGATTCACTTTACTGTGCAGTGGAAACTGGCACAGCATTGTAAATCAATTATACTCCAATAAAAACAAAATGAAAAGTAAGAGAAAAAAAAGAAAACATACTCTAAAACTCCTAGAGTAAAACATAGGCTGAACACTCTTTGACATAAACTGCAGCAATATTTTTTGGGTCCCTTTCCTGATGTTAAGGAAATAAAAGCACAAATAAAGAAGTGGAACCTAATTAAACTTAAAAGCTTTTGCGCAGCAAACTAAACCATCAACAAAGCAAAAAGACAGCCTACTGAATGGGAGAAAATATTTGCAAATGATATGGCCAATAAGCAGTATCCAATGTATATAAATAGTTCATACAACGCAACATCAAAAACACTAACAACCCAATTAAAAAATGGGCAAAAGAACTGAATAGAAATCTTTTCAAAGAGGAATTACAGATGGCCAATAGGCACATGAAAAAATACTCAATATTGCTAATCACCACAGAAATGCAAATCAATACTAGCATGAGATATCACCTCACACCTGTCAGAGGCTACCATCCAAAAGAACACAAATAACAAATGTTGGTGAAAATGTGGAGGAAAGGGAACCTTCATACACTATTTTTAGGAATATAAATTGGTGAAGCCACTGTGGAACACAGTATGGAGGTTTCTCGAAAAAACTAAAAATAGAACTACCATATGACCCAGCGATTCCACTCCTGTATATCAAAAAACAAACAAACAAACTAATTCAAAATATACATGTACCCCATTGTTCATAACAGTATTATTTACAATTGCCAAGATATGGAAGTAATCTAGCAGTATTATTTACAATTGCCAAGATATGGAAGTAATCTAAGTGTCCATAAATAGATGAATGTATATAGAATATGTGGTATACACATACACAGAATGGAATACTACTCAGCCATCAAAAGGAACAAAATTTGCCATTTGCAGCAACATGGATGCACTTGGGGGTCATTATGCTAAGTGAAATGTCAGAAAGAGAAAGACAGATACTGTATGACATCACTTATATGCAGAATCTAAAAATTATAACACACTAATAAATAAAACATAAAAGAAGCAGAATCAGAGATATAGAGAACCAACTAGTGGTTACCAGTGTGGGGGCAATTGGGTGGTACAAAAAATTGGGTATAAAATAGGCTACAAGAATATATTGTACAGCATGAGAAACATAGCCAATATTTTGTAAAAGCTATAAATAGAGTGTACCCTTTAAAATTTGAATAAAACATTTCAAAAGAAACAATATATATTCTTATAAAATACTGGAAGAAAAGCACATATATATGAACACATAAATGTGTAATACGATGGGATCATATTGCACATGAATATTTGTAACTGCTATTCTACCACTTAAGAATAATACTGTCTATTTTCCAGTGCCACAAAATATTACTCCATGGCATCAGTTTTGGATTCTATGCTTTGTTGGAATACAGCTATTTAAATCAATCAATATTTCCTTTTGTTGTATTTTCATGTCATTTCTAATTATGTAAATATTTGTATGAATATATATATATTTTCTCAGGTTACATTTTTAAAAGTGAACATGGAGAGTTAAAAAGAAATGGGCATTTTAAAAAATTAATTGATTATTTTTTATTGAAGTATAGTGATTTACAATGTTGTGTTAATTTTAGGTGTATCGCAAAGTGATTCAGTTATAATACATACAAATATATGTATATACATATATATAATTTTTCAGAGTATTTTCCATTATAGATTATGAGATATTGAATATAGGTCACTGTGCTATACAGTTGGTCCTTCTTGTTTATCTATTTTATATACAGTAGTGTGTATCTTTTAATCCCAAACTCCTAATTTATTCCTCACCTCCCCTCTCCCCTTTGGTAAGTTTGTTTTCTATGTCTGTGAGTCTATTTCTGTTTTGTAAATAAATTCATTTGTATCATATTTTAGATTCCACATATAAATGATATCATATGGTATTTGTTTTTCTAAATTTCTGGCTTTCTTCACTTGGAATGATAACCTCTAGGTCCATCCATGTTGTGGCAAATGGCATTATTTCATTCTTTTATGGCTGAATAATATTCCATTGTATATATATATATATATATATATATATATATACCACATCATTCATCTGTCAGTGGACACTTAGGTTGCTTCCATTTCTTGGCTCTTATAAATAAGGCTGCTAGGAACATTGGGTGCATATATCTTCTCGAATTAGAGTTTTCATTTTTCTGGACATATACCCAGGGGTGGGATTGCTGGATCATATGGTAGCTCTATTTTTATTTTTTTAAAGGAACCTCCATATAATTTTTCATAGTGGCTGTACCAATTTACATTCCCACCAAGAGTGTAGGAGGGCTGACTTTTCTCCATACCCTCTCCAGCATTTATTATTTGTGGACTTTTTGATTATGGCCATTCTGTGTGATGTAAGGTGATACCTCACTGTGGTTTTGATTTGCATTTCTCTAATAATTAGTAATGTTGAGCATCTTTTAATGTGTCTGTTCATCCTCTGTATGTCTTTGGGGAAGTGTCTATTTAAATCTTCTGTGAATTTTTAGGATTGGGTTGTTTGGTTCCTTGTTGTTGTTTTTTATGTGTGTTTACGTTTTGATATAGACCTGTATGAGCTGTTTGTATATTTTGGAAATAATCTCTTGTCGTTTGCATAGTTTGCAAATATTTACTACTGTTCTGTAGGTTGTCTTGAAGGAAATGGATATTTTTCAAGCTCTCAGTAGAGTCAAATTAACTTATAGGAAGCTACTATAGCATTGCACTGCCCAGGAAGGAAAGGAAATTATCAATTTCCTAAACACTTACTGATAAATATCATTTTTTATAAATATAAAATCCATTTTGTGGTTAATTTGTATTTATTTGATTACTAATATATTTGAACTTTTTCTCATATGTGCATTGGCTATTCATATTTCAGAGTTTTGACTTAATCCTTATTCTGAATTGAAAGCACATTAAATAGATGGCTACATATACAAATACTTTCCTTCTAAACCCCAATTTTAAATCTTAATTCTAGAGAAACAGTCAACTACACTTTATGAGTTGAACTAGAAAGAAAGAAAACTCACTCTCTCAAACGACATTTATTGAAATAATATCTATTAAGTCAATCATATTACAATTACATTTTAATTAATTATCACTGGGCTTCCCTGGTGGCGCAGTGGTTGAGAGTCTGCCTGCCGATTCAGGGGACGCGGGTTC
>NW_020175398.1:2733439-2740312 GCF_003031525.2 Neophocaena asiaeorientalis asiaeorientalis | reverse complement strand
TTAATCCCAAACTCCTAATTTATTCCTCACCTCCCCTCTCCCCTTTGGTAAGTTTGTTTTCTATGTCTGTGAGTCTATTTCTGTTTTGTAAATAAATTCATTTGTATCATATTTTAGATTCCACATATAAATGATATCATATGGTATTTGTTTTTCTAAATTTCTGGCTTTCTTCACTTGGAATGATAACCTCTAGGTCCATCCATGTTGTGGCAAATGGCATTATTTCATTCTTTTATGGCTGAATAATATTCCATTGTATATATATATATATATATTCCACATCATTCATCTGTCAGTGGACACTTAGGTTGCTTCCATTTCTTGGCTCTTATAAATAAGGCTGCTAGGAACATTGGGTGCATATATCTTCTCGAATTAGAGTTTTCATTTTTCTGGACATATACCCAGGGGTGGGATTGCTGGATCATATGGTAGCTCTATTTTTATTTTTTTAAAGGAACCTCCATATAATTTTTCATAGTGGCTGTACCAATTTACATTCCCACCAAGAGTGTAGGAGGGCTGACTTTTCTCCATACCCTCTCCAGCATTTATTATTTGTGGACTTTTTGATTATGGCCATTCTGTGTGATGTAAGGTGATACCTCACTGTGGTTTTGATTTGCATTTCTCTAATAATTAGTAATGTTGAGCATCTTTTAATGTGTCTGTTCATCCTCTGTATGTCTTTGGGGAAGTGTCTATTTAAATCTTCTGTGAATTTTTAGGATTGGGTTGTTTGGTTCCTTGTTGTTGTTTTTTATGTGTGTTTACGTTTTGATATAGACCTGTATGAGCTGTTTGTATATTTTGGAAATAATCTCTTGTCGTTTGCATAGTTTGCAAATATTTACTACTGTTCTGTAGGTTGTCTTGAAGGAAATGGATATTTTTCAAGCTCTCAGTAGAGTCAAATTAACTTATAGGAAGCTACTATAGCATTGCACTGCCCAGGAAGGAAAGGAAATTATCAATTTCCTAAACACTTACTGATAAATATCATTTTTTATAAATATAAAATCCATTTTGTGGTTAATTTGTATTTATTTGATTACTAATATATTTGAACTTTTTCTCATATGTGCATTGGCTATTCATATTTCAGAGTTTTGACTTAATCCTTATTCTGAATTGAAAGCACATTAAATAGATGGCTACATATACAAATACTTTCCTTCTAAACCCCAATTTTAAATCTTAATTCTAGAGAAACAGTCAACTACACTTTATGAGTTGAACTAGAAAGAAAGAAAACTCACTCTCTCAAACGACATTTATTGAAATAATATCTATTAAGTCAATCATATTACAATTACATTTTAATTAATTATCACTGGGCTTCCCTGGTGGCGCAGTGTTATATATATATTACTTCAATCTCACAAACAAATCTTTACAATAGAGAGTCCTATTTTATAAAGAAGAAAATTCAGGATTAAGGAATGTCAAGTCACTTTCCACAGGTTATATATATGACAAGGCCAGAATTTTCAACTTTGAATAGTCAAATTCCTTAGTGCATCTATATTAAAATGGTGAAATCTGACTTCATACCTACTTGAAAAACCTGAAAGTTTTCTAATGTTTCTTGATGTTTTTCTTATAAAGTTACATACATCAGACTAGTTGATTTGCAATGCAGTAATAGGGGAAATTGGACAAAGCAGGACTCAAGGAGGAGAGTCATATGACCAGAGGAAAGAGGTGTCAAATGTACTACTGAATGTCTTAGTGTCACTGACACAGAGCAGAAGGAAGGTTTTTGTAGGTTCAAGATGCTCAGATTTAAGCAATAAACTAATGACTGAATCACAGATTACTTTAGATACAGTAATATATATGAACATATAAATGTGTAATAAAATGGGATCATATTGTACATGAATATTTGTAACTGGCAATTCAATTCAAATGGCAATCTTCTTCAGTTTTCATAAAACATTTACAGAGTGATTTGCATAAATATTTGATTTTCTGTCATGATAACTGACTGCCCTTTGTTTTGGTACCACCCTAGGTCTGTTACATTGCATTGGTTGAGTGACTTCACTTTACAGTGGTGACTGTGTTATTTTTGAAAACATTTATCAGATAATCAGATTCCCTAAGAAATAATCTCCATATGGATTATCAACAATCTCTATCTTCTGTTGGACAAATTTAAAGGGTGCTATCTGAGCCTTTGTGATTCGCTAGTTAAAAATTATGTCAGAAAAAGAAAAACAAATATTGTATATTAACACATATATGTGGAATCTGAAAAAATTGGTATAGAACATCTTATTTAAAAGCAGAAATAGAGACACAGATGTAGAGAACAAAGGTATAGATACCAAGGAGGAAAGTGAGGGTGGGATGAATTGGGAGATTGGGATTGACATATACATACTATTGATACTGTGTATAAAATAGATAACTAATGAGAACCTACTGTATAGCACAAGGAACTCTACTCAATGTGCTGTGGTGACTTAAATGGGAAGGAAATCCAAAAAAGAGGGGATATATGTATATGTATAGCTGATTCACTTTGCTGTACAGTAGAAACTAACACAACATTGCAAAGCAACTATATTCCAATAAAAATTAAAAATAAATTGAGATATAGCACAATGGTTCTTACAAATATTCATGGTGCAAAATTAATTTTTCTGATGGAATGGATATATAGAATTATGAAATATCTGGGTGTAAAAGTAGCTGCTGTTATTGAAGTCCTTGCATTTCCTTCCTGGCCTGACAGTTGTAGGCTGTGGGTAAGGACAGACATAATCACCTTCACTTCTATCTTCATGCTATGGAATCAGATATTATCTCTACTCCTGGGAGAGAAGAACTCTAACCATTCTATGTCATCCTATGTAGTTAAGAACAGAATGAGAGAAAGGAGAAAAGGAAGAAAAGAAGAAAGGAAGGAAGGAAGGAAGGGAGGGAGAGAGGGAAGGAAAGAAAGAAGAGGAAAAAAAGTCTTTTAACCTATATATTTGACTCTTGTAGAGCTAATTGTTCTCTGGCACACTGACTTAGGCAAAAGTCACCTTTTATGCTGAGGTAGAAGGAAGAATTGCTAATCATCATGTCTTTTGAAACATAAATCAGGAAGCCCCCGAGAGATCCCAGATCATTGCCTGACTACATGCATAGCTATAATTAATGACTGTTTGTAAAAGACTCTGAAGATGAAAAGCACCTTAACTGGAGTAACTCTCAATCATGCAGAAGGAGAAAGTCTAAAGTAAATGGAAATATTAGGATGGATGGATGATTTTACTAGAGTAATAGGATTTTAAATGTGATTTTTTTTTTCTCTTTGTATTTCAGTTAATGTTTCAAAGCTGAAAACAATATGTTATGCATTCTAAATAGAGCTATGCTCATGTCCCATGGAACATAATAAGAAAATGTAATTGGTGGTTTGGCTCTCACTTCCCCTGAAATACCTCCAGTCTAAGAAAATGAAAACTACTTTGAAAGGAATTTGTAGGAGTAAATATCCATTTGCCTTTTTGCCTCTACCAAGAGAAGAGGGAAAGAGGAACATGCTTCCCCATTCTCAAATCAAGGAGAATGAATCAGAGTGAATTTCCTGGCAGTCCAGTGATTAGGACTCTGTGTTGATCCCGGGTTGGGGAACTAAAATCCTGCAAACTGTGTGGCCAAGGTTGAAAAAAAAAAAAAAATGAATGAATCAAACAAAGACTGAGGGTTTCTTACAAAGTAAGAGATGTTACCATCTTACTTACTGGATGAAATAAAAAAAAAAAAAAAACAAAGGACCATCTCTCTGTTGTCATCAGGATTGGAAAAATGATAGGAGGTTGACAAATATAAATACATACACATATATGTGGTCTGTTCCCCCTCCAACAAACACACCCTCAGGGATTTAGTGGATTTTGTGACAATAGAAAGTATTACCTGTTTACCTACTGCATTCTGAAGTCAGGAGTCTGACTAGAGCAGACAGAAATGGTAGGAAAAGAAAAGAAAAGAGCAAACACTAGACAAGCTGTAGTTTGAATCATTTATCAGGGCAAATATCTCCCAAATTAACTGGCCCTGGTATGTGTTTTTCATATAACTTACCAATAGAACTAGATTAGTTTTATTTTTATTTTGGGGAAGACACTTTAGGATGCATCCATATTCTTTCATAATCCTTACTGTTAACCTAATCAATAATATAAGCTTCATCTCATTACTCCTGCCTGAGGAGTTAGTTCCTAAAGTAAGTGCCCTGTTTCCTCCTTTCCAGACAATGAACACTCATATTTTAAAGAGTTTGTCAAAAGCAAAGTAACAATCTCAATGTGTCTTTGCATAGACAAGTGCAGATTTATTACTAATAACTGAAAGGCAATAACAAAAGCAATAGATCTGTTGTTTCAACAAGTAGAATGTTCTTCTATCAGCCTGGCTGACTTTTTCATGCTCACTAAGGTCACTGCTTCCTTCCAATGCACAGTAGAAGGCAGACTGGAAGGCATTTCAGAGGCTGGCTTTGTGATGTACTTAAGACCCCATGATTCCACTGTTGGCTTCCTGTTGCTTGGCTAGTGTCAATTTTTCAGTTTCTGTAGTATTGAAAAGCTGTCATTCGACCATTAGGATAAGTATGTGGTGCATTTTCTCCTCCAATAGGCAGGGAGCAGAGATGAGGCAGTGAAATCACATTGTGGTAGAACTACATACAAAATGCAAATTCTGGCCTTGTTTACTGCCCCTGTCCCATTAACCTGTGTTTCAGGTTAGCATGGGAAGGACTAGGGGTATGTTGCCATGAAATCTGTACAATACTTTTTTTTTTTTAATTAATTAATTAATTAATTTGGCTGTGTCGGGTCTTAGTTGCAGCACACGGGATCTTCGTTGAGGCACGTGGGCTTCTCTCTAGTTGTGACACGTGGGCATGGATTCAGTAGCCCCGGGGCATGTGGGATCTTAGTTCTCTCACCAGGGACTGAACCCACGTCCCCCTGCATTGGAAGGTGGATTCTTAACCACTGGACCACCAGGGAAGTCCCTGTACAATATTTCTTCTAAATGAGAAACAGAGTTTCTTACCCACAACAAACTTTGTCACTTAAAGACACATGTGCCTTTCCAGAAGTCTTTAAATGGCAAAGTATTAGGCTTCTGTGAACTTATACTCATGTGCGTGTGTGTATATAAAATCTTTAAAACAGGCTTTGAAATTTATAACAATAGCACTTCTAAATTTGTCATACACTGGAAGCAAGAGCTTGATCTAACTCCACTGATCAATTATGTATGTCCTTAGGCAAAATTCTAATATGATTTTGTAATTATTAACCAGCTTCTCATCATGTTCTATGGTTTCCTATATGTTTGAATGGTATGGGAGTAATACAAGACTGCTTTCTGTCCTAGATTCCAGGACGGCCAATCCTGTGATGTTATTTTAAAACAGTGAAAATAGTATAAATGTTTGATCCAAAGAGACATGGGTTCATATTTGGACTTTGCTACCTTCCCATCTCTTTTAGCTTCAATTTATTCATCAATGATGGAAAGAAAATTTGACACTCACTACAGATTTGTTGTGAAATTAAATTAAAATTGTGTACTCTATCTTGTATAAAATAGGTAATCAAATATTAAATCTGTTAATATTATTCTTATTTTTTAGCTTTATTTTTACTGTACCCAGCATGTGTCGAGATACTTTGATTTCTTTAAAGGAAAATGTTAATGAGTTATGTATGACCTTCTTTTTCTATTTGACCTCTTCAGATAGATGAAATTTTTTTTTCAGGTAATGTTTATTGAGTGACTGTAATGCACAGCACAGTGATCCTTGATGCTGTAGGCATTAAAACAATGAATTAGAAATTGATCTGAATTTAAAAATGTCAAAATTCAGTATAACATATGGCTATACATAATTTTAATATAAAGTAAAATACTATAAAAAGCAAACAAAATTAGGATATGGAATTACAGAAAAGCAAAAGGAGATTAATTTCAAACAGGATAAGATATAGAAGTTAGAAATGGTCTCTCTCAAAGAATCTGCACTGAGTCTTTAAATATGAGAGTGTGTAGTCCTTGATAAAAAAGTGTATGTACAGGAAATTCTAAGTGTAGAGGAGGGCACAGAAACAGGTTTAGAGGAGTGAAACCTTGATAGCAAATGGGAAACAGCACAATATCCGATTCTTCTGAAGGAAATTCATAGAAGAGTATATTAGTAGAAACAAATATTGGAAGGTAAGCTTGAGGCAAGGGTAGAGAGTCCCTCAAACGCCAATATAACTGGGATTTTTTTTGTTGTTTTGTTTCTAATCTTAGGCATGAGGTAGTTGTTCTCCAAGATGGCCTCCAAGGATCCTCCCATGCTGTATTCACTTTACATAGTTTACATAGTTTACATTCCCTTTACATACAAAGGGAACTTTACATAGTTCCCTTCCACCTGAAATCTAGGCTAGCTTGTGGGACCCACTGTAACAGTGAATGATACCACGTGACTTCTGATTTTAGGTCATAAAAGGCACTGCAACTTTGTCTTTGGTTTCTTGGACTGCTGGCTCTGGGGAAGCTGCCACCATGCCATGAGAATCTTTAAGGAATGCTATGGAGAGGCCCTAGTGGGGAAGACCTGAGGCCCATAGCCATCATTCACAGTATCTTTAGGTACTTGAGTGAGCCACCTGGGAGCCAAGCCTTCAGATGACTGCAGTCCCAGCCAACCTCTGACTATAGCCTCATGAAAAATCCTGATTCTGTATCACCCTGCTGAACTATACCTGAATCCTGAACCAGAAATCTGTGAAAGGTAATAAATTATCATTGTTGTTGTAAGCCATTAACCTTGAAGTGATTTGATAGGCAGCATAAGACAGTGAA
>NW_020175398.1:2665829-2733201 GCF_003031525.2 Neophocaena asiaeorientalis asiaeorientalis | reverse complement strand
ATATATGTATGTATGTATGTATAAATTTTTGGTTTAAATTATTTCCTTACCAAATAAAATGTTTGACATTAGATAAATTACAAAATCTCTTGAAGCCATAATTTCATTTATAAAATGAGTGGATAATAGTAATATGTATTATTAATAAGGGAATATTGGGAAGTTCACACAAAATAATATACATATACAATGTTTAACTCTTCCTCAGTGCATTGTAAGTGTTCAATGAATGTACCACTTTATTTTGTCTTTGTTCTCAGATTAAACATTTCACATTTACAAGCATACTGCCTTGATCTGGTTGAAATGATTTTACATGAATTAAAATTCTGAAAAAATATATACTATAGTTCATTTAATTTAAAATAAAAAATAGAGAGAGGAGTTAAGACAGCAGAAGAGTAGGAGAACATGGAGTTCATCTCTCTCCACAGATGCATCAGGAACACATCTATAGATGCAACAGTTCTCACAGAACACCAGCTGAACACTAGCAGAAGACTTTGGACACTGGCAAGGACTATAAAAATCCCTGCATAACTGGGTATGATGATAAAAAGAAGGGAGAAGGAGGAGGAGAGGAAGCGGGATGGGACCTGCACCCCACAGCGGGGGAGCTGAGGCAGAGGAAAGATACCTGAATTTGGGGAAACATGCTCTCTGATGGGGAAAACCTCTCTCTGATGGCAAAATAGATTGGAACAGAAGGGAAGTATTTGAGGCTGTCAGAAGAGGGTGAAGTGGCCAATCTGTGGCAGACAGGACAGAGGGAGAAATACACAGATGGTCCATACCACGACTCTATGTGCCCCGGATTGGAATATGTGTTCATAGGTGTGCAAGGGGGCTGGGAGCTGGAGCATGGGGATTGGAGAACAGGCCTGGACCGAGAACTGCTGTTGGCTGTGGGGAGATGGACTGAAGGGATGGGAGGGAGGAAATCTGGAGCAGGGAATGCCGGCAAAGGAAGACTGGACTGCCATGGAAGCGGAGCAGTACTGCTGAGCCACGTGAAGGGGAAGGAGCCACCTCTCTCTCCCCACACACCGGCTCCTGCCGATGGACAATAAATGAAGTCCCCTCAGGGCTGGCCCTCACGCGCCAGCTGCAGGGCAATAAAAGATGCCCCCTAGGGACTTCCCTGGTGGCGCAGTTGTTAAGAATCCACCTGCCAATGCAAGGGACACAGGTTTGAGCCCTGGTCCAGGAAGATCCCACATGCCAAAGAGCAACTAAGCTCGTGTGCCACAACTACTGAGCCTACACTCTAGAACCTGCAAGCCACAACTACTGAGCCCATGTGCCACAAATACTGAAGCACGTGTGCCTAGAGCCAATGCTCTGAAACCAGAGAAGCCACCACAATGAGAAGCCCGTGCATTGCAACAAACAGTAACCCCCACTCGTTGCAACTAGACAAAGCCTACACACAACAAAGACCCAACACAGCCAAAAATAAGTTAAAAAAGAGCCCCCTCAGGGCTGGCCCTCATGCGCCTGCTGCTGGGCACCAGAAGAGCCCCTCATTAGGGCCACATCTCTTGTGTCCTTGGCCAACGGCTTCCCTGCATATTTGGTGCTGCTGGGGCTCCCGTAATCCAAGCATTCAGACCACAACCATGTCCTGTCCTCACTGGGGCAGACCGAAGAGCTCCAAGGCAGGCTCAGGACCAGACTCCTGTGGGTGGACCACATGCAGAGGTGGGGATAAAACCAAAGCTAAGCCCCAGGGAAGGGGTGACTAAGGAAGAAGGTTGAGAATCTTTTCATTGGCTGTACAAGCTGCAGATTAAATCCCCATGAACAGCTAGGTAAACCTTGCATATATGGAATATCTGAGTAGACAATGATTGTTCCGATAAATGAAAACAGTCTAGCTCTGGCAGCTGTGGGCTTTGTGGGCAAGCAAACGCAGGAATTAGGCCAGATCAGAGTCTGAGTGGTCCCCACAGGGCCCACAGCATGTCCAGAGACCAATCCAGAGGCAGAGGAGGGTGGCATGGGGAGGCGGATGTGGGCTGTGGCTCATGGTGTGTGCAAGGACACTTACAGCTGAGACCCCAGAGAAACATAGGTATCACTGTTAATTTTATTATGTTTAGATTCATTCTGTTGGTGCTTCAGGCTTTTTTTCTTTCTTTCTTTTTTGTTTGTTTGTTTGCTTGTTGTTTTAGTAATTTTTTTTTCTTTAGTCTTTTGGGATCTTCGTGTTTTATAACATAATTTTTATTATCATTTTTTTATATATATTTTTACTTTGCTTTTCTGTTGTTCTGTTCTTTTCCCTTATTATTTTCATATTTTTCTTCAATTTTTAAAAGAATATTTCTACTTTGTTTTTCTGGTTTTTTTTCCCATTTTATTTTATTATTATTTAAATCATCTTTATAGGTTTTTTTCTCTTTCCTTGCTTTATTCTTCAGTTGGCACACTGCTTTGGTTTTGTTTTTAGGTTTGACATTTTTGTGAGTTTGGATCCTAATTGTTTGGTTTCATTTTTGATTTCTTTTATTTGTCTGGTTGTTCTCTTGCTTTTTGTTTCATTTGGTTCTGTTTTTGTTTATTTTGCATGTGTGTGTGTTTCCGTGCTTCTGCTTTTGATGGTTGATTTTGTTTTTACCATTTCTCTGGGGTTTTGTTTGTCTTTTTTTTTAATTTAATATATTTTTAATTTTATTTAATATTTCTCTTTCCATGCTGCTTTTCTGTTCTGTCTTCTTTCCCTTTTCTCTTTTTCTCTTTTTTTAAAATCATTTTTGTCAGTTTGTTTTGTTTCTTTGCTTCATTCTTCACTTGGCACTCTGCTTTGGTTTTGTGTTTTAATTTTATGTTTTTGTCAGTTTTCTTTTTAATTGTTGGATTTTGTTCTTGGGTTCTTTTGTTTGTCTGGTTGTTCTCTTGCTTTTTGTTTTATTTGGATCTGTTTTCATTTCTTTTGTGTGTGTGCATGTTTCCTTGTTTCTGTTTTTGTTTGTTTGATTTTACTTTTTACCATTTGTCTGGAGTTTTGTTAGTCTTATTATTATTTTTTAATCCCCTTTATTGATGGAATGAGTGACTTGTGGGGTCTTGGTTCCTTGACTGGAAGTCAGGCCTGAAGCTCTGTGGTGGGAGCATCGAGTCCAGGATGCTGGACCACTATAGAATTCCTGGCCCCAGGGAAGATTAATCACTGAGAGCTCTCACAGAGGCCTCTATCTGAATACAAGACCCAGCTCCACCCAACTGCCAGCAGCTCTCAGCGATGGACACCTCACACTGAACAATAAACAAGACAGGGACACAAACCCATCCATTAGCACACAGATTACCTAAAGTCATACTTAGCTCACAGACACCCCAAAACACACCACCTGAAACAACCCTGCTCAGCAGAGGGAAAAGACTCAGCTCCACCCACCAGAACACAGGCACCAGTCCCTCCCATCAGGAAGCCTATGCAAGCCCCTGAACCAACCTCACCACTGGGGGGAGAGAATAGAAGCAACGGCAACTACGACCCTGCAGCTTAGGGAAAGGAGACCTCAAATACTGTAAATTAGACAAAAATGAGAAGACAGAGAAATATCTTGCAGGCAAAAGAGCAAGATAAAAACACACAAAACCAAATGAATGAAGACGAAATATGTACACTACTTGAAAAAGAATTCAGAGTAATGATACTCAAGATGATCCAAATTTTGGGAAACAGAATAGAGAAAATACAAGAAACATTTACCAAGGACCTAGGAGAGCTAAAGGACAAACAAACATTAATGAACAACACAATAATTGAAATTAAAAATACCCTAGGAAGAATCAATAGCAGAAACACTGTGGCAGAACAGATAAGTGAGCTGGGAGATAGAATGGTGGAAATAACTGCCGCAGAGCAGAATAAAGAAAAAAGAATGAAAAGAATACAGGACAGTCTCAGAGACCTCTGGGACAACATTAAGCATACCAACGTTCCAACTATACACATCCCAGAAGAAGAAGACAAAAAGAAAGGTTCTGTGAAAATATTTGAAGAGATTATAGTCTAAAATTTTCCAACATGGGATAGAAAGTAGTCAATCAAATCCAGTAAGCACAGAGAGTTCTATACAAGATAAACCCAAGGAGAAACATGGTGAGACACATAGTAATCAAGCTAACAAAAATTAAATGGAAAGAAAAAATATTAAAAGCAGCAAGGGAAAAGCAACAAATCACATACAAGGGAATTCCTATAAAGTTATTAGCTGATTTTCCAGCAGAAACTCTGCAGGCCAGAAGGGAGTGGCAAGATGTATTTAAAGTGATGAAAGGGAAAAACCTGCAACCAAGATTACTCTACCCAGCAAGGATCTCATTCAGATTTGATGGAGAAATTAAAACCTTTAAAGAAAGCAAAAGTTAAGAGAATTCAGCACCACCAAACCAGCTTTACAACAAATGTTAAAGGAACTTCTATAGCCAGGAAACACAAGAGAAGGAAAAAGAACTACAAAAACAAACCCAAAATAATTTAAAAAATGGTAATAAGAACATACATATCAATAATTACCTTAAATGTAAATGGATTAAATGCTCCAACAAAAAGACATAGACTGAATGGATACTAAAACAAGATTGATGTACATGCTGTCTACAGAGGCCCACTTCAGATCTAGGGATACATACAGACTGAAAGTGAGGGGATGCAAAAAGATATTCCATGCAAATGGAAATCAAAAGAAAGCTGGTGTAACAATATTCATATCAGACAAAATAGACTTTACTTTTTTGAATTTTATTTTATCTATTTTTTATACAGCAGGTTCTCATTAATTATCTATTTAATACATATTAGTGTATATATGTCAATCCCAATATCCCAATTCATCAAATCACCACCCCCACCACTTTCCCCCCTTGCTGTTCATATGTTTGTTTTCTACATCTGTATATCAATTTCTGCCCTGCAAACCAGTTCAGTTGTACAAATTTTCTAGGTTCCACATATACATGTTAAAATACAATATTTGTTTTTCTCTTTCTGACTTACTTCACTCTGTATGACAGTCTCTGGAACCATCCACATCTCTACAAATGACCTGATTCTGTTCCTTTTTATGACTGAGTAATATTTCATTGCATATATGTACCACATCTTCTTTATCCATTCATCTGTCGATGCGCATTTAGGTTGCTTTCATGACCTAACTATTGTAAATAGTGCTGCAATGAACATTGTGATGCACGTGTATTTTTCTCTCTTTTTTTTTTTTTTTTTTTGTGGTACGCGGACCTCTCACTGTTGTGGCCTCTCCTGTTGCGGAGTACATGCTCTGGACATGCAGGCCCAGCGGCCATGGCTCACAGGCCTAGCTGCTCCATGGCACATGGGATCTTCCCGGACCGGGGCACGAACCTGTATCTCCTGAATCGGCAGGTGGACTCTCAACCATTGTGCCACCAGGGAAGCCCCACATGTGTATTTTTAAATTATGGTTTTCTCAGGGTATACGCCCAGGAGTGGGATAAGTGGGTCATATGGTAATTCTACTTTTATTTTTTTAAGGAATCTCCATACTGTTCTCCTTAGTGGCTGTACCAATTTACATTCCCACCAACACTGCAAGAGGGTTCACTTTTCTCCACACCCTCTCCATCATTTGTTGTTGGAGATTTTCTGATGATGCCCATTCTAAATGGTGTGAGGTGATACCTCATTGCACTTTTCATTTGCATTTCTCTAATAATTAGTGATGTTGAGCAGTTATCATGTGCTTCTTTGCCATCTGTATGTCTTCTTTGGAGAAATGTCCATTTAGGGCTTCTGCCCATTTTTTGATTGGCTTGTTTGTTTTTTTTAATATTGAGCTGCATGAGCTGTTTATATAGTTCAGAAATTAATCCTTTGTCCATTGATTCATTAGCAAATATCTTCTCCCATTCTGAGGGTTGTCTTTTCGACTTATTTGTAGTTTCCTTTGCTTTGCAAAAGCTTTTAAGTTTCATTAGGTCCCATTTGTTTATTTTTGTTTTTATTCCCATTACTGTAGGAGGTGGATCAAAAAAGATCTTGCTGTGATTTATGTCAAAGAGTGTCCTTCCTATGTTTTCCTGTAAGAGTTTTATAGTGTCCAGTCTTACATTTAGGTCCCTAATCTATTTTGAGTTTATTTTTGTGTATGGTGTCAGGGAGTGTTCTAATTTCATTCTTTTACATGTAGCTGTCCAGTTTTCCCAGCAGCACTTATTGAAGAGACTGTCTTTTCTCCATTGCATATCCTTGCCTCCTTTGTCATAGATTAGTTGACCATATGTGTGTGGGATTTTCTCTGGGCTTTCTATCCTGTTCCATTGACCTATATTTCTGTTTTTGTGCCAGTACAATATTGTCTTGATTACTGTATATTTGTAGTATAGTCTGAAGTCAGGGAAGCTGATTCCTTCAGCTCCAATTTTTTCCCCTCAAGGCTGCTTTGGCTATTCGGGGTCTTTTGTGTCTCCATACAAATTTTAATATATTTTGTTCTAGCTTTGTAAAAAATGCCATTGGTAATTTGATAAGGATTGCATTGAATCTGTAGATTGCTTTGGGTAATATAGTCATTTGCACAATACTGATTCTTCCAATCCAAGAACATGGTATATCTCTCCATCTGTTTGTATCATCTTTAATTTCTTTCATCAGTGTCTTATAATTTTCTTCATACAGGTTTTTTTCTCCCTACGTAAGTTTATACCTATGTATTTTATTCTTTTTGTTACAATGGTAAATGGGAGTTTTTCCTTAATTTCTCTTTAGGATTTTTCAAAGTTGGTATATAGGAATGCAAGAGATTTCTGTGCATTAATTTTGTATTGTGCTACATTACCAAATTCATTGTTTAGCTCTAGTAGTTTCCTGTCGATATTTTTAAGATTCTTTATGTATAGTATCATGTCAACTACAAACAGTGACAGTTTTACTTATTTTCCAATTTGTATTCCTTTTATTTCTTTTTCTTCTCTGATTGCCATGGCTAGGACTTCCAAAACTATGTTGAACAATAGTGCTGAGAATGGACCTCCTTGTCATATTCCTGGTCTTACAGGACATGCTTTCAGTTTTTCACCATTGAAAATGATGTTTGCTGTGGGTTTGTCGTATATGGCCTTTATTATGCTGAGGTAGGTTCCCTCTATTCCCACTTTCTGGAGAGCTTTTATCATAAATGGGTGTTGAATTTTGTCAAAAGTTTCTCTGCATCTACTGAGATGATCATATGGTTATTCTTCTTCAATTTGTTAACACGGTGTATCACATTGATTGATTTGCGTATATTGAAGAATCCTTGCATCCCTGGGATAAATCTCACTTGATCATGGTGTATGATCCTTTTAATGTGTTGTTAGATTCTGTTTGCTGGCATTTTGCTGAGGATTTTTGCAGCTATATCCATCAGTGATATTGGTCTGTAATTTTCTTTTTTTGTAGTATGTTTGTCTGGTTTTGGTATCAGGGTGATTATAGCCTCATATAATGAGTTTGGAAGTATTCCTTCCTCTGCAATTTTTTGGAAGAGTTTGAGAAGGATGTGTGTTAACTCTTCTCTAAATGTTTGATAGAATTCACCTGTGCAGCCATCCAGTCCTGGACTTCTGTTTGTTGGAAGATTTTTAATCACAGTTCAACTTCATTACTGTGATTGGTCTGTTTATATTTTCTATTTTTTCCTGGTTCAGTGTGGAAGGCTATACCTTTCTAAGAATTTGTCCATTTCTTCCAGGTTGTCCATTTTATTGGCATAGAGTTGCTTGTAGTAGTCTCTTAGGATGCTTTGTATTTCTCTGGTGTCCGTTGTAAATTCTCCTTTTTAATTTCTAATTTTATTGATTTGAGTCCTCTCCCTCTTTTCTTGATGGGTCTGGCTAATGGTTTCTCAATTTGTTTTATCTTCTCAGAGAAACAGCTTTTAGTTTTATTGATCTTTGTTATTATGTTGTTTGTTTCTATTTCATTTATTTCTGCTCTGATCTTTATCATTTCTTTCCTTCACTAACCTTGGGATTTTTTTGTTCTTCTTTCTCTAGTTAGTTTAGGTGTAAGTTTAGATTGTTTATTTGAGATTTTTTCTTGTTTTTTTGAGGTAGGATTGGATTGCTATAAACTTCCCTCTTAAAACTGCTTTTACTGCATCACATAGGTTTTGGATCACTGTATTTTCATTGTCATTTGTCTCTAGGTGGTTTTTGATTTCCTCTTTGATTTCTTCAGTGATCTCTTGGTTATTTAGTAATGTCTTGCTTAACCTTCATGTGTTTGTGTGTTTTACATTTTCTTCCCTGTTATTGATTTCTAATCTCATAGTGTTGGGTCAGGAAAGAAGCTTGATATGATTTCAATTTTCTTAAATTTACTGAGGCTTGATTTGTGACCTAAGATGTGATCTATCCTGGAGAATGTTCAATATGCACTTGAGCAGAAAGTGTAATCTGCTGGTTTTAGATGGAATGTCCTATAAATATCAATTAAATCTATGTGATCTTTTGTGTCAGTTAAAGCTTGTGCTTCCTTATGAATTTTCTGTTTAGATGATCTGTCAATTGGTAAAAAGTGAGGTGTTAAATCCCCCACTATTACTCCGTTACTGTTGATTTCCTCTTTTATAGATGTTAAGCCATTGCCTTATGTATTGTGGTGTTCCTATGTTGGGTGCATAAACATCTATAACTGTTATAGCTTCTTCTTGGATTGATCCCTTGATCATTATGTAGTGTCCTTCTTTATCTCTTGTAACATTCTTTATTTTAAAGTGTATTTTATCTGATATGAGTATTGCTACTCCAGCTTTTTTTGATTTCCATTTGCATGGCACAACTTTTTCCAGCCCACCACTTTCAGTCTGTATGTGTCACTAGGTCTGAAGTAGGACTCTTGTAGACAGCATATATATGGGTCTTTTTTTTGTATCCATTCAGCCAGTTTATGTCTTTTGGTTGGAGCATTAAATTCATTTACATTTAAGGTAGTTATCGATATATATGTTCCTATTAACATTTTATTAATTGTTTAACATTAATTGATTTTAAAATTAAGACTATTACAAGAGAAAAGGGAGGACATTACATAATGATCAAGTGCTCAATCTAAGAAAACATATAACAATTGTAAATATCTATGCAGCCAATATAAGAGCACTTCAATACATAAGGCAAATGCTAACAACCATAAAAGTGGAAATTGACAGTAACACAATAATAGTAGGGGACTTTAACACCCCACTTTCACCAATGAACAGATCATCCAAAATGGAAATAAATAAGGAAACACAAGCTTTAAATAGCACAGTAGACCAGATGGATTTAATTGATATTTATAGGATATTCCATCCAAAAACAACAGAAAACACTTTCTTCTCAAGTGCGCATGAAGCATTCTCCATGATAGATCATATCTTGTGTCACGATTGAAGCCTTGGTGAATTTAAGAAAATTGAAATCGTGTCAAGCATCTTTTCTGACCAAAATGCTATGAGATTAGAAATCAACTGCACAAAAAAACCTGTAAAAAACACAGACACATGGAGGCTAAACAGTATGCTACTAAATAACTAAGAGATCACTGAAGAAATCAAAGAAGAAATAAAAAACTATCTAAAGACATATGAAAATGGAAGCATGATGATCCAACCCCTACGAGATGCAGCAAAAGCAGTTCTAAGAGGGATGTTTATAGTAATACATTTCTACCCCAAGAAACAAGAAAAATCTCAAATAAACAACCTAACCTCACACCTAAAGACATTAGAGGAAGAAGAACAAAAAAAAAAAATCCCCAAAGATATCAGAAAGAAATAAATCATAAAGATCAGATCAGAAATAAATGAAAAAGAAATGAAGGAAAAAATAGCAAAGATCAATAAAACTAAAAGCTGGTTCTTTGAGAAGATAAACAAAATTGAAAAATCATTAGCCAGTCTCATCAGAAAAAAAGGGAGAAAACTCAAATCAGTAGAATTAGAAAGGAAAAAGGAGAAGTAACAACTGACACTGCAGAAATACAAAGGATCGTGAGAGATAACTACAAGCCACTTTATGCCAATAAAATGGACAATCTGGAAGAAATGGACAAATTCTTAGAAAGGCACAATCTTCCAAGACTGAACCAGGAAGAAATAGAAAATATAAACCTACCAATCACAAGTAATGAAGTTGAAACTATGATTAAAAATCTTCCAGTAAACAAAAGCCCAGTGCCAGAGGGCTTCACAGATGAATTTTATGAAACATTTAGAGAAGAGCTAACACCTATCTTTCTCAAATTCTTCCAAAATACAACAGAGGAAGGAACACTCCCAAATGCATTATATGAGGCCACCATCACCCTGATACCAAACCCAGACAAAGATACCAGAAAAAAGAAAACTATAGGCCAATATCACTGATGAACACAGATGCAGACATCCTCAACACAATACTAGCAAACAGATTCCAAAAGCACATTAAAGTATCATACAACATGATCAAGTGGGGTTTATCCCAGGAATGCAAGGATTTTTCAGTATACACAAATCAGTCAAGGTGATACACCATATTAACAAATTGAAAGATAAAAACCATATGATCATCTGAATAGATGCAGAAAAAGCTTTTGACAAAATTCAACACCAGTATATGATAAAAAACTCTCCAGAAAGTGGGTATAGAGGGAACCTACCTAAATATAATAAAAGCCATAAATGACAAACCCACAGCCAAAATCATTCTCATTGGCAAAAAACTGAAAGCATTTCCACTAAGATCAGAAACAAGTCAAGGGTTCCCATTCTCACCAGTATTCAATGTAGTTTTGGAAATTTTAGCCATGATAATCAGAGAAGAAAAAAAAAAAAAAAAAGGAATCCAAATTGGAAAAAAAAGAAGTAAACTGTCAGTTTGCAGATAACATGGTATTATACATAAAAATCCTAGGGCTTCCCTGGTGGCACAGTGGTTGAGAGTCTGCCTGCCAATGCAGGGGACACGGGTTTGTGCCCCAGTCTGGGAAGATCCCATATGCTGCATAGCAGCTAGGCCTGTGAGCTATGGTCACTAAGCCAGTGCATCCGGAGCCTGTGCTCTGCAACAGGAGAGGCCACAACAGTGAGAGGCCCGTGTACTGCAAAAAAAAAAAAAAAAAAATCCTAAAGATTCCACCAGAAAACTACTAGAGCTAATCAATGATTTTGGTAAAGTAGTACAGTACACAATTTATGTGCAGAAATCTCTTGCACTCCTATACACTAATGACAAAAGATCAGAAAGAGAAACACTCCCATTTACCTTTGCAACAAAAATAACACCATACCTAGGAATAAACCTACCTAAGGAGGCAAAAGACCTGTATGCAGAAAAGTATAAAACACTGATGAAAGAAATCAAAGACAATACAAACAGATGTAGAGATATACCATATTCTTGGATTGGAATAATCAACACTGTGAAAACGACTATACTACCCAAAGCAATCTATAGATTCAATGCAGTCCCTATCAAATTACCAATGGCATTTTTCACAGAACTAGAACAAAAATCTTCCAATTCATTTGGAAACACAAAAGACCCCGAAGAGTCAAAGAAGTCTTGAGAAAGAAAAATGGAATTGGAGGAATCAGGCTACCTGACTTCAGACTATAGTTCAAAGCTACAGTAATCAAGACAGTATGGTACTGGCACAAAAACAGAAAAAGAGATCAGTGGAACAGGATAGAAAGCCCAGAGATAAGCCCACACAAATATGGTCACCTTATCTTTGCCAAAGGAGGCAAGGATATATAATGGAGAAAAGACAGCCTCTTCAATAAGTGGTGCTGGGGAAACTGGACAGCTACATGTAAAAGAATGTAATTAGAACACTTCCTAACACCCTACACAAAAATAAACTCAAAACGGATTAAACACCTAAAAGTAAGGCCAGATACTATAAAACTCTTAGAGGAAAACATAGGCAAAACACTCTATGACATAAATCATAGCAAGATCCTTTTTTACCCACCTCCTGGAGTAATGGAAATAAAAACCAAAATAAACAAATGTGACCTAATGAAACATAAAATCTTTTGCACCACAAAAAAAGCCATAAACAAGACGAAAAGACAATCTTCAGAATGGGAGAAAATATTTTCAAGCAAAGCAACTGACAAAGGATTAATCTCCAAAATATACAAGCAGCTCATGTAGCTCAATGTCAAAAAAACAAACAACCCAATCCAAAAATGGGCAGAAGACCAAAACAGACATTTCTCCAAAGAAGACATATAGATGGCCAAGAGGAACATGAAAAGATGCTCCACATCACTAACTATTAGAGAAATGCATATCAAAACTATAATGAGGTATCACCTCACACCGGTCAAAATGGCCATCATTAAAAATCTACAAACAATAAATGATGGAGAGAGTGTGGAGAAAAGGGAACCCTCCTGCACTGTTGGTGGGAATGTAAATTGATACAGCCACTGTGGAGAGTAGTATGGAGGTTCCTTAAAAAAACTAAAAATAGAACTAACATATAACCAGCAATCCCACCCCTGGGCACATATACCCTGAGAAAACCATAATTCAAAAAGAGACATGTACCACAGTGTTCATTGCAGCTCTATTTACAATAGCCAGGACATGGAAGCAACCTAAGTGTCCCTTGACAGATGAATGGATAAAGAAGATGTGGCACATATATACAATGGAATATTACTCAGCCCTAAAAAGGAACAAACGAGTTATTTGTATTGAGGTGGATAAGCCTAGTGTCTTTCATACAGAGTGAAGTAAGTCAGGAAAAGAAAAACAAGTACCATATGCTAATCCATATATATGGAATCTAAAAAAAATGGTACTATGAACCTAGTGGCAGGGCAGGATTAAAGATATAGACATTGAGAACAGACTTGAGGACACAAAGGGGGAAACGGGAAGATAAAACAAAGTGAGAGAGTAGCATTGACATATATACACTACCAAATGTAAAATAGATAGCTAGTGGGAAGATGCTGCATCGCACAGGGAGATCAGTTTGGTGCTTTGTGATGATCTAGAGGGGTGGAATAGGGAGGATGGGAGGGAGGCTCAAGAGGGAGTGGATATGGTGGTATATGTACACATGTAGCTGATTCTCTGTTATACAGTAGAAACTAACACAACATTGTAAAGCAATTATACTCCAATAAAGATTTTTTAAAAATATGAAAAATTAGAACACAAAAATAAAAAAGTAATTTCAAGACAATACACTTACAACTACTGAATTTGATAAAATATTCCAGCCACATGTCACATTAGATATAATGTAGTAATGTATAATCATAGTTCCAAGCTTGTTTGTTCTTAGTACTGTAGATATTACTTGTGAGAAATTGTGAATGGAGTATTAGGTAAAATCCCTCTTAGGGCTCCTTTTCCTTTATTTTGCTTCAGTCATACCCAGAAATCTATAATTTTTTATTTGTTTATTATTATTTTTTTAATCTTTTGTGCTAGTTTGTATTAGTTGGCAACATCTGCCTGGAAGGATGAGTGTTGGAAAATGTTGAAGCCACACTAGTATTCAGAGGAAAATAAAATATGATGACCAATTAGAGTTATAATCATTTGGTGTAGAGAGGGGTGGCTCTCAGCCTGCCATGACTTTGCCAGTGTTGTCGTCAAGTGCCACCAATAACTAGGTGAAAACATCTAAGTTCAGCAAGACAGCAGGAAAGCCCAGAGCACTTATTGCTTAACTACAGATCTCCAGGTTATCCAGATCCTGTTGAACTTTGTTACATATGGTTAGATTAACACTACATCTAGTTCTGATTAAGGGAATGTAAGAAAATGATGCATGTTGGAGTTACCCTATGACAGATTAACACTACATCTAGTTCCAATTCTGGGAATATAAGAAAATGATGCATGGTGAAGTTATCCTGTGACAGCAGTAAAGCACATTGTTGAGTACCCATTCTGAGGCAGATCCCTAGAGAGAGACATTTGTGTGTCCTTCTTCCACCTGTGTATACCCTAGTATCACATAGTTAATGTACAGGCATGAATCTCCAACACCAGGTTTGTTTTATTCAAAATCTTGATATTCTTATGACTCCAGATTATATCCTGAGTTTCTCTCTTTGTTTCCTAGACTTGACTTATTTTCCAGGACCAGTTTGATCTTCTGTTTTCTGATTTCTGCATCTCAGACTTCTGACTCAGCCTCTTCCACAAGACTGGGCAACTTCACTGCATACCCCTGTATTTATCTTACCAAATATTTGACAAACATAATGCAAGGTTTTATTCAAATACATTTGTAAGAGCCTTTTAAAATTACAAGATAGCCATACTTCTCCTATTCAACACAAAGGCACAATTTCAGATTTTCCTAACTTTCACACATTTAATTGAGGCATGCAGGAATATTTCTAGTGCACACAGAGCTCAGTGGGAAAAGTCTAAGGATGTTAAAATCCAGTGCAGCTGGCATGTTGATGCCTCTCCAGCTGTGAGTAAGACAGAAAAGGTGGGGCAGGAATAGTCTCACAACTTGGAGCTCCCAGCTGTTTGACAGCAGGAAATCTGTGCTGAGTCCTGGGGGCAAAGGAGAGGAGGTGGCTAGGTAGCTGCCTAAAAACATTTCACTTGAGCCATCTGGTTGAAGAATGTGACATGTTACATGTGAGAAGTACAGAGTGGCTAAGAGAGCTGAGAGTCTCTTTACAGCAAAAAGAAAAAAATATTTTAATTTGAAAATACCCTAATTCACTGCAGTCATCTTTCCTAGGTCCTCTTTAAGTCAACTCTATTGTTCTAAGAAAATGTAGTATTTTTATTGTAAACAGCTTACTCAATACTGATAATAATGATCCTAGTAACAGCAGTAGAATTGGACAAGTGATTTGTAATTAGAGGTTTGGTGATATTGGAAGAAAACCTTTGTGTTTTGAAAAAATATGGACTTCTGTGAGGTCCTGTTTGCAGATCTTTAGTTCTATCCTCATTCCGGTCCTGGGGGTGGGGTGGGGCCCTGATTTAGTCCCCTTCAGTGTAATCAAACAACCCTTAATGGAATGGAACTTACTCACTGGATAATGCAGTTTCCCATTCCAAAGGGTAATGGTCTAAGACTACATGCATTGTTGCCTATGGCATTTCAATTAATAATAATGGGAGTCCCTTTCCCTTCCCCTTTTCCTTCCCCTTCCTCTTCCCCGCTCCCCGCTCCCTTCCCCTCCCTTCCCTTATTTTCCTTCCCTTCCCTTCCCCTATATACCCCAAGAAAGAATGCCAAATATATTGAGGGGAAAGAATGCCAAATATATTGGCTGAAATTTCAGACATTTTCACAATAAATATACTTCCAGATTATTTTCACTATTATTTTGGTAATTTATCTTTGAGTATTGCTACTCATTTTCACAATAAATATACTTCCAGATTATTTTCACTATTATTTTGGTAATTTATCTTTGAGTATTGCTAATAAAGAACCTATTACTCAAACAACCACTTTCAACGATTCCCTAACCTATGGTTTGTGGGAATAAACAAGAAGGATCCAGGATCCCAGAGAGCTAAATACTCTTTTGTTGGCTGAGAAGGACCCACAAATGTATTGCATGCATGCAGGGAACCTAAGAGAAAGAGGAGGTATCCAGTAAGGAATTGTGTGTCAGATGTGAGCATGCAGATGTGTATGTGTGGGGGGGATGTGAGTACGTGTGTGTGCACACACGGGTGGAGGGGAGAGGTGAACATGTAAGTGTATGTGCGTGTGTGTGCATATGTGTTTGGGGACTAAGGAGTTTTAGGAAAATAGAGGGACATAAATTAGGCACTGACTAATAAACATCTCATCATTATTACAGTCTGTGTTGGAATTCCAAAATTGTACAATCTTGTTGAAATCATAGATATGGGGACTCATTTTTTTTTCTTTAAAACAGGTGGCACAAGTACACAGTAAAAGTAGACTGAATAAGATTGTCCATGTGAGAGTGCATGTTAGGAATGTTTTGCTATTACTCTTTTTTCTGTCACCCTGAAGTATAGATGCATCTCCTCTAATATGCAAATCTAATGCAATAAAACAAAGTACCATGAGAGCACTCACTTTGGAAATCCTCTTGAATTTGGCCCTGCCTTAACCTCTCTTTCACTTCCTGCCAGACAAACTTTTCTTTTTTTTTGTGGTATGTGGGCCTCTCACCCACCGTTGTGGCCTCTCCCGCTGCAGAGTAGAGGCTCCGGATGCGCAGGCTCAGCGGCCATGGCTCACGGTCCCAGCCGCTCCACGGCATGTGGGATCTTCCCGGACCGGGACACGAACCCGTGTCCCCTGCATTGGCAGGCGGACTCTCAACCACTGCCCCACCAGGGAAGCCCCCAGACAAACTTATTAATTCACTATAAAACAACTTAACTTTAGGCTTACCAAATTCTGGTTTAAGACTGAACGTATACTCTATGTGTTGGAAATACCACTACAATTGTGCAATTAGGGTGTTGAAGGATAAGGATGTGCCCCAACCTCCACTCCATCCTAACGCAGAAACACTGCCTGAATTTGAATCCCATCCCCACCACTTATTAACTCTTGTACAAATTACATAATATCCCCTTGCCTAATTTTTGTCATCTGTATTTGAGGAATTATAGTTATTTTCTAGAAGTTTTGAAAGGATGAAAGATTTAATACATGCAACTGTTAGAACAGTGTATGGTAAATAGTCCATTTTCAGTAATATTTAGATTTATTATCATTACAAGCATAATAAACATACAGTACAATAGCTGGCTCTATAAATGTTATATGATGATAAAGATAATCCCATAGTATATTTAAATTTTATTCTTAAGAGTTAAATATAGAAATTATAAGCAAAAAGAGAGGAGAAAGGCATTTGGATGAAGAGAAAAACTTTGCAAAAATCATTGAATATAATAAAATAATGTGTGTGTAAAAAATCCCTGGTTAAAATGACACAAATAGAGTGCAGGGCATGGACTGAACACAGGCGCAAATTAAAATCAAGTTGATATGTAGCCCCAGTTATGAAAATTAAAAGCCAAATATCTGTCATACTCTCTGAACTATAAACTTTTCAGTGGTAAAAACTGTTTTCTATAACTGTTAACTCTTCCTAAACTTTCCATTTTGTAATCAATATTCCTAAAATAGTAACACCGATTTAAGAACAAGCCCCAAGTCCTTAAATTATTAAAGCTCTAATTGGAGGGAGGGAGACACAAGAGGGAAGAGATATGGGAACATATGTTTATGTATAACTGATTCACTTTGTTATAAAGCAGAAACTAACACACCATTGTAAAGCAATTTTACTCCAATAAAGATGTTAAAAATCTCTAATGGGGGAATAAAGGTCCTGGTTTCCAGCTGTTGGTTTGGCCTTCTAGGACACATCTGTCAAATGTATCTGTCTAATGGCAGATGCATCTGGAGCTTCTCTGCATCAGTTTCTTTGGTCGTGCCCATTTAAGATGTCTGCAGATTTTCCAAGCTGGTTCGTTGTCTGAATATTTATAGATAGATAGGTAGATAGATAGATAGATAGTTAGTTTTGCTCATCTTCTTTTTTTCTCGCCTGAATTTTTAGCTTCACAAATTGCAGACATGCTAAATCTATAAGAAATTGATGGGGAAATTAGGAGGGTGGCCAGAACTTAATATGGTGCTGAGCATGAGAAAGCCCAAGGAAAACAGGATGAGCTGATTATTAAAATAAATAAAATACCTCATAGAGTGTTTATGGAGGCAGTCAGAAGAGTGTTTAATGAGCTCCAGGAAAACAATCTGATACAGAGGAAGGAGCAAAGCAAGTCTCTAAACGTGGCATATATACCAAAGGATTAGCAAAGACATCTTATCTTCACCTTCCTTAGGAAAAGTCTCAGTGACTTAACATGTCAGAGAGATTTTTAATGACACACTACTTCAGTTTTAATTAATTTTTTTCATCTATATGCAAACGCTCAATTAAAGGTTTACCTCCTCCCTATATGATCTAAGATTAGCTAGTTACATTTCAATTTAATGCATTGTTTCAGTGGTAGACTGTTAGGAGGGTTTTTATTTACAAATAAGGTCAAGAAAATATAGTACTATTTTAGAAGTCTGACTTGCTTAACAGAGGGGGGAAGGACATGATACCTTTTGGGTCACTGCTTCTCAATCAGAGATCATTTTGCCCCTCTTCCTCCAGGGATATTTGGCAATGTCTAGGGATACTTTTGGTGTTACAATTGGGATGATGCTACTGACATCAAGTGGGAAGAGGCAGGGATGCTGCTAAATATCCTACAATGCACAGGACAGCCTCCCACAACCAGTTAGCTGGAACAAAATGTGAGTAGTGCTGAGATCGAGAAACCCTGTATTAAGTGAAAGATGTGTGATGTTTCACTATATGAAGCATTTGTTTTGTACTGAATAGACACCATTTTTCCTGATTATGTACAAATGATAACTACTTTTTAAAAAATCCCTGTTTCAGTGGAAATTGAATGATCTAGTTATGTTGAACACAACTCTGATATATAGCGTGCACTCTCTCTCTATATGTATATGTAATATAGATGTATATATTGTAATAATACAATATAGGTAATATAGATATTCCCTTTTTGTGCATAAACCTCCTTGTTTTTATCAAATTCAAGAGATAATTTAACAATAATAAATTTCATTTATCTTGTAAGGTGAAATCCACAAGAAATATAAAAATAATCTTAAATATTTATTATATAATTTATCAGTCAGTACCGTGTAATCTTACTCAGAGACTCAGAGAGTTGGAGTTCCTTCAAGTTATCTTCCACAAGAACGAGCAGTTGTTTTTGCACCTCTGAAGCTGAATAAATGGCATATACCTCACTCTAAAGAGTCTAAACAAATACACAGAGATTAACACAGTATTGGTCCTAAGTTTCCACAAGTGACAGACCTTAGAATCACCTAAAGAAAAATGATGCTCTTTGAAACCAGTTTAGTCTAAACCTATCTATGTTTTTATCACCAAAGACCATAAAAGAGACTCCTTGATGACTGATAAAAGAAAAGACTAAAAGCTTTTCTTTAGTTCAGACTTGCCAGAATATGCATCTAAGTCAGTTTTCTGAAACATGACCTGTAAACTTGTAATAAATTGAGAGAAATCATTCATTAAGAGGTTAATCATTGTGCTAAGAATGAAACAAGCCTGTTGGAGAATAAAATATTTTTGCAGGGTGATCAATGCTGATGCTTTACATTTATTTTTGGTTTTCCCTTCTGGACACATGTTAAGATCCCACTTCCTGGAGCCATAAAACTAGTCATGGCCTATAATTTTTGAGCAGAAATAATGTTTATCACTTTTGAGACCTTTATTTCCAGCCTAAAATTTCCTAGAGCTCTATTTTTCTCTGCCAAGGCCATTGGTACTATTCCAGA
This sequence comes from Neophocaena asiaeorientalis asiaeorientalis, assembly GCF_003031525.2. Taxonomy (NCBI): domain Eukaryota; kingdom Metazoa; phylum Chordata; class Mammalia; order Artiodactyla; family Phocoenidae; genus Neophocaena; species Neophocaena asiaeorientalis. The sequence continues at coordinate 2,713,805 of NW_020175398.1, read as the reverse complement.
TAGCATGTGCTCCATCAGCCTGAGTCCCAGAGTAAGGGCAGTGAGGAAGCAAATGGATTTTGAAGGCTAGAATATTTTTTTTTTCCATTTTATGAAGAGGCAGATCATTTGGTAAAACTATTGTTTGTGCTTATGTGGAAAGCAGATAAGGTACTGTGGTCAACAGAAGGATAGGTCCTAAATGTGTCCATGTTCTGATCCCCAGGAACCATGTATATATTATCTTGCATGTCAAAAAAGGATTTTGCAGATGTGATCAAGTTAAGGTTATTGAGATGACGAGATTATCTGGGTAATCTCAAGGTAATCACAAGGGTCCTTATAGGAGGAAGACAGGCAGCCCAGAATTAGAACATATGGTGAGGGATACAGAGGTCAGAGTGATGTTCTTTGAAGAGGTAGGTAGGCACTACAAGCCAAGGAATGCAGGCAGCCCCTAGAAATTGGAAAAGTCAGGATAAAGATTTTCTCTTAGTGCATCCAGAGGAACACAACTCTGATTTTAGCCCCATACAACCAATTTTGGATTTCTGACTTCCAGAAATGTGAGGTAATAGGTTTGTGTAATCCAGCACCTAGGTAATTTATTTTGTTCCTGTGTAAGATTTGAGGAGTGATGTCACATGATCCAGAGACATGGATCCAGAAAATACTTTCTAGGACCATGATGTATATAAATCAAGGAAAGCATATCAAGACGAAAACATATCAAAGCCCACAGAAAATAAAATTTCTTTATTGAGCTTTGTAATAAAAACAGTTGAGATAAGTGAGGGGCTAAGGAAATAGATGGAATAAGCTACCATTTTTAAGCATTCATCCATTCTACCAAGATATCCTGGGGCCTTAGTAAGGGGGTATATACATATATATATATATATATATATATATATATATATCACAAATCCTGATTATTTTGTTTACTAGAGGATGGAGAACAGAGTTAATAGTCCTTCAGTAGTCATCTTAGTCTGGCTTTGATATAGTCTTAAACTCAATTTTTTTAGAATAGTTATGTGTAGCATGCCATGCCAATAAAGAACATGGCTAAAAATGTCTAGTGTTTCCAGTAGGATGCAATAACCCACCAGGGGTATGTTTGTGTTGAGATACAGCACTTATGTGCAAGTTTCATCTTCCAAAGTGTATAATTACCTGGCTCATTGTAGGCACTTAACACATTTTAGAGGACCAAATGTATGACTTGTTTGACCAGAGAGGTGCACATAATCACTTAGGTTCAGCATTTGCTTTCCCCTACAGACCTTTTCTAATTTCAGGTTGAAAGCTGTGGTTTTTAAACACCAGATAGATTAGGTTCTATTTGACTTCTTTGCTATGGTGTCCAATTGGTGGTTCCTTCTGCTTAGCATATGGTATGGTCTGAATGTTGTGATTTGAATGTTTGTGTTCTCCCAGAATTCATATTTTGAAATCCTACCTGCAAATGTGGTAGTGTTAGTAGGTGGGGCATTTGTGAGGTGCTTAAGTTATGAGAGTAGAACCCTCATGAATGGAATGGTGCTTTTTCAAAAGAGCCTCCTGAGAGCTCCCTAATGCTCTTCTACCACATGAGGACACAGCAAGAATGTGCCCTCTAAGAAGCAAAAAGGAGTCCCTCACAAGATATTGAACTTCCAGCCTCCAGAACTGTGAGAAATAAATTTCTGTTGTTTATAATCTGTGGTATTTTGTTATAGCAGCCCAAATGAATTAAGACAGCATACATTGAGAACAAAATTCAAGTTGTTGAGTAGATAAGACAAGATCCTCTGATTTTCTGCATTTCTTTTATTAAAGGTGGGTTATTTTGTTGTCACTGAGTGTAAGGCCAGAATTGTGTTTTAGTTTGCAGTAATGTTAGCAATTATGCTCTTGAGTACAAGTCACTGGGTAGAGTCATTTTTGCCAGAATTTTTTAATTGATAGGATGGCCACTGTTAGTTTTTAGAAGGATTATTTTCCATGGTGCAGTCATGACTAAGGTCAGCATAGGTAAAGATTTTAATGATCATTGTTTTTTTTTTTGGTATGGGAATTGTGCAACCACAGCCATAATCCAGTGCTATCTAGTACTAGAATGCTTGTTATAAGTAACCTCCTTTATTTTACTTTGTTAAATCTTATTTACTATTTATGTCAGGTTAAAATTAACCTCCTCAGTCAAGTTTTCTTTACATCTCTGAGAAGTGGTTAGGAACTGAGCTAAATAGTTTAATGGTACTTATCACTTGTGTGTGTGTGTGTGTGTGTGTGTGTGTGTGTGTGTGTGTGTGTGTGTGTGAACACCAAGAGCTGGAGTTTGGTCTCTTTTTACTCACTGTATAACATAGGTTAAGAACCAGCCTCCTTCATTTTCAGTCATTACGGACTATGCACGTGTGTATTCCATTCCTACGCTAAGATATCAGGAGAAAACTCAAAAACCAGATCAGAACCATCAAAACATTAGGTCATCTTATCTCTAGTCAATGGTTGAGAGATGAACATGTGAATCAAGACAGAGAAGTAATCATAATATTAAAGAACACCTTATGACACTTTCTCAAATGATCATGAAGGAAACCAACTGAGATTATGAGTAATATTAGCTAGGGACAAAGAAAGGCTATGATCATTTTGACTACATACTGGAGAGGGAAAAAAAGCCAGGAGATGGAGAAAAGAATATAAACTTTGGAAATTCTAAGTATCTGGATCTACTTAAGGTACTTATGCATTTTCCAGGGAAGTGAGTGAATAAATTACTTCCCAACATTTTTATCTTAAATAAATTGAGTTAGATTTCTGTCACTCACTATCAAAATAATCATAATATTCCATTTTGGTATCCTCAGCATATAACTAAATGTTAATCTAGAAATCATTTAATACACGTTGTTTAGTGAGTGTTTTAGTCACATTGGCTGCTACAAGAAAATACCATACACTGGGTTGCCGTGGTTGTGGAGGCTGGAAGTCTAAAATCAGGTTGCCAGTATGGTTGGATTCCAGCAAAAGCTCTCTTTCTGGCTTGTTGATAGCCACCTTCTCACTGAGTCCTCACTTGTAGGGAGAGACTAAGAGCAGACACTCTGGTGCCTTCTCTTATGCCCCACCCTAATGACCTCATCTAAACCTAATTATTTCTCAAAGTCCCCATCTCAAATACCATCATATTAGGGGTTAGGGCATCAATATATGAATTTTGGAGGCATACAATGAGGTCCATCCTAGTGAGTAACTGAGTAAATTAGTGAATCAGAAGATGTATAATATCTGTGGTAGTTGTTTGAGAATAGGAGTTTTTATGCTGGCCATATTTCTGAAATAAACTTTATAATGGTGATTACAGGGACTTCCCTGGTAGTGCAGTGGTAAAAAATCCACCTGCCAGTGCAGGGAACATGGATTTGAGCCCTGGTCCGGGAAGATCCCACATGCCGTGGAGCAACTAAGACTGTACCACAACTACTGAGCCTGTACTCTAGAGACTGCAAGCCACAACTACTGAGCCTGCATAACACAACTACTGAAGCCCGTGTGCCTAGAGCCCATGCTCCACAACAATAAGAAGCCTGAGGACCGCAACGAAGAGCAGCCCCTGCTTGCCTCAACTAGAAAAAGCCCGTGTGCAGCAACCAAGACCCAATACACTCAAAAATAAATAAATAAATAGATAGATAGATAGATAGATAAAATAAGAATATTATAAAAAGTGGTGATTACAGTCACTTTAATATGAGGTCATATTATTATATTATTATTATATCCTACCCTTTGCTCAAAAGCACAATTATTAGGGCCATGGATGGAGGATGGAGACTAATAAAGGTTTCAGGGCCCAAAATGACAGGTTAAAATACGAAACAAGGAAATCTCTGAGTTCTGGTGAGTAGTTGCCAGATATTCATCAGATTTCCTGAGCATAGATGAGCAAATAGTTTCCACGTGCCGTAATTTGGGAATATTAACATATTCCATCTCTTTTGGACCTTTGTATCAAGTAGAAAAATAACTTTCAGCAAGGATTATTTCTACAGAGAATGTAAACAATATAATATTCCAATGTTGCTATGTGGGTACCATCTATTGAAACTTTGAAATGCTTAATGGCTTATGTAAAAGATATTTGTGTGGATTAAAGAACTGTCTGAAGAACAGCACTCTAAAGAATGCCTAATGTCTTCATCACTTGCAGCAAATGTAAAAGTATTTGCAGAAACAAATATGAGAGAGGGAGGTGGATTCCTGGTGAAAGGAATAGAATTTTTGATCATTACAAACTCCTCATGGTCCTGTAACACTAGCAAATTGCAGATCAACCTCAGTGTCATTGAGATTGCCAGTCACTGAAATTTCTACTGTGATGTAGAAAAGAAAAGAATCTATTTCAAATGTTTCTGGTCTCTAACTAATGGAATCTATATAAAAAATAAACTAAGATCATCTATATTGTTCCATTCCTCGGTTTATTTCTATTTCTATTCAACCAAAATAATTTCAATGGCAGATAGAGATATGAAAGACATTTTATATAGGCTAATATATTTCCTTTGTAAATTGGCCAAGCAAGACAAAATATTAAGGAAGCAAATTCCCAAGTAAATCTCAATTCATCTACCCCTTTCAAAAGAGTCTTCACTGCAGGAAAGAGCCTGAGTTTACAGAGCAACAAGTTAATGTTTTATTATTCTGATCTATTTTCTGAAGCTAAGAATGATGAAGGGTGTTGAAGAGAAAACCTTAAGTTCTCCCTTACTACTCTAAATGCACTATCACACTGATTCTGCGTGTGCCTGTTGGTACTATTTTTTGACAGATTTTCTGGGTCCCCAGACAAAACAAACTGATCTACACAAAGTTCAAAGCTGTGAGTTTAGCTTTAGAAACTCTCATAGGAATAAATACAAGCAACTGTTCTCATATAAAGATGAATCACCCACCTTATCATTCAAGCTGGTTGTCATTGTGTGGTTGGTACAATATTAATCCAATTATACTTATTTAGAAAATGTTATTTATTATGTTAGACATTAAGCTGAATGTACTTTGAAGCCCTACAGAATCAGATTCTCGTTCTAGCATTAAATACCAGTCATCCATAGACATATATGACTTAGACAAGTTTCTTTGAGGTTCAATTTCCTTAAATGCATGAAGGATGTATTCACCATTACCACATTTAAACTTCCATTTCTTGCATTATGGTAGATTATGTATACAGAAAAAATATATCAAATACAAATAGAATAAAGTGACACACAATATTCAAAAATCTTGCATTACTGAGCAATAATTTTCATTGAAAAGCCTTCTAGATATCCCTAATGTTAAGCAATGGTGGTCTATCTGAATAAATTATAGCAAAATCATATCACAAAGCAGTAGGTAAATGAACAGAAAAAGAGTGGAATATCTCTGTATATTGCAGTGTAGTATATTCAGAATATACTGCTGGATAAAAAAGCTAAGCATATAAAATATGTATGGAAGGATAAAATTTACCAAAAAGGGAAGTATTTCTATATTTAAATTTATTAAAAAGATTTTTTATTATATTTTAATTTTATTTTAGTTATTAATATTTTTTTTGGCGGTACGCGGGCCTCTCACTGCTGTGGCCTCTCCCGTTGCGGAGCACAGGCTCTGGACGTGCAGGCTCAGCGGCCATGGTTCATGGGCCTAGCTGCTCCGCAGCACTTGGGATCTTACTGGACCGGGGCATGAACCCGCATCCCCTGCATCGGCAGGCGGACCCTCAACCATTGCACCACCAGGGAAGCCCCTTAATTTTATTTTTATTATACAAGAATTTTACACATAAAACAAAACAAATATTACCAATAAGAAAGAGAATGAACAGGATAGATGAAGATTATATATTTAGAAGCTAGATTTCTTAGAATATACCTTGTTTTGTAGATTTGTCTTTGTAACCATATAAATAATTTGCAAAATTTTAGAACCAAATTAAATTCAAAATCATACTATCTAAAAACAATGAGTGATTTTGATCACAGAGAGGCAGCAGTGAGTGAGAGCATGAAGCAAGATCTTAATTCTCTGCCCAGGAATTGAACCTGGGTATCCTGGATGAAAACCAGGAATCCTAGCAACTACACCCCCTGGCTCTTGCCCCCAGTAAAAAATGCATTTCTCACAGAGGCAAAAAAAATGTAAAAACAGGTACAAAGTTTATTATTAGAGACATGGCACAGCAACAAGTGGGAGAGCACAAAGAGAAACAGTTTGTTTAGTTAAGATAGAAGCAAGGCAGAGATGCACATGTGGAGAGAAAGGGTGTGGGCATCCTCCCTAAGGAGGAGTGTAGTAAAGAGGCAGTTAAGTCATTTATACAGGGCAGTTCTTCCAGGTCTTTGTTTACCTTTGGCCAATTATCTGGTTTCTATTTCCACACCTGACCTGCCCTAGGAAATTCCCTAACATGGCATGAGCAACTTTTTTCTAAGATGGATTTCAGCCCAGAGGCCTATGTGACGGCCTTAGCCGTCATGTATTATGGGGTGGTGCCCCCTCCCTTTTGACCCCCAAGGAGCCTTCCTGCACATGTGCAGTGTCTCCCTTGCCCCAAGGATGGGAAACATGTGACCTCTTGATCCTTTACTCAAACAGGGTTTAGCCTCTCTCTGTCCCTGCCATGACTGTTATCCTAAGGCGTCCACAGGAGACAGAACTTGGCTATTTACCCTGTTTCTGTTGTTACTTCCATTTCAGAGAGCAAACAGGAAGCTGATTTAAATGTCTAACTTGGAGCCCATCTATCTCCTGTCTCAGGAAATGTAAACAAGAGACTTGTAAGTGTCCAGCCTGAAGCCCACTTTTTCCTGCCCCATGAAATGTAAATGGGAGGACAATTGTAAATGCCTAGCTTGGGGCCCATCTATCTCCTGCCTCAATTTGCTGGCAATGGGTACTGCAAGTTTCTACATGATAATTTATGTGTTCCTTGGAGAAATAGCTGATTCTTGTTTATGGAAGAAAATACATAAAATAAGCTGAGAATCTTTTGTGGTAACAAAAGGAAAAAAAATTATCAAAGACTTACTATTAGGATCACGTTTAACATTCAAGTGCTACTGTAAAGAAATAGCTACTGGCCAACTGTGGGATAATTAGACATCAGTCAGGACAACGGTAACAATGGATTGAATCACATAAGTTATGCTCACTTCCATAGACATATAATGATATAGATAGCTCACACACAATTACACAAACCACTGATCACTGTAAGACACTAGTGAATCAATTCATCATTGTGAAAATTACAAATAAAGACTCAAGTATTTATAATGTAACCCAAAGCAAGCTTTAAACCTTGTGGGTTTCTGCTGAATACAGGAGACTCGAGTTGCTATCTTGATAGCATGTTGCACAAAGCATAAGAGATAAGTTCTGACACCTGAACAAGAAGGAAACTGTAAAAGAAAAGTTGGGGAACTAAAACTTCCCACTGAGAACTAAAAACTCATAACAACAAGCCAGCCTAAGGACATGTTTTTAGTAAGATTTTTATGCTATTCATGTCACTGGAGAAACCGCATATTTGTATAGTTGCAGGTTAGCAAGAGAAGCTGGCAAAAAAAAAAAAAATCTCCAGAGGGCCTGATTTCAAATCAGGCCATAAAATAACCCATACAAATAAAATTCTAAGGAAAAGTAGCACCTCATAGTCAAAAATTTAAAAACAAAAGAGGAAAGCAGGAACTGAATTGAAAGCGAGTTAAAATAAAAATAGATAAAGTCAGCTATGTAAGAGTTCAAAGGTTAAAATTTTCACAGCATGTGAGATTAGTAAGCCCACACTTCAGCTGCTAGAAGAATTAAGCACTGTCTTTACAACTCCACTGGGAGAAGACAACTGCAAAATTGAACTTGGTTTTTCCTGGACCCTGCCCTATGCAACTTTTGACTTTACTGAGTTTAACCTGTATCCTTTCACTGTGATAAACTGTAACAATGAATATAACAGCTCTTCTGAATTCTTCTAGCAAATCATAGAACCTGAGGGTGGTGTTGGGGACCACCAACACACTGACTGAGGGAAGAAAACATAAAAGTGGCATCAAGAGAAAATGGAATGGTTAAACTCCCATCTACAATTTCCCTAAATGGGAAAGGGGACCAAGTTGCTCTGCAGAACCGAAGACTGATTTAGTCTCCAACACTCAAAATGCACAAGCCTGGGAGGAACTAAGGATACGTACATAAAACAGTATAAGTAGGACAAGGAGAAGGTGGGAGCCAAAGGAGCATGAATAGAGTTCTTTACATCTTTGTTTCTGTAATAACTGCTTTTATTTATCAGACACATCTTTATCCCCACTAGGATATTTTCTGATGTGAAAGAACAAAAACTAAGTAAGTAAATAAATAAATACAATGAGATCTTCAACTTTGGTACTTAGCAAGATCCACAGAAGGTTTTACGAAGGAGACTTGCTGCATCCCTCTTTAGCACCTGCTCTACCAACCTTGTGCTCAAAAGTATGGCTTCAGATCCATTAAGACTTGGGTCCATATACTTTCTCCACCAACTCCATTATTATCTATACGAGCTTTATACAGAATTTTTAACTTTTACTTAGTTTCAAATTCCCCATACTTATAATGGGGATGATAATATTACATTAGGGTGCGTTATGATTCTATTTTAATAAATAATGTTATGTGATGATTATATGGGGTTTTGGTAAATTTCAAGTGAGATGATGCTTGTAAATCATTTAGCGTGGTGACTAAACAGGTGCACATACAGATTATTTAATAAATATACTTCTAAGTATTACAAGTAGTAGTAGTAGTAATAGTAGCAGGAGTGAGTGCTTTGTAATCACTAAATCATCTTAGACCTATAAGGCATTATGTAAGGGATAGTTGTTCACAGTACAATATTCATATGATGGAAGTTCATAGGGTCTTCCATGCTAGCTAGCAAGCCACTTATTATCATTCTGTCAGTGCTAAGCATACAGGCAACTTACATTATATAGTAGTTAACTGACTGCTTTCTAATTTAGTTATAGGAATAAGCAGAGAAATACAAGGACCCAGCTACACTTTATTTACAGATATGAAGTTTTGAGTCAGCAAAAAGCAAATGACTTTCAAGACACGCGGGAGTAAAACAAATTCCCAAGCCAGCTGAAGGCTAATCTGCTCAAGACATTTGCCACCAATTCCCAATAAGGTACACTGCCCTGACCCCTGAATGAGGAGTTAAACTGAGAAAATGTGACTCCACACAGAGACCTGGAGATCCACTTCTCCCAAGGGCCTCAGAATTGGACAAAAAGGCCATGGACAGAAATAAGTTTAGTCTGGCCAGTGAATCAGCTCCACAAAAGCTGTTAAAGTATTGAATACTTCTGGAGTTGAGTTAGCAGAAACTTCCACTGACCAAACCAGTGATCCCAAATCCAAAACAAATTCTGCTAATTTGCTGAACCCTAAACCACAAGCATTTTTATTATTTTTTGTTGTCGTTGCTTTTAACAGAACCATGGATAAAGTAAAAGGTTAAAAAACAAAGAAATTATTAAGTACCATTACTGTCTTCATTCATCCAGAGGTGGTTTAGTTTATAAGTTATTAAAAAAGAACAATATTAGAATAGATCCTTTAAAATGCACTAATATGAAGGAAAATAAATAGCTTACGGTGCTGGTAAACAGGCAAATAAGCTAACAATATGCAAATGCTTCTAGGAATCCTCCATAAATAGATGGACACCCAGAGTGAGCAGGATGTCAGAATCAGTCTTAAAAGCCAAATATACCCTTAACTTTATGATGTGAGGATTTCTACTCAGGGACCATTTACCAAGCCTACCCATAATTTACTTCTGAATTTAATTTAGTTTTTAATGCTTAAGGGAATTTTAAGTCTTTTCCTGATTTAATGATTCTTAAATAATATAGAAATCTTGTTAAGAGTGGGGAAAAGGGTAGCAATTAAGTTTTTATTGGGTAAAACTCGAGCAGTGATTACTTTTTCCATAGTGACCATGTGCCAAAAGCTGATTGCAGGAGCAACAGATATATTCTGGGAGAATAACAGGAAAAAACAGGAAAGAGGAAAGGAATATTGAAATAGAAGTTTGGAAATTGATCATGGTAATCTTTAATACCAAAATGTTTCCTAAGACAAGTTAAAAATCAATCAATATATAAAATCATTATGTTGTACACCTGAAACTTACACAATGTTCTATGTCAATTACATCTCAATGTTTTATCTCAATACAGCTGAAAAAACTCAGTTGAAAAGCAGAACTTTTAACCATTGTGAGTAGATGTAGGCTGCTATACAGCAAATAAACAAACAGGCCAGACCATCCCGCCATTGTTTGGATCCAGGTATGGTGATCAGGCAAAGAAGAATGTATATCAGGAGATTCAAAGAGTTTGACGACAATGAATATGAAGCTGAAAATGTCCTCTCCAGTAATGACAGGCTCAGGAAAATGTAAAGAATTGATGTTGTAATACTGATAGTTGAGTTACTGCCTCAAAACTATCAGGAGATGATTATGTTGATTGATGATGATGATGACGGTGATGTTATTTTTTCAAAATAGCCAATATTTGTGTCATATTAGTAGGTACTAATAAATATTTGTTATATTTATTTATGTTGAATCTAATAAGAGAAGTAACTGTAAGAGAATTTTGGAGTATATGAAATCTGAGAGGTGTAAAGAAATCTTCAGTTTTATACCAGTTTTACTATGGATTTGCTCAGTAACCTTGCAAAAGACACTCTTTTTTTCCCATTTTTAAGTAAAGGTTTTGGATCCCAAGGTATATAACAAATGTTTGTCTTTCTTATTCTGGCATTGAGGTAGTTTCCAAATTTGGAGTGGCCAAGTAGAGATAAAGAATAGTTCAGAGGTTGTGTGTGTGTGTGTGTGTGTGTGTGTGTGTGTGTGTGTATGCATGCGCACACGCACGTACACATGCTTTACCCTTGAGATGTTAATCTCATATATAAAAAAAATGTTTAATTCCAGATTTTGAAAGAAAGATTTAAAAATTCATTTTACAATAAGATAATTAACTCTAAAAAAAACATACTGGAAGAGAATCTGCAACAAAGGAGCTAAACCCGATTCCTGAATCTCTGATGGCTTCCTTTTATCCAGCCATGCTTATAACACACAATATAATCAGAGGGAAAAGAGTAACCAATCAAGAAAAACAAGCAGTTATCTAATTTGTCCAAATAATTTCTTACAATGATATATTTAAATCAAATATGTTGGCATCATGTAATCCGGGGTTAGACTGCTTTTGTTCAAATCTGAGATCTGTTAATTACTATGTGAAATTAGGCTAGTTACTTAATCTATTAATTGCTCAGTTCCTCATTCTTAAATGAAGTGGACACCTACTGTTCAACCCAGAAATCCCATTCCTAGGTAATAGCTCGAGAGAAATGAAAACATATGTCTCAATAAGTATACACCCATACAAAATAATCTGACACAAATACTTATTGTGGTTTTATTTGTAATCACTAAAAAATAACCCAAAATGTTTATTAATTTGTGAATGGAAAAACTGTGGTACATCCATTCCATGTAGTACTACTCAAGAATAAAAACAAATGAATATTTGCAATAGTGTGGATGAATATGGAATGCATTATGCAAAATGAAAAAAGACAAAATAAAAGGCTGTGTATGTTATATGATCTTATTTATATGTGGTACTATGGAAAGACAAAAGCATGAGGACATAATACAAATCAGTGATTATCATGGGCTGTAAGTGAGGAGAGGGTATTGACTCCAAAAGGGGAGGAGGGAACATTTGGGAGGGAACGAAAGTGTTGATGAGAGTATGATCACATAATTTTATGCATTTATCTAAGTTCATAGGACTGCACATTAACAAAGGGTGACTGTAGGTTATACCTCAAAACACCTAATAAAAGGGACATGATAGAAGTACCTACTTCATCAGGTGGTTATGAATATTAAGAAAGACGATGCATATAAAATGTTGCAGGGTTTGACATATTAAGCACTCAACAAATGCTACCTATCATTATTGCCATAAACCTAATTCTTCAGAATTGTAAGGTGAATATTTTACTAGGTGAAAATTATTTCTAAATTAAAAAGTCACTCTTTAATAGCCTTTTATGAAAATTGAGGTTTCTTTGGTTTAATAATAGTCTGGTTTATAGTAAGGCCCACCTGTTCTTATCACATTAAAAAATAACTTCCATACTCTCAGGGCTGTGTTTTCAAGACAGATTCACGCACTGAGGCTGCCCATGAGTTTTCGTGCCAGATGAGACCTAGTTACGAACAGAACTAAAATGAGAGGGAAATTTGCCTGCTTTTCAGAGCCGTCCAGTTTTTCTTTCAGTCCAGAGACCAGGATCAGGACATGTTTTCCATTTCCCCAGGGCCTTGCTCTCTTCTGTCTCTACCTTCTCAGCACCTTCTCTTGACTCCCTTCTTCCATATCCCAGTCTCCACATCCACCCAGTTCTGCACGAGTTTTGATTTGCTAAGCCAATCAACTCATTCCATCTCCTTTACACAGTGTCTGGTTCAGAGGTGGGTGTAACCTGATATTCCCCAGCCATAGGTAGGGATCAGAGCAGAGTGGAGCGTAGCACAGAAGTTGTTCAGTAGTTGTGGGAAGAGCTCTCTCTCTCTCTCTGTCTCTAAGTATGGTAATGTGCACAGACAGATCCTGCAGGTACCCCCACGTGGGAAGCCAGCTATGAGATGAAAGCCAGCCTAACTCCAATCTTTATCATTTCAGTGACCAATAAATTCTCTTTGTTGCTTAAGCCATTTGGAGTTATAATCTCTTTTACTGGCAACTAAAAGCATTTCAACCAATATATTTCCCTTTCCCATTAACAGTTCAGTTTTCCAAGTCCATTAAGGTTAACAATGGTTTGGAGCCCAACTAATCTGCTAATATATATATTAAGCCCTTAGTGACATGTAATACACAGATTCTCACAGATACACATGCACATTTTAATAGGCCACTTAGAAATCATAGGGTTTTTTGCCAATGAAAATTGCACAAAAGGAGGTAGATCTTATATATATGTTTTTTTTTAAAAATCATGGAAATTTTCTGAAAACTCCCCACAAATATTGATTTGTAAAAATTTTCTTTGGCTTATTGTCCCAATTACAAAGTAGTAAAATACATCTGTAGTTCTCTAACTCTGCTTCTTAACAACAAATTGATGTTGGATAGATTTTAAAAAGTGTACAATTTCTTTGGCTTATAAAAATAAATAAAGTTACTTAGAATTTGGACAAGGATGTCTGAATTGAATGTAGAGATTGTGAGCTAATTTCACTTAATATTTCTTTAAAAAACTCTAAAAACAAAATGACTTCTCTTAAAACTTCAGAAAGAGTACATCAAACACCTAGCACAAACTCCAGTACTTTTCAGAGTGGAAAAACAAAAATTGAGAGGAGTAATTTCCATGGATGAAAATAAAATAATTTATTTACTATAAAGTGTTGCCCTAGAATTTTCCAGAGCAAGTGTTTGCTTGTTTTTGTTTGTTTTCATTATAACTGTGGATTGCAGAAAACTGTATGATCTAACAGTTGTGAGTTAAGTTTTATCTGGGGAACTTACTGAGGACTGTAGCCCAGGAGACAGCCTCTCTGCTCTGAGGAACTGCTCTGAAGGGATGAGGGAGGAGCCAGGATATATTGGAGTTTTTGCAACAAAAACCAGGTGGTTGGAACATCAAAAGATTACTGCTATTCACAAAAACCAGAAATCTCAACTTAATGATTTTAGTGCTTTTGTGTGTATGGGAAGATGGAGTTAGGGCTCATTGAAATTATTCCTTAATGTGCATGTTAACTATCTAAGGATAATATCCAGAGTGCAGAATGTTTCCTGTTTTTCTGCATCCTGAATTACCATCAGGGTACACTGTTGGGGGGTGGGGTGGGGGGTGACTGCAGTGGCTGATGGGTTGATGGAGGGAAATATTCCTTATTTACTGGAATGGCAGACAACATTCCTTTTCCATATAACTATTTTATGCCCAAAGTCATTCCATTCTGTCATTCCTGGATTTTCAGCAAGATCACTATATGTACAAATCTTTCTTCCCCTTACCTTACTTATACTTGAAATCTCATAATTGGAACTTTTCCCCAATTTTTGTGAATGATTTTTTCATTAGGAAGTGAAAATACCCTATGAAATAGTTACCACTTTACTTTCTTACTAGTTTTTAAAAACTGGCTCTAAGAAATTTAAACAACCATTTCTTTAAATCAAGTTTTAAGAGGTGTAATTGAGGATAAGTGAAGACAATGAACAAAATAAATATCACTACTAGAATATATCAAATCAAACTGGCTCATCCTTTCTTCATTTCTACCATACACACTGGTGATTCCCATATAACAAGTCTTCTAATACAGGACATTCTCTCCTCTCCCAGTTTCAAAATAACCAGTAAGAGTCTAATATGACTCTCTCAATTTAAGGGAAAGAAAAAAACAAATTGTATCCCTATTGTATTAGAGTAAAAGATATGCTCAAGGCCACCTACTTAGTAAGAAACACAACAGGAAATGAATCCTGTTTGCCTGATTGGCATATAATCTACTCCTAGATTGTGAGGTATAGACAGAACCATAAAAATATTCTAAGAAGGGAAAGATAAACTGTCTAGCAGTGTCCCCAGGGTCTGACTGCCTGGCTTCACAGCAGGGGTCATCCATGTGCTGTCCTGGGACATTAGGTAGGTAATGAATGTCTCCGCCTGTTTGTTTCCACATCTGAAAACAGAAAGAGTACATGGCTGTGAGGAAAACTAGATGATGTATATAAAGGACATGACATAGTACCAGGACATAGAAAGCACACAATACCTATTAACTATTATTATTATTATTAAAAGACTTCAAAGTGGAAATGTGAGCTGAACTGGATGTGCCCTGTCTCACCCCCTCTTTCCTGTTATGAACTGAATCCCCGCCCCCAAAAATGTATATACTGAAACTCGAACACCAACATGACTCTATTTGTAGACAGGGCCTCTATGGAGCTAATTAAGGTGAAGTGAGGTCATAAGAAGAGGAAGAGACTACAGAGCTCTCTCTTTCTTTCTGAGCACACAGAGAAAAGGCCCTGTTTAGGCACGATGAGAAAATATCTCTCAGCCAGCCAGGAAGAGAGGTCTCACCAGAAAGCAACCCTGCCAGCACCTTGATCTTGGCTCCAGGTTCCAAAACGATGAGAAAATAAATTTCTGTCATTTAAGTGGTCCAGTCTGTGTATTTTGTTATGGCAGCCCAAGCAGACTAAGGCACTACCCATTCTTGCTCTATCACTTCAGAGACTGGAATTTTTAACAGCTTCTTCCCCACCATTGTAAGGCCAAAGTCGCTGACAAAATGCTGCCATAAATTTATGTCTTACATTAGGGCTGGCAAACTCTTTCTGTAAAAGACCAGATAGTATTTTAAACTTTTGTAGGCCACATGGTGTCTGTCATCATGACTCAACTCTGCTATTACAATGTGAAAGCCACCACATATGATACATAAACTCTGAATGGGATTGTTCTGATAAAATTTTATTTATAGACACTGACTGACATTTAAATTTCACATAAGGGTCCTCCCTGGAGGTCCAGAGGTTAGGACTCTGTGCTTTTACTGCTGAGGGCCTGAGTTCAATCCCTGGTTGGGGAACTAAGATCCCACAAGCTGCTTGGTGTGGTCAAAATAAATAAATAAATTTCACATAAGTTTATTTTAATTAATTAATTTATTTTTATTATTATTTTTTTTGTGGTACGCGGGCCTCTCACTGTTGTGGCCTCTCCCGCTGTGGAGCACAGGCTCCGGACACGCAGGCTCAGCGGCCAAGGCTCACGGGCCCATCCGCTCCGCGGCATGTGGGATCCTCCTGGACCGGAACACGAACCCGCGTCCCCTGCATCGGCAGGTGGACTCTCAACCACTGTGCCACCAGGGAAGCCCTCACATAAGTTTAATGTGTCACAAAATATTATTCTTCCTTTGATTTTTTTCCAATCATTTAAAAGTGGGGAAAAAAAGTTCTTAGCTTACCATCCTCTGTCTTAGAGCATTGTTTAGTTACACATATTTACCCTCTTTTTCTCCTGTTCTGAAATGGCTCTCCTAAATTTTATTCACTTCAGTCAATGCACTGTAAAGTTTTATTGGTTAGAGAAAAGTCTGGAAATTTTCCAGATGTTTCCCAAAGACCCTGGTTCCTAGACCACATCACCTTGCTTCAGATCTCAGGAGTGTCCTCTGTTAGACCATTCCCTTGCCAGAACCCTTTTCCCAAATTGGATGGGCAATTACTGTTCTTTTTACATGTCTTTAATGACATTAAAGGGGATGATATATGCAAAAGAGTTCTGAAAAACTAAAGGGCTATTTAAATATAAATAATGCACTAAAGTGCCTTCAACATGATTTTTCACTTTGATAATGATTTATTTAGCTGGTCATGTCTCCTTGATATAATGAAAAATTCTTTCAGGCTAGGCACTATGTCTCTTTATTTCTGAGAGACTAGTAAAATGCCAAACAGGTAGTAAACTAATCAATAACAATTTATGATATTAAATTAAGCAATGATGAAATAGATGATGATGATAACTATCTTTCACACCTAAATGGACCATTGACTAATTTTTGTTAGTATTTTTCCCTCAAAACCAGAGGATACCCTTGACAACCTTGGACAGAGCTGTCATCACTTCCCATGTGGTTATCTATATACCATACTGTTATTAGCCCCAATTATTATTTTATTTTATTATATATATATATATATAATTTTGTGGTACGTGGGTCTCTCACTGTTGTGGCCTCTCCCGTTGCGAAGCACAGGCTCTGGATGTGCAGGCTCAGTGGCCATGGCTCAAGGGCCTAGCCGCTCCATGGCATATGGGATCTTCCAGGACCGGGGAACGAACCCGTGTACCCTGCATCGGCAGGCAGACTCTCAACCACTGTGCCACCAGGGAAGCCCAGCTCCAATTATTTTGAAAGAACATGACTCAAAATTATAAAGTACAAAAAGCACAGATATTTGTTTTCCTTTCTTTCCAATTCATCCACATCTCTTCAGTTAGAGTCATCATTATAGCTCTTTATCACCTGTCCCACTTTTTCTAGGTTGTCCATCCTCGGTCTGATCTTCATTACTTCTTACATAAATTAATGCAATATCCTCCTCGTTGCTTGCCTTTCTTCCTACCTTCCTATTCATTTTCCTTCTCAAATTCATCCTCCTCAGTACAAATTACTTGGAAAAACCTTTCACCTAGGCATTTAACACTCTATCTTTATGCTTTGACTCAGGATCTCCCTCCCACCTGGAAGTTTTACTTATCACTTCTGCCCACATAGAATTCTATCCACCCTTGAAAGTTCATCTCAAATATCAGCCTTTCACTGAAACCATTTCCAATGCCCCTAATCCATGTGACTACCCACTTCTTTGCATCTCCATGGTAGTTTGTTTCTTGCCTGTGCCATTTATAAGGTCTTACGGCCTTGGATATATTTTTAATCTGTCCCTTGGTAGATTCTACATTTCTGGAGGCACACACTTTATTTCTTAATTTTCACATTCTCAGTCTCACATAATAAATGATCAAGAATAAATGTCTTTTTCATCAGTATGTTCTCCCAATTCAAAGTTGATCTTTCTTTGTTAGCTCAGAGATTAAGCAAAATCCTTTTTGTGTGAGAAATCACTGTGGTTGACTCATGGATGGAATACCTTTGAGATAAAATGGTAAAGCTATTGAATACGTTTTACAAAATCTATCTGGGCAATAGAGGGAAATGGAAGAATGACACATAAATAGGGGACTTAACAGGGGGCAGAGCAAAGCAATGATCAGAGATTGATCAGGGATTGATCTGAGAAGTCTTCTTTAAGGACCTAAGTCAGGATCTCATATTCGTTTCATTACTTAATATAACTAGAGGCACAATTCAGGTGGAGTCGCAATAAATAATTTATAGTTAAAATGTTGAAAGTAAAGAATTTGGTATTAATGGAGTTTTTATTCACTCTTACAATTATTAAGTTTGAAGTATTTTTTTTTTTTCTGAAAAGCTAAGATCCTATTAAATTAAGGACCACAAAAAGTCAAAAATGAACATTACAGGTATTACTAGTTAATGTTAATTCTTTTGGACTTCATTTGGAACAGGGCCTGTTATTTATGGATACTGTCTCTCCGCTGAAGTCATTCATCCATTATCACTTGTCATTCGCATCATCCTACTATAGACTGGGCAGGCATTGTTGTCAGACTTAATCCAGTAGATGAAGTGGTGCCCCTAAAAACAACCAAAAATGTATGTGTGCTAATTTCAGACTTTTAGTTAGAGAAAGGAAAGGTTGAAAGAACATGTAGAATGGGATAATGCATTTGAATAGAAGCTTCATTCTTTTTAAAGATCTTTTATTTATCTGGGTTATCCTTATGTTTTGGCTTGGAAATTTTCAAAGTACTTAACAAAAGACTGATTATATGCCTGACTATATGGAGTCCCATGACTGAAGAAAGAAAGCCAGTGTGAGTTTCTGCTCTCCAGAGGCTGGAGATGGGTTTGATTAGCTATGACATTTTGAAGGGTGTGAATGGATTTAGAAGAATAACATAATGGGCACAGATTATATTTTGAATTAGCTGCCAAATGATTATAAATTCAAGCACCGTCAATCAATTTATCTCATTGTTTTAGAGGCCAAATGAGTGGAAATATTGCACTAATTTGTTTAAGTATAATTTACATTAGGTTTTTCAAAAGCATATGATCAAAGATATTAACTATAACTTTATACATATGTAGACACAGCAACTAAATAAGAAACTGATATTTTATCTGTCATATAGATATCTTTCCTGTTTCTCGAAATGTAGAATGGTGAATGTCATGTGGATCCTGAATAAAATTGACTGACTAGATGCTTGGATGTATTAAAGATCAGATGTTTTCTACACTACTATGTGTAAAATAGACAACCAACAGCACAGGGAATTATACTCAATATTTTGTAATAATCTATAAGGAAAAAGAATCTGAAAAATGTGTATATGTATTCATAATTGAATCTGCTGCATACCTGAAACTAACACAACTTTGTCTATCAATTATATTTCAAAAAAAAAAAATCAGATATTTCCTCCACCTCATAGTCTGGCTTTTTGTTTATGTACCACAGAATAAGAATGTTGTTTGACAACTTCATTACTAAATGTAGCATTGGCCCATTAAAAAGATCTAGAAATAAACCCCAGAAGATCTACTCTTAATTATTTACAAAACTGAAGCAGTTTGAAAACAGTGAGTTACTTATTGAATCTGCCTGGACATCTGGACATGTCCCAAGATGTGTTCGTGTATCTTGTTTTGGCCTACATGGCTGCCTTAGCATCCTCCTGAATTTCAGCTCCCTGGGTGAATATTGTGGCTTCTCCTTCTAATTTGGCCAATTCACAGAGCTGCCAGCTGGTAGCTGGCCTGGCCCTCAGAGTTTGGCTGTGGTGCTCATTACTCAACAGAACATTCACAGAACATCAAGTTCATACAAGGTGACTCTGTGCTGTGATAGGGTAAGACTAAATAGGACAGCCGTGATCACATGTGAGCACAGCCCAAACAAGCATAGCACAAACACATAATGACCAAAACCCCCTCTCCCAACTAAAGTAAGTGACTGTTGCTCCTTTACCAGTTATGGCCTTAGTTCTCCACCTCTCCTCCTGTTCTATCATACAAACTACTGATGCACCCAATCATAGAATGACCCTCTCTTTCTAACAGCATCCAGATCAGAGAAAAGAAAAAAAAAAAAAAAAAAAAAGCAACCAAAAACTGCTTCCTTAATACCTTCTCAAAATTAACTATTACATGCCCAAATTGTATCACTAATCCCTCCTGACACCCTTGAGACAGCCCTCAGTTGTGCAGGGTGTACAGTCTTCTTTTTGAAACAAAGAATAAACTCAGCTTTGTTTACTAATGAGTGTGTTTTTTGGTGGTCAATGGAGGCAGGCATTGACAATTCATTCATTGAGCATTTCCTACGTGAGTTCTATAATCATAGTGCTCTGGTAGACACCATGTAAATAAAAAACATGAAGATGTCCTTGTTTGTATGCTGTAAAAAGGCATACAGCATTTTAGATAAAAGAATATTTTCAATGATTCCTCTGTGTTAAGCACTATAGTAGTCATTTTATGGGCATTAACTCAGCGATCCTTACTACAGTCTCAGAAGGATGGCAGTGCTGCTATCTTTATTGTGCCCACTATAAAGTTGGTATTACAAGAGTTATAATTTCCATAGTCCCTGTGGCAGAGATGAAAATTCACCATTCAGATCACCTGCTGAGGGGTCATAGTGGACTGACAGCCTCATCTGCCACTCCCACGATTCACCACTGTGTTGCCATCAACAACAGTGGTGATGTTGTTGGTGATGTTGAAATGCTTTTCCCAGCTGCCCCCTCACATGCAAATTAGAGGGCAGTGGGAGTATGAGCGTTGGACCATTCCTGTAAGACAGAACTCCTCTAATGGACAGCTGTGGCTCAAAGACTCCCCATTGGCCTAGCCAAACCTTTCTCAGAACTGATCAACAGTCTGAGGCTCTTCCTACCTAATCTTTCCTTCCTGCCTTTCTATTTACAGGCGTCAGATCTGCATCGTGGTCTAAAATACCTTGCTGTCTCTCCCTTGTCTGTCACAGATGTTTCCCCAATACATCTCTTACACATCTAATCTCTTCTTGATATCTACTTCTTGGAGAACCAGAACTCACAATCACTCAAAGTGTAAGCAGAGTTAAATTTTAGTATTGGTTAGTCTATTCCTGTTCCTAATGTTTTTAAAAATCAATGAAAAAATGAGGCCATTTTAATTGCCAAATATTGAAGGATGACTTTTAAGATGTCAAAAGACGAAGTTTAACTAAGATAGTGCTCAAATATTTTGTAAAATTTGTCTGAGATGTGCCATGCTTAATTTCATTTGTGTGACATGGATTTCCTTCTTTAATCTCTCCCTCATTTATTCCCAGGACTTGGGCTTGCTTCTTGCATCTGATACCTATACTTAGGTTGTGGATTTCCATATTCCATTGGCTCTGACCAGAACTTTCTTCCAGTCTGTAAAAAATATTTTATCCTTCAAGACACACTTAGCTTCTTGAAGGAGCAGTATTGATGCATCTGAAGGCTTAGTCTGGGTTGCTCTTTTCAATTCACTCATAGCATTTTGTGTTCATCACACATGATGAAGTTCAAAAGTTCTCCTACTTTTATCTCTCCTAGTGTCAACAAGAAACAATATGTTTTTAATAATTGCAGCTCCTAACAGTTTCTGGTGTAGCATTGTTGATAAACATATTATTATTAAATGAATGCATAAATGAAAGAATGAATAACCATTGATTAATTACTCTGATTCACCTCTGAATTTCATATTTCTGCATGGACTATATGGCCTTGGTTCCAACCCATGTGAATGTCTGGTATTTCCTCTGCTGCTTGCTCACTGTACTGACTCATAAAATTTAACAGTCATATGCTCTATTAGGTCATATCTTGACGAGCCCTGTATATCTTGACAGTTTTTCTGAAAAATTAAGGTATTCCTGGATATTACATTATGCATATATGATAACAAGAGATGTAAGTCCCATGATGGCAAGTGTTTACTTCATCTGTCCTGCCCATGTTCTATATCCAGCACCTGACATGTTTTAGGAATTCAGTTAATGAACATGATACCGGAATACATAGAATGCTATAAAACACAACAGAAGGTAAGGTTAAGAAGATAAGAACTTATATAGATTACTTGAAGGGGTAGAGGCTTGACCTTTAGAGAAGGAGCAGGTGAACTTAATTACATAATTATAAATTATTGGAAACTCTTGAGCACTGGAGAGCTCTAACAATCACACAAAGGTTCATTAATGCCCAAATATTCATATACAAGCCTCAGGGATGACAGAGTATAACATACGTGACCTCATCAAATTTCAACCACTCATGAGTGTGCTGTGAATTACTGAAGCAGCCATCTTTAGCTCAAGCAGTGAGATTTTTAAAATCCAGAATCTGGATGGGAAGACAGTAAAGTAAATGAAATTTGAAACTGCTCTGTGATTAAACTCCTATATAGCAATGCATCCAGTATGGTATGTGGCTGAAGTCCTGGTAAGCACTACTTCAATGCACATTATCCATTTTATGACCCACACAAAAAATGCAAAACAGCTATCTAGGTGAGGTAAATGGAACACACTGGTTGTTATATTTAGTAAAGAATAGAGTAGATGTGGTTAATAGATTTAAATATAAATAACAACCTGTTTCATGTCAAGGGGATTCAATGAAGAGAATTAACTATTTATTTATAGGACAATAAATCTTGAGATGTACTTAAAGTTGGGAGTATCTCTTTTACGTGGTGACATTTCCTGTGATAGTCATGGGTCTATAAAGTACCCAACAGAATACGTAGATTAAAATTTAATATAGTTGAAATAAACATGTAGCTCTTTGGCCAAGACAAAGCAAACATGACTGTGAAATCTTGTTGCTGAAAAATAATACAGGCTTCCTCATGGCAGGAGAAAACTGATGAGAAGGATTTTGAATAAAATCCTTATTAAGATTTCTACTCAGTAACAATGGGCTTTCTTTATGGAGCCCATAGGTAAGTAGAAACATGTTAATACTTTTTACGGTCTTGGTGGTAAATTGTTCTGACTAGCCTGCTTTATAGGCAAAGTCAACAATATTTCAGTTATTTATTTGCTGCTCCAAAAGAAGAGGTTCATGTTGATCTAAATAAACAACAAAAAAGTATAATAAAAATTCAAAAGCAGTTCTTGCCCCAGGCCTACTTCTTGATCAGAAAAGATCTTTGTGCTGCCCCAAATCTCTGACTTACATTTAGTCATTCAGTCACACATCTGTCAAATCCTTCCTGATGGCCCAATATGTGCCTAGCAATTGGGAGATAACAAACTTCAATCTGGAAGGGAAGTTAGATAAGACTCCTCAAATTGTGAACATGCTTCTTCGCTTACACAGGCTGCCTCACCTTCCTCATAAACAAGTGTCCTGTTGAAACCCCAGTGCAGGACCAACTGAGGTAGGAGCAGTCACATAATAGGGAAGGAAAAGGATCAACAGTTCAAATTAGAAGCCATCTGGACTCAAATTCTCAACACCACCTTGGACAAACAAATCCTGAGCTGTTGCACTCAGGGCATTTGCTTCTGGGGGTACAGATCAAGAGGTCCAATGATAACTTGAAGACTCTCAGCTTCAGTTGAGGAATAAAAAACAAGATTGTTTTTACAAATTAGCTATCAAATTGGAGTTATTAAAATAAAATTTTACCAAAACAACAACAATACCACAAAACACTTCTAATTGTCAGTCTGAAGCAGAGATTAGGGTTCAATAAACAGACTAATCCAAAAAATTTACCTACATTATACCTTTTAATCACCACAATAACTTGGAAACTGAGAAAGAGTAAAGTTCAATACCTTGCCCCAGGTCACAATACTAGGAAATGGCTGACCTGGGATCTGAGCCAGGGTCCACCTCTGCTGTATCTTGTGATCTTCCAAGGGAATATGTGTAAGACTCATGAATAAAATTTACACAGAGATGAATTTCAACTCAAAATATAAAAAAAAACATTGGTAGTAATTATGGTGCTGCATTAATTGAACACACAGATTCTTGATGTAGTGGCTTCATATCTTTAGATTTTAGATTCTGGGATTATTGAAGAAGAAATTAACTAGTCATCTATCATAAATAGTATATGTGGCCTGAACTGTGTTTCTAAAGACTATAAATTATTAAATCATTTAAATTTAAAATATTCTTGTCTCATTCTAAAACCTTAGCTCTAAGGAACAAAATTCAGTCCAAGTAGCTTACACATAGTTTAATTTATCATAAAAAATTATAAGAATAAAAAAAAAGTCTCATGGAAGCCAATAGGTAAAAATACAGAAAGGTCCCAAGGTGAATGAGGATGATGTTCAATTCCACTCTTGATAGACAGGCATATATTATATATATACATATATATATCTGTCTATATTACATATATATAGTAAAATAAATATATATATATTTCAAATTTATTTAGCATATGTATGTCAATTTTATCTGAATAAGTGTTTAAAAAGGTGAATTTTATCTACCCTAGAAATAATAATACAAATTTGTTTTTCTAGATCTGCATACATAAGCAGATCTATCTCTATCTCTATCTCCTTCTCTATCTCTACATGTCACTCTATCTATCTAGAGAACTCCATGTATTGGCACAGGTTACCAAA
Source organism: Neophocaena asiaeorientalis asiaeorientalis (assembly GCF_003031525.2). Classification (NCBI taxonomy): domain Eukaryota; kingdom Metazoa; phylum Chordata; class Mammalia; order Artiodactyla; family Phocoenidae; genus Neophocaena; species Neophocaena asiaeorientalis. The sequence continues at coordinate 2,689,395 of NW_020175398.1, read as the reverse complement.
TGGGGTCCCTGACAGGGTTTTATTCTCATCTCCTGAAACATAAACCTACAGTTACATTTTTGTTGCTGGATGGCAGCTCAGGCACCATGACTATAGAGTAACAAGGAGTTAGGGAAATACACATCCCTTCCTCAGTTGGAGTCATGTATCTACCACTGGCACAACCATTGGTGGTTGGAGAGTAGGGTCACCTAATATTAACATGGCTTTCCAAAATCAGTACACCAACCAGGAATGAGCTGGGTGTGGGGAGTCCTTACAAAGTAGCATATGTGTGCTAGAGAGATTTTTAATTGAAGCTCAGCTTAGTCAGTACTCACACCTCTTTATCTCCCTGTTCTTTCAAGTCTCCTCAATACTCTATTCCCAGTCCAATTAAACCTCTAAATTCTAAAACTCTAAATTCCTATTGCAGAAAAGTAATTCAAGTGAGGTAAGATAACTTTTTTTAAAATTAGTTAATATATTTTAACATCTTTATTGGAGTATAGTTGCTTTACAATAGTGTATTAGTTTCTGCTTTATAACAAAGTGAATCAGCCATTATTTGATTAGAAGTTATCATAAATTCCAAACATTGCTTCTTTCTATCCCTATTCAATGATATCAGCTTTGCCTCAGGATTAAACCAAATTGCCTCAGGATTAAAAAAAAATAGATCTTACTATTTAACCCCTATGAACCTGAGTTGGGTAGAGAAAGAATTTTCATTTTATGTAGAAATGATGTGGTATTAAACCTTCTCTGCATATGCATGATGTAACTATTCAGTTTTTAACCTTTTGGTCACCAGCATTCCTCCAAATGGAGACTTTCATGTGAATCTGCCAGACCAGCAGGTTTTTTTTTTTTTTTTTTTAAGTAAGTGACAAATTTACACTGTCATCCCAGCATGACAGATGAGTCATATGATTTGAGTTCTTGTCCACCAATGGTCAGTGACAGATGTCATAAGTAAGTGATGGAAAAGATTTACATCAGTGCATGTGTTCTGGTCAGACCTAGAACATCAAACAGATTGTCTTAGATTATCATACTTACCCTCTCTGCCATAGGCCTTTGTGTGTGTGTGTATCCATGTGATTCTCTACATCCCCTAGTTCTTTTTCTTCTTCATAAGTTGCTATTTTGCTTTCATTTAAAAAGATATGTTTGCTGGATATAAAATTATAGGTTTAAAGTGATTTTTCCCCTAAAGTGTTGTTTCATACCTTTTTCAATTGCCTTGTTTTTTTTGAGAGTTTTCTTTTTGTATATTAAAAACTGGACTTGTAATTTCCAGTCTGACATACAAAGAGCTTGGATCCTAACAGAAACAACAACAAAAAAAGCTGAAAAACTAAAAATCAACAACTCTTCTTAGATCCAACAGAGAATTAGGGTCATAGAACAAGTGACTGAAAACTGGAGAGATAGGCAGATATAGAGAATCACATTTTACCAAGAGCAGAACCACTGCTGGAGGGATACTTAAAGGGTAGTCGACTAACTGCTGGAGACTGAATATTGACTAGCTTGAGAGAGAAAATTTTATGGAGGCCTGACTTTGGGGACATCCCCACACGTTTGTGAGTTTTACCTCCAAGAGTTCCACCAGTTTCTGTAAAGATTGGAAAAAAACTCCCTCCTGCTTCCAGCTAGAAGAAGGGAAAAGTAGCTATTGTGAAATAAGCCTACATCTTTCTATATTCCTTGATAAATGCTTGCCCTTGAGGGAAACTATTTTATAAAATCTAATCAATGTGTGGGAATGGAAATATCCAAGTCCAGCCCCTTCTAGTATTCCTTTTTTTTCTAAAGAGTACAGTAGACAGCTGACAAGTACTTAGAAAGGTCACAGCACAGGTGATAGGATAATAGAATATTTCCTTTTCCCTTACATCTTATTATCACAACAATAAGACTCCTGCATACAGCTGAAAAAAATTTCAAGACTCAGACCCTATTTATGAAGTCCTTAGAAAAACACAAAGATGGCAGGGGAAACAAAAACTAGGTTACCAGAGAAAACTTTAGCCTCTGACACTTATGGCTACAGCAAACAATAAACAGAGCCTATCTCCCAGCCAGATAAATATAAAAACATAAAATAAAGACCTATTTACCTTGTTTCCTTTTACCTGCTATATCATGTATAGCTTTCAACAAAAAATTACAAGTCAAGCTAAAAGGCAAAAATACAGTATGAAGATATAGGGCATACATCAGAACCAGAGCCAGATATGACAGAGATTTTGAAATTACCAGACCAAGAACTTGAAATAACTATGATTAATATGCTAAAGACTATAAAACATGGATAATGTGCAAGAATGGATGGGTATTATGCATAGAGAGATGCAAACTTTAACAGAGTAACATAAAAAAAAAAACCTGCTAGAAATCAGAAACACTCTGACAGAAATAAAGAATGCCTTTGATGAGCTCATAATTAGACTGGATACAGGCAGGGAAATAAACAGTGAAGTTGAGGATATAACAACAGAAACTTCCCAAAGTGAAATGCAAAGAGAAAAGAAAAAGAATGGAAAAGAATATCTAAGAAGGCTGGAACAATTTCAAATAGTGAAATACACGTTTGATGAAAATATCAGAAGAAGAAAAATAAAAGGATGCAGAAGAAAACTTTGAAGTAATACTGGCTAAGAACTTTCTTTTTTTAAAAAAATATTTATTTATTTATTTGGCTGCGTTGGGTCTTAGTTGCAGTACGTGGGATCTTTGTTGATGCATGTGAGATCTTTTGTTGCAGTGTTCGGTCTCTTTGTTGAGGCAATTGGGCTTCTCTCTAGTTGCAGTGCTCGGACTTCTCTCTAGTTGTGGCGTACAGGTTTTCTCTCTCTAATTGTGGCATGTGGGCTCTAGGGAACCTGGGCTCTGTAGTTGTGGCACATGGGCTCCAGAGCACATGGGCTCTGTAGTTTGCGGCACATGGGCTCTCTCATTGAGGTGCATGAGCTCAGTAGTTGTGGTGTGCAGACTTAGTTGCCCCACAGCATGTGGGATCTTAGTTCCCCGACCAGGGGTGGATTCTGCCCCCCTGAATCGGAAGGTGGATTCTTTACCACTGGACAACCAGGGAAGTCCCAGAACTTTCTAATATTTTTGACAGACACAAAGATAAGAAGCTCCAAGAACACCAAGTAAGATAAATACTAAAAAAATCTACACCTAGGCATTTTAAAGTTAAACTTCAGAACATCAAAGACAAAGAAAATATTTAAAGAGGCCAGGATGGGGACAGGGGCAATAAATACCTTACTTATGGAGAAACAAGAATAAAAATTATTCCAGGCTTCTTTTCAGGCACTATACAAGCAAGAAGAGAGTGGAGTGAAATATTAAAATGTGAAAAGAAGAAAAATCCTAGAAATCTAGATTCAGCAAAATTACCTTTCAAAATTGAGAAGAAATAAAGGTAAAATGAAATTTTAAAAAAAGTTTCTTATTCATAAATGTTCTATTAGATAATAGTTTATTCCAAATAATAATTGAAATAATATTTTAGATGATTATGATTAAGTGAAACATATGTCACCAATATTATAAGAGGTGAGATGAAGAAATTTGAAATAAGGTCCCTGAACTAATCATGATGTGGTATAGTTTTATTTGAAAGTAGATTTAAATTAGCTGTAAATGAATATTGCAAACTCTAGGACAACCAGTAATAACATTTTGAGAAATATAATATGCTAAGAGAAGTGAGAAATTTGAATCACATAAAATGCTCAGTTAAAAACAGAATGCAGAACAAAATGAACAAGAAACAAAAAAATCAGACAGGACAACAAATAGAAAATATAGTAGTAACAAATGTGGTAAATATTAAAGCAACTTTATCAATAATCATTTAAAAAATAAATGGTCTTAATATGCATATAGAGACTATCAGAATGGATTAACAAAACAAAACAAAAAATGTATATGTTGTCTACAAGAAACCTACTTTAATTTTAAACACAGGGATGGAAAATATATTATGCTAACACTAATCAAAAGAAATCAGGAATAGCTACATTAATTTTAGACAAAGCAGATTTTAGTGTAAGAAAAATGATCAGATATAAAGAGAACATCACATACGGATAAAGGGGTCAATTCTTCAAGTAGGCATACAATTCTTAATGTTTTTTCACTCAGCAACTGTACATCAAAATGAATGAGGAAAAACATGATAGAACTGAAAGGGAAATAGACAAATTCACTATTATAGTTGGAGACTTTAAGCCCTAATATTTGTAACTGACAGATCCAGGAGCAGAAAATCATTAACTATATAGTTGAAATGAAAAGTACCATCAATCAAATGAATCTAATTGACATTTATAAAATCATTCAACAACATCAAAATACATGTTCTTGTTAAGCTCACATGAAACATTCCCCAAAATAAACTACTTCCTGAATCATAAAATACATCTTAGCATATTTAAAAGAGTAGAAACCATATAAAGTATATTCTCAGATGAATTTTAGAATTAAACTAAAAATTATAACAGAATGAAGCTAGAAAATCCCAAAATATTTAGATATGAAATAGCATACTTTGAAGTAATACATGGGTAAAGGAGGAAGTATCAGGGAAACTTTAAAAAGTATTTTGAACTAAATGAAAATGAAAATACAACTTTTCAAATTTTGTGTGATACAGAAAAAGTAGACAGAGATAAATTTATAATATTAAGTACATATATCATAAAAGATGAAAATCTAAAACCAATAATCTAAACTTCAACATTAAAGAAATTTGAAAATGTAGAGGAAATTGAATCCAAAGGAAGAAAAAAAATAATAAAAATCAGAATAGAAGTCAAGGAAATTGCAAACAGAATATTAATAGAGAAAATAAATGAAACAAAAGCTGGTTGTAGAAAAGAGAAATGGAATCCATAAAACTTTATCCAAGCTAAACAGAGAAAAAAAAAAAAAGCAGAAGATACAAATTACTAGAAATGATAATTCTGGGGCCAACACAAATCATCTCCTGGTCATTAAAATGATAATAAAGGAAGATTATGAACAAATCCTTACCCCAAATTTGATAAGTTAGATGAAATGGATCAGTTCCTTGAAAGTTATTATCATGAATAAATATTTGACTTTAGCAAGCCAGGGATGGAAGGACCTTCTTCAACTGGATAAAGACCATCTACAAAAAAACCAGGGCTTCCCTGGTGGTGCTGTGGTTGAGAGTCCACCTGCTGATGCAGGGGACACGGGTTCGTGCCCCGGTCTGGGAAGATTCCACATGCTGCGGAGCAGCTGGGCCCGTGAGCCATGGCCGCTGAGCCTACGCGTCTGGAGCCTGTGCTCCCGCAACGGGAGAGGCCACAACACTGAGAGGCCCACATACCGCAAAAAAAAAAAAGAGCAAAAAAACCTAGAGGTAACATCATACTTAATGGTAAGACACTAGTTGTTTTCCCCCTACAATCCTAACTAATTCAAAAAGACAAGAAAAGGAAATAAAAGACATACAGACTGGGAAGTAAGAAATAAATCTGTCTTTTTTCACAGATGATATGATTGTTTATGTAAAAAAATCCCAAAGAATTGACACACACAAACAATATCCCCTTGAACTAACAAGCAGTTATAGCATAGTTGCAGGATATGAGGTCAATTTTTAAAATTCGATTTGTTTCTTATATGACAGCAATGAACAATTGAATTTGGAATTAAAAACACAACACTGTTTTCATTAGCAATAACAAAAAATTGAAATAGATATAACTCTAACAATTTATGTACAAATCACAGAGCTGTATGAGGAAAACTATAAAACTGATGAAATAAATCAAAGATCTAAATAAATGGAGAAATATTCCATGATCATGGATATAGATACATTGTTAGGAGTCTATTGTTTCTAACTTGATCTATAGATACAGTACAATCCCAATCAAAATCCTAGCAATTTATTTTGTGGTTATCAATAAACTAATTCTGAAGTTTATATGGAAAAGCAAAACCCAGAAGAGCCAAGACAATACAGATTGTATGAATTCAAGACTAACTACAGTGATCAAGACTTTGTGGCAATGGTGAAAGACTAGACAAATACATTAATTGAACAGAATGGGGGTCCAGAAATAGAATCACACAAATATAGTCAACTTATATTTGATGAAAGAGCAAAGGCAGTTTTATGGAAAAAAGAAAGTAATTTTAACACGAGTAACCCTGTAAGACTAAACAAAATATTATAAATTATCCATTCAACATTTGTTAACAAGATACCAAAGAAAAATATTTAAATATTGATTTTCCTCTTCTAGTAAGAAAAAATACATATTTTGAATATACTTCCAATGCAATATTTATGCTTGAGATATGGTGATGTCACTTCACCATATCTTATGAAGGGACTTAATGTCTAAATTTTATGATAGCAAAATTGGCCTGGTCTGGCATTTTTGCTGCTATGCAAATAAATTGAACTTTCTAGAAGTGGCCCTTTAAGGCATATTAATCCCTCCTGTGTCTTAATCTTGCAAATGAAATACCTACTGGTTGATGTATATTTGCAGACAAATGGCTCACTTAGTAGACAGGTAACTGAGAGCTCAGATAATTTGGTTAGGAGTGTAGTGCTATATTAAAAGAAATACATTTTAATTCCATATGCGTATACACTCAGTATAAGTAATCAAAATGATAAGAATGACTACTATGTATTGCATCCCATGATTCAGATATTTTGTTCACAGTTGACATATGTTGTCATATTTAATATAGAAAAACGCCATGGGATAGGTATCACTATCTGAATTTTGTGAATTAGAACTCTAGCCTAATGTAGGTTAAGCTCCAAAGTCCCACAGGAACTAATAAGCAGAGGAACAAGAATCTGAACATAGATTATTATTTGACTCTAGTTGATGCTCATAATCAGTACTATAATCAGTTAGAGAAAATTCTATTGGCAGATGGATGTTAAAAATAAAGCAATGTTCATCATATTAGCTATTTTCACAATAACTCTGCATAATTAGAACTCTATAAAATTTAGTGATATACAACAATAAACATTTCACTCATGTTTCTGTGGGTCAACTAGAATATGACTAATTAAGCAGAGCTCAACTTTGCTTGGTTCCAAGTTGCATGTTAGATCATAATCTACTTTATGTAACTCTTATCCTCATTAGGATGGTGAAATGCAGACAGCTAGAAAAATTAAGCACTGCTGCACAGCTATTTGGAGCTTCTCTTTGTTGTCCATTCTGTTGGCTAAAGTAAGTTACTGGCAAAGCCCAAAATCAAAAGCAAAGGAAAGTACACTTTCCATTGTGGTCAACCAGAGGGAAATGAGTATTTGTTATATAATAATCTAATCTCACACACACACACACACACACACACACACACACACACTACCATCACCCAATCCCCTAGGTACATATTGCCTATGGGTGCCATTTTCTTTCTAATCAAAGAGTCATTGCTCAACTAAATCACCCAATCTTCTTCCACTGTCTCCCTGGCATTTAGTTAGCTTCTTTGAGTTTGAGAGTTCAGATTCAACAACCATCATAGTTATAATTTATTTAAAAAAAAAAGAATAAATGTGTCCTGCTGGGCTTAATTACTCATATTATAGTTGAAGAAGAAAAATATTGATACCACTGGAGAGATATTAAAGACACTAATGACTTAATTTTATAACTAAAAAAAAAAAATTTAAAGGAGTGGGGGTGAAGATAGATTCACCCTGAAATTGGAGTAATTATTTAAAGCCAAAGATATAGGATGTAATATTTTTGGCTATTTAGATGTCAAAACTGTCTCCTCATAAGCACAAATAAGCATTGCCATATTTGCTAATCGATACAGTCTATGTAATTTGATAATGTGATCATTTTCTTTGCAGGATATTGGCTTTGTGGTGCCAGACTAAAAGATATATAGGTATGGGGTCACTCAAACCAAGAGGTAGGGGTAGGGATTCATCCATTTAAGACCTTTAAGAACTGACTTCTAAATTAATATATAATGCCTGTGTGTGTTTCTAACACCTAAATTCAGAAGGGGAATAGTAATTTTAGGAGATTACACACTCAGGATCACAGCATGATGAGCAATCCTTTCTCGGTAATAGAAATATTTGCTTTATAAAATCACTGAATGGTTTTAAACGTCATGTGGCAAACCAGTTTGTCTTATGCGAGTGAGAGTCAATTTAGAAAAGCTGCCTGTGCCTTCCACTACCACATGTCTGGCCTTAAAAGTTATTTCTTAGTGCTCAAAACAAACACTTGGGAAGATTCTGAGATGATCAGATAAGTTCTCAATTTTCATTGTCATCTGAATGCAGAATCCAAAACAGCACTATTTCTTCAAAAAAGCTATTCCTGGAAAACAGAGAGTTGGGGTTGAATTGAGGAATGCTCTGATTTAATGCTTACTCTGATCTCATCATAATTCCAATCAATCTAAGGCAGGGAAGAGAAAGGGATCCTTTCTAGACCTCAGAATTCAGTCCAAGCTTAGTCATCAACCATATGATATGGTATAGATTCAATTTATGAATTTTAAAAATTTTGTTATTCAAAACAAGGAAGTTGCTAAGGACACTTGTCACTGAGTCTGCCATTCTCAGGCTCTATGCAAGACTATAGTAAAAACATATGAAAATGAACAATTTTGTTGTGAGGTTACTGTAATGATGAAGACAGGACAGGATTTTGCTTAGAACAGACTGAAACTTTGTTACTATCCACTCTGGAAAGAGGAAAAATTAAAGTTTATAAAATTATGAAGGAGACTAAGAGTATGGACATGGCATCATGGAAGTCTGAAAGACGTGATAGGGAGCCAGAGAAAGAGATGTATAGCTATTAATACTTAAAGGATATAAGTTTTACCTAAATTATATGCTCTACCAAGCAGCAGTTACACACATAAAATTTATCATACAGGGAGTTCAGGCTGACATTATAAATTACTAAGAATAATTTGCCTAGGTTTGTAGCTATTTTAGAATTTCTTTTGAGCAATTGTTTTCATCAAGTCAAAGATTCATGCTTCAGTATTTATTCCCCATTGACCCTCCTCATCTCCCCAACACCACCACACTTGTACCTTATAAGTAGTGTCATGTAGTGATAATCTGAAATCTCTATTGTGGTTGAACATTATACATTAATCTTTTACTAACTGATATTATGATCAACTTAATACAGTGTTTTCTGCTCTATAGATGTAGGACATGGGGGAGAGCCATAAATGTTAAAATGTGTATCTAAGTATGTAAGATGCTTCCAGCATCAAAGGAAACAGGAAGGGGTAAGGACAATGTGAATCAGTTCATGACTTGGTTGGCAAAAAACAAACAAACAACAAAAAAAAAATACCCACAAAAAACATATTTCTGGAGTCAGCAAGATAGGGATATAGGAATTTCTAGTACTCGTCTTCTCCCAGAGATATCATTGAAGAAATATCTGCCCATGAAAATGCCTTCACAGGCACTAAGGATTCCAGGAGTTAGGGATTGCATCACTTGGGTGGAGCACAGATAACAGACACATTAAAGAAAGTAGCAAAGATAAGTTCACATTACCTCTGTGACCCCCACTCTAGACCCAGTCAGCCCAGCATGGAGAGAGAAACCTTCCACTTGACCTCACTGCAAGGAGCCCAGCACCAGGCCTGCACCAGCAGCACTGGCTCCTATGATGTCAGGCTCCCAGCCCACCCCAGCACCAGTCAGGCCCCCATAGTTCCAGGGCCCAGGTGGTCTCTTGTGGTCCTAAGCTCACAGCCTACCACAGTACCAGGCTGACCTCCATGGACCCAGCCTCCAGACCAGCTCCCAGAGACCTAGAATCCTCCTCTGTCTCAGTGCTAGGCCAGTTGTCATGGACCCAGACTCCAGCCTTGCAGATGCAGGCTTCAGAACCACCCTAGAGCTAGGCTGGCTCTCAAGAACCCAGGCTCCCAGCATGCACCAACACACCAGTCTGCCTTGCAGACCCAAATGCCATGGAGACCTAGAGTAATCAAAACAGTATGGTACTAGCATAAAAACAGACACATAGACCAGTGGAAAAGATTGAGACCCTAGAAATAAACCCATGCATATATGGTCAACTAATTTTTGACAAAGGAGCCAAGAATATATAATAGGGAAAGGCTAGTCCCTTCAATAAATGGTATTGGCAAAACTGGATAATCACATGTAGAAGAATGAAACTGGACCACTATTCACTCAAAATAGACTAATGACTTACACGTAAAATCTAAAACTATAAAACTCCTAGAAAAAAAGCATAGGAAAAAGTTCTCAGCCTTGGTGTTAGCAATGATTGTTTTAGATATGATAAAAGTGCAAGCATCAAAAGCAAAGATAAACAAGGAGAGTATATCAAACTAAAATGCTTCTGCAAAGCAAAGTAAACAATAGAATTAAGAGGCAACCTACTGAATGGGAGAAAATATTTACAACCTATATATCTGAAATATAAAGAACTCATACAACTCAATATCAAATAAATAAATACATACATAAATAAATATATAAATAAAGTAATGTAATTTAAAAATGGGCAGGGGACTTGAATAGGTATTTTTCCAAAGAAAACATATGAATGACAAACTGGTACAGGAAAAGGTTCTCAGCATCACTAATAATCAGGGAAATGCAAATCAAACCACCAGATACTATCTTATACCTGTTAGCATGGCTATTATCAAAAAGACAAGATTGGCAAGGATGAGGAGAAAAGACAACATTTATGTACTGTTGGTGGAGATATAAATTTGTATGGCCACTCTAGAAAGCAGTATGAAATTTCCTTAAAAAGCTAAACATACATCCAAACATCACATTCTGGTTATATATCCACAGGAAATGAATCAGGATCTAGAAGAGATATCTGCACCTCCAAGTTCAGTGCAGCATTAGTCACAATAGTAAAGACATGGAAACAACCTAAGTGTCCATGGAAAGATGGATGAATAAAGAAAATGTGAAATATTTATCTCTCTTTATCTACATAGATATAGATAGATATAGGTATAAATACACACAATAGGTTTTCTGCCCTAAAAAAGAAGGAAATCCTGCTTTTTTGTGACCATGTGGATGGACCTTTAGGGCATTATGCTAAGTCAAATAAGTCAGAAAAGACAAATACTGTATGACCACATTTATACATGGAATCTAAAAAAGCTAAACTCATAAGTAGTAGAGTCTGAGGGGTGGAGGAAATGAGGAGATACTGATCAAAGAGTAGAAACTTCCAGTTACACAATGAAAAAGCAGTAAGACTCCAAGTTCCAGATAAAAGCTCTCAGTCTTTACAATTATAACTCCTGGGATCCTCCTATATTCCTTCACATATATTCCTCCCATAATTATTTCCACAGCTGCAAAATGGGTCTTTGGCCAATAAATGCTTCCTCTCTATGGAATGAATATCCTTTTCCTGGTGTTTCCTATCAAGATCGTCTATTTTTTTTCTTTTCTTTCCTTTTTTTTCAGATACCACTGAAATAATGTGTTAATATAGAATGTTTCATGTACATAATAAAAAGAGGTAGTAGAAAACTCCCTGAAATTTGAGGGAAAGAACTTGGAGTGCCCTTTACATGCTATGTAATTAAGGAAGACAATGTCCTCTTCTGTTTAAAGAAGACAATAATACTGTATCATTTAAACTTCCAATTTGTTCTTCAGGTCAAATAAACTAACCAACCTTCTTATTTTTTTTGCATTTTCTACAGTAAGCGTTCATTAATTGATTATAAAAAAGCATTTCTAAAAATAACTCAGCTCAAATGCAACCTCCACTCAGAAGGCTTCTTTAGACTTTCCAACTCATACTCAAATATTCCCACATATCCCCTCATTCAGATTTGGGGCACCATTGATGACAAGCACATTTTCTCTTCAACCCTGCATTCCCTCCCAAATCCACAGGGCCCAGGATGAAGAATCCAGTCTTAAGTGTACATGCCAAACAAAAAGTATACTCACCTACTTTAAAAACACCCAGGATGTTTTGCCCTGAATTTGAAGCAGCACATGTGGCCTGGTCCATTCTGGTTTCAAGTTCAAAGGTATCAGGCAGGTCTCTGATTTAGCAGCTAACTTCTTTAAAGAGTTCCTTGGTCCCCTCAGACATGGGAATCCTGAATTTCTGGGAGATATGCTACTCCATCTTTGCGTTATCTAGCAGCACCTCACCAACAGGGAGATCTTGGTCAGGACCTCAGGAGTTCCTTCTTGATCTCAGAGTCCATGAAAGTGATTTTTTCTATCATTGCCCAGATGATAATGCCCAGGGCAAAGATGTTGGCCTTGGCTGTGTAGCATCCCTCCTAGAGTTCAGGGGGTTATTTAGAAATCTAAGCTGCAGGCTTAGGGAAGCCAGTATTTATCCACATTCATATTTGTGCTGTCTTGATTTCCCTCTTTGATTTGGGGAGGTGGGGGAGAGGGGGCAGCCCACCACAGACTTTGCTTAGTTCAAAGTCTTCCACCTTGAGGATGAGGGTGCCAGACCTCTCCGTGTTGAGCTTGTCCTCCAGCTCCAAGTTCTCCAGGCTGTCACAGCAGATGTTCTTGACCTCTGTGAGTGCCTTGCTGTCTCCTAATCCACACAGTAGCTGCTGCACCTGGTCTCTGCCAACAGGCTGTAGTGCCTACCAGCTGCTGCCCTCCACCACCGTTGTGCGAGCTAGACTCACCTGGGGCCTCGGCCTCCACTAGATGCAAAATTTCATGAAAAGATATGTTAAATTAAAGAAAAATAATTTTTTAAAAGTTCATTCTTTATTAGCCATAGCTTTCATGACAGTGTGAGTGTAATTTTAATATGAATTAAAAATATGAGTTATAGCTCTGCAAAGATGATTAAAATCATCATTTCCATTTGCTTCTATCTAAGCCCTATTGTAGCATGAAGAATCCCACCTGCCTCATTCCTTCCTACTTGAACAGATGGATCATAAATGTGTGGGCTCACTGAGGTACATTTAGTCCCATCCCATTACACCTGCTGGCCAAGGGAGAGATACAAAACAGCCACTATCCAGTTCATTTATAACCATCCAAGAGAATGTTTCTGCAGGCCTTGCTGGCTAGTTGGGTTTGTCCTTGGCTTGTTCCCAATAATATACAAGTCAATTATAGTAATTGCTGACCATTAGGTATCACATGTATGCAGGCCTGAAGAACTATATTATGCCTATGAGTAGATGAAGAAAATGGATCCCTAATATGCAAAACAGGAGGAATATATACATATTTTTAAATTCTTAGTTTGAAAAAATGGTCAAGAAATGGGTTTTGTTCAAAAGGACCATAAATTAATAGGGTATGTGAGATAAGCAAGCTCATTTTCAGGGATTCTGTGTAATTTACCCCCAGGAACATCATTTGCATGTGAAAACATGTATTCACGTATTCATGGAAGTTTACCATCTGTCATGGATGACAAATGGTTGGAAATAACCAAAATCTGTATCAACGAGGGACTGGATAAATAAACTATGGTATATGTATACAATAAAAAAATATGTTTATGGTCTTCCCTGGTGGTACAGTGGTTGAGAGTCCGCCTGCCAATGCAGGGGACACGGGTTCGTGCTCCAGTCCAGGAAGATCCCACATGCTGTGGAGTGGCTAGGCCCGTGAGCCATGGTCACTGGGCCTTCACGTCTGGAGCCTGTGCCCCGCAACAGGAGAGGCCACAACAGTGAGAGGCCCATGTACAGCAAAAAACAAAACAAAACAAAAAACTATGTTTATGTCAATAATTATGAGTAAAATTGAAGTTTGTGACAGGTAAATTTGTCGATGATATATATTTGACTGAAAAGGCATACTGTGTAAATTGTCTACTATAGTACAACTAAGTTAATACTTGAAAGGCTGTATGTGTGTGTGTGTGTGTGTGTGTGTGTGTGTGTGTGTGTGTGTGTGTGTTAGTAGATATCAAGAATTCACTAAAATGTTAATTACAATGAAATTTTGGTGACTTTTTATTTCTTTCTGTCTTTGTTTTTCTATCTTCTCTGTGCTTTCTGGTATGCTATTTACATTATTTGAGTATATATCACATTTAGCAGAAATGATAAATCTCATTTTAAATTATGCTAAACTATATCTCTGTATATGAGGAACACAGGCATTTTAATTCATTCATTCAACAGTTCCAAATGTCTGATATGTTATAGAGGCCAGTTTCCTTATTATTCCTTAAACATGTCATGGACTAATACAATAGAATGAACCATAACAAAACATGTGAAATACAATATAAATGAGTAGCTGAAACCATGATCACACATATTTAGGTGTCATGGAAATATTCAGTTGCTATAAAAAATGTCTACAGTCTTACACTCAGTTTCTATATTTATCTAATTGCTAACTGGTAACACACATTTTTTGATTCAACCCAAGTCTGCAGATCACACTTAGAGAGCCACTGCTATAGAAAATATGGTAGTGATTAAGGGAATCAAAGAATGACATTAAAAAAAGACCATTTAATTAATGAGGATAAGCCAGTCTATGCTGAGTTTAAAAATAAGCCATAAAATCCCAATGGCTTAAACTAATTTCTATTGATTTCTCAATCATTCAGAGCCCATTGTGGTTCAAGCCATGGTCCTCTATCTTAGAGCTCATACCACCTGAAACATTTGGCTTCTGGATCCTCATGACAGAGGGAAAGAGAAATGAAGGAGGAATAGCAGTTCTTTATTACCTCTGATGGTAAGGAATGCATGTCATTGCTGTTCTCAGTCCATTAACCAGAATTAGTCATATGACTGCAAACTAAGTACAATTTAGGCTGAGATATATGAGAAGAAGTAGATATTTAGTGAGCATTAACTTCATTGAGAAGTTGTTCACCTGAGTTGCCTGGCACTGTGAAGATCATAAAGATTATAAGGGAGTTGAGACTCAAACTCAGGGTTTTTTTTGTTTGTTTGTTTGTGTTTTTAATAGTGATCTTGGGGTCTTCTTATTTATTTTTGTTTTATTTATTTTTGGCTGTGTTGGGTCTTCGTTTCTGTGCAAGGGCTTTCTCTAGTTGTGGCAAGCGGGGGCCACTCTTCATCGTGGCGTGCGGGCCTCTCACTATCGCGGCCTCTCTTGTTGTGGAGCACAGGCTCCAGACGCGCAGGCTCAGTAGTTGTGGCTCACGGGCCCATTTGCTCCGCGGCGTGTGGGATCTTCCCAGACCAGGGCTCGAACCCGTGTCCCTTGCATTAGCAGGCAGATTCTCAACCACTGTGCCACCAGGGAAGCCCAAACTCTGTTTTTTTTTTTTTATTCCAAATTTAACATATATTTGTGTCAATCTAGATAAACGAGGTTATGCTGAATAAAAAATTAATGTCCCAGTCTCAGGAGCTCAGCACATGATGTTTATTTCATGCACCATTCAGGGTCTTGCAGTCTCACTGTGTGTGTTTCCAGGGTGACAAGAGGAAGAGAAAAAAGTGCTGAGAGAAATCACACCTATTCTCTATGTTCTGGCCTACGATAGATACTTGTCGTTTTTTCCTGAGTCAGTTGGCAAGAACTGGACACATGAACATGCCAGTGCAAGAATACTGGGCTTTGAGGGAAAGGCACATGTATGTTTGGCAAGCAGTGTATGGATATATGCATACTCTGTAACATTCAACTAAATCAAACCAGCTTTCAATCGTTACTTACAGTTTGGATATTTCTTTTCAATTGCAGGTATTTTAGAATGGTTAAATAGAATCTGTAAAGTTCCTTTGTTCTTCTTTATCTTTCACCCTTGCAAATTTATGTATCTACCAAAAGCCCGTTCAGCCATTTTTCCCTAAATTGTTCAATCCTGTTGGGGGGGAAAATCATTCAAAACTGTAAATAGTTATTTGAAAGGGAAATAATAGTCAAATTTATCAACCTAAAAATGTGTATAGATTTATCCTCATAGTACCTTCTTTAGGTTTCCAATGATAAAAATGAAAACAGTGTCATGCCTAACTATTGTTCTCCTTTTTCATCAACAAAGAAATATATCATTCTGTTTGCTCTAAAGTGGACTAGAAAATATATGTGGGTACTCACTTATCAGAAAATACCTTTATCTGAGTCAGGTTGTATATGACATCCATTCTTGGAGAACCCTCCAAAAGAATACTCAAAAAATGTATATTTTAATTAACTGAAGAGTAGAGAGAGTGATTTGTTCCAGCTGACATAGACTTTCACCAGTGTGAGCCAGGAGGAAGGACTGGTGATGTCTTCAGACAACCATTAGCCCACGAGTATAAGAATCAAAGCCATGTGTTTGAGTTAGATTGAAGTCATCACAAAGGCCTGTTCTTTACTTAAAATATCTATATTTCATCAGGAAATATGAGTTCAAAAATAAAGGTAAGCTGTAGGAAAATGGCACCTGAAGTTGTAACTATGACAAAAGATCACATAGAACTTGTCAAGACCTTGCAAAGGAGGGTTTTGGTTTTCAGTCCTCCTTATCAAAATTCTGTCTGAGGTGACTTCCATCTGTCTTGGTAGGTATGTGGATAAAATTACCAGTTCTCTATTAGCATATGTTTTAATTCTCAGATGTTTGTTTATGGGGGAAATTAATGTGGCATGAAACTTGCAATTAGTTTTTTATACTGTTAATGACAGGTTCCCATAAAATGCATTGAAATATGGAAAGTAATGGCATTAATAAGGTATACAGATGCTCAGACTCAGATCTGAAAAAAAAAAAAAGAAAGCCAAATCAGTAGAGTTTACTGGTTAAAAATAAAGCCATATGATAGGATCAGTAGGAATTTTGCAATTGGCTATCCGTTTAGTAACTTGAGTAGTAAGGAGTTATTTCTGGCCAAAGTCTTTGATATAAATTGACCCTCCTGCTTAAATAATGGGAAAGTTACTTTTACCTGTCCATGTGTATATTGTTATGGTGTGAACTTCGGTTTATATTCTATTGAAAAACTACTCTGGACTTAGTTTGAAAGATAAACATATAAGTACAGCTTGGTTCCTGCCCTCTAGAAGACAGGTTATAGGAATGATTCCTATAGGTCATTGCACATTAGACATACCTGAGAAACATTTTCACAAATAGAGAATCCAAGGACCCTCCTATCATAAATTCTTACATAAGTTGTAATTCCTTAACCCTTTTTCTTTTTTTAACATCTTTATTGTAGTGTAATTGCTTTACAATGGTATGTTAGATTCTGCTTTATAACAAAGTGAATCATCTATACATATACATATATCGCCATATCTTCTCCCTGTTGTGTCTCCCTCCCACCCTCCCTATCCCACCCCTCTAGGTGGTCACAAAGCACTGAGCTGATCTCCCTGTGCTATGCGACTGCTTCCATCTAGCTATCTATTTTACGTTTGGTAGTGTATATATGTCCATGTCACTCTCTCACTTCATCCCAGCTTACCTTTCCCCCTCCCTGTGTCAAGTCCATTCTCTACATCTGCGTCTTTATTCCTGTCCTGCCCCTAGGTTCTTCATAACCATTTTTTTTTTAGATTCCATATATATGTGTTAACATATGGTATTTGTTTTTCTCTTTCTGACTTACTTCACTCTGTATGAGTTAAGTTTAGACACCTGCATTTTTTAAACTTCCAATATGTGAGGTAACTAGTCAATTAACTAAAAATTGAGAATTCCCACTAATCTAGTTCCTTTTGTGTTCTTTGAATGTACTATTATCTTCATCTGAAATATTTCCCATTTCCTCTTCAATTTTCCACAACACAACTTAAAAAAATAAGTAAAGCACCTTATTTGACATGTCTTCATGAGACTTCTGAGTTCAAAACCTCCAATAGTGACACTTCCTGATCACTGTTCATTTTATAATGATAGAAAGACAATATACAGATAATTATTAGCTCTTTCTATGCATTTTCCTATATTATACATTTCATGTAATTGGAGCCACACAGTATGTGGCCATTTTTGTTGGGCTTCTTTCACTGTGCATAATCCTTTAAAGGTCCATCCACATTCTAGCATGAATCAGTATTTTATTCACCTTTGTATAGCTGAGTAATATTCCACACAATCATTTAGCCATTCAGCAGTTGAACATCTGAGCTGTTTCCACATTTTGGATATTAAGAGTAATGCTCTTATGAACTTTCAAGTAATTTTTTTTTTACATCTTTATTGCGGTATAATTGCTTTACAATGTTGTGTTACTTTCTTCTGTATAACAAAGTGAATCAGCTATATGTATACATATATCACCATAGCCCCTCCCTCTTGAGCAACCATCCCATATGGTATTTGTTTTTCTCTTTCTGACTTACTTCACTCTGTATGACACTCTAGGTCCATCACCTCACTACAAATAACTCAATTTCATTTTTTGTTATGGCTGAGTAATATTCCACTGTATATATGTGCCACATCTTTATCCATTCATCTGTCGATGGACACTTAGGTTGCTTGCATGTCCTGGCTATTGTAAACAGAGCTGCAATGAACATTGTGGTACATGTATCTTTTAGAATTATGGTTTTCTCAGGGTATATACCCAGCAGTGAGATTGCTGGGTCATATGGTAGTTCTATTTTTCATTTTTTAAGGAACATCCATGCTGTTCTCCAGAGTCGCTGTATCAATTTACATTCCCACCAACAGTGCAAGAGGGTTCCCTTTTCTCCACACCCTCTCCAGCATTTATTGCTTATAGATATTTTGATGATGGCCATTCTGACAGGTGTGAGGTGATATCTCATTGTGGTTTTGATTTGCATTTCTCTAACAATTAGTGATATTGAGCACCTTTTCATGTGTTTGTTGGCCACCTGTATGTCTTCTTTGGAGAAATGTCTATTTAGGTCTTCTGTCCAATCGTGGATTGGGTTGTTTGTTTTTTTGATATTGAGCTGCATGGGATGCTTGTAAATTTTGGAGATTTACCTTCCTCCTTCATCTTCTGTGTATTTCTCTGTCTTTTCATTTTGTTTAACTTACTGTGCTTGGGGTTTCCTTTTTGCAGCCTGCAGGTTCATAGTTCCTCTTATTTCTGGTGTCTGCCCCCAGTGGGTGAGGTTGGATCAGTGGCTTGTATAGGCTTCCTGGTGGGGAGGACTGATGCCTGTGTTGTGGTGGCTGGGGCTGTATCTTGTCCTTCTGGTGGGCAGGGCTGCATCTGGTGGTGGGTTTTGGGGTGTCTGTGGACTTAGTATGATTTTAGGTAGCCTCTCTGGTAATGTGTGGGGTTGTGTTCCTGTCTTGCTAGTTGTTTGTCATGGGGTGTCCATCACTAGAGCTTGCTGGCCATTGGATGGAGCTGGGTCTTAGTGTTGAGATGGAGATGTCTGGGAGAGCTCTCGCCAATTAACATTACATGGAGCCGGGAGGTCTCTGGACTCAGCTCTCCTACTTTGGAGGTTCAGGCCCGACACCTGGCCAGAGCACAAAGACTCTGCCAGCCGCATGGCTCAGAAGAAAAGGAAGAAAAGAAAAAAAAAATGAACAGACATAACCCCCACAAAATTGGTTAAAGCAAAACTAAACAGACAAAAGAGAAAAAGGAAAAGAGCAACCCAACCAGTAAACAAACCCACAAATGAAAACAAGCACTAAAATCTAAACTAGGATAAACATAAAACTAAAAACAAATCAAACGCTGAAAGCAAACCCCAAGTCCACAGTTGCTCCCCAAATCCCCCACTTCAATTTTGGGAACACTTGTTGTCTATTCAGGTATTCCACAGTTGCAGGGTTTACCAAGCCAATCGCGGGGATTTAGTCTGCTGCTCCTAAGGCTGCATGGAGAAATTTTCCTTTCTCTTATTTGTTTGCACAGCTCCTGGGGCTCAGCTTTCGTTTTGGCCCTGCCTCTGCATGTAGGCTGCCCTCAGACATCTGTTCCCCACCCAGACAGGAGGAGGTTTAAACAGCGGCTGATTAGGGCTTTCTTGCTCACTCTGGCTAAGGAGAGGGAGGGGTATGGTAGTCACAGTTGGAACACGGGGTGTACCCGTGGCGGCGGAGGTCGGTGTGAATTTGCAACAGGCTGAGGCATACCGTGTGTTCTCCAGGAGAAGTTGTCCCTGGATCATGGGACCCTGGCAGTGGTGTGCTGCACAGTCTCCCGGGAGGTTGTGGGTAGTGACCTGTGCTTGCACACAGGATCCTTGGTGGACGTGGCGGCAGCGATAGCGGTCCATGCCCACCTCTGGGGTCCAAGATGATAGCCACAGCTCATGTCCATCTCTGGAGCTTGCTTAGGTGGTGCTCTGTCGTCTGTGGGCACATGGAGCAGGAAGCCACACTCCTCATGCACCCTGAGACAATGGTCTCTTGCGTTTCCTGCAGGTCCATACTTTTCCCTGTACTCCCTCCTGGCTAGCTGTGGCGCTCTAGCCCCCTCAGGCTGTCTTCATGTAGCCAACCCCTGTCCTCTCCCTGGGGCCTGATTTCTGAAGCCCAAGCTTCAGCTCCCAGCCCCCTCCTGCCCTGGTGGGTGAGCAGACAAGCATATCAGGCTGGTGAGTGCTGGTCAGCACCGATCCTCTGTGCGGGAATCTCTCTGCTTTGCCCTCTGCACCCCTGTCTCTACGCTCTCCTCTGTGGCTCTGAAGCTCCGCCCCATCCCTGCCAGTGAAGGGGCTTCCTAGTGTGTAGAAACCTTTCCTCCTTCACAGCTCCCTCCCACTGGTGCAGATCCCGTCCCTATTCTTTTGTCTCTGTTTTTCCTGTTTTCTTTTGCCCTACCCAGGTACGTGGGGATTTTCTTGCCTTTTTGGAAGTTTGTGGTCTTCTGCCAGCATTCAGTAGGTGTTCTGTAGGAGTTTTTCCACGTGTAGATGCATTTTTGATCCATCTGTAGGGAGGAAGGTGATCTCCATTTCTTACTCCTCCACCATCTTGAAAGTCTCTCCAAGTAAAGTTTTTTGGTGTGCATATGTTTTCATATCTCGTGTATGTACCTAGGAATAGAATTGCTGGGTCATATGGTAACTCAGTTTAATCTTCTGAGGAATTATCAGACTGTTTTCCAGAATGGATGCATCATTTTACAGGCCCACCAACGGTATGTTAAGGTCCCAATTTATCTATACCCAAGACTTCTAATTGTTTGCCTTTTGTAATAGTCATCCCAGTGTATGTGAAGTGGTATAACATTGCACTTTTGATTTATATTTCCCTATTGACTAATGATATTGAGCATCTTTTAATGTACTTATTTGCCATCTGTGTATCTTCATTGGAAAAATGGCTATTCAAATCCATTTTACATTGGGTTATTTATCTTTTTATTATTGTGTTGTAACACTTCTTTATATACTATGGATGCCAGATTCTTATCAGATATGTGATTTGCAAATATTTCTTCAATTCCTGGAGTTGTCTTTTCACTCTCTTTATATTGTCTTTTGAAGAACAAAAGATTTTCAATGTGATTAAGTCTAATTTATCTATTTTTTTCTTTGGTTGATTTTTTTATGTTATATATAAGAGACTTCTGCATAATCCAAATTCATGAAGATATATATGTATTCTTCTAAGAGTTTCATAGTTTTATCTCTTAAATGTAGCTCTTTGATTCACTTTTATTTGAACTGTGTGGGTTGTGAGAAAGGAGTCCAGCTTCATTCTTTTGCATGTGGATATCCAGGTGTCCTAACATACATTTGTTAAAAAGACTGTTTTTGCCGTTAAATTTGGTCTTAGGCTGTTTGAATTGCTATGACAAAATACCATAGACTGGGTGGCATAATAACAAGAGAAATGTATTACTCACAATGCTGGAGTCTGGGAAGTCTAAAGTTAGGGTGTAGCAGATTCAGTGTCTGGTGAGAGGCAGCTTCTTGTTTATAGATGGCCATTGTCTCCTGTAACATCATTGGGTGGGAGGGGCAAGAGAGCTCTCTGGGTCTCTTTAATAAGTGCACTGATCCCATTCATGAGGGTTCCATCCTCGGATTTAATCACTTCCCAAAGGCCACACTGCCAAATGCCTTCACATTGGGCATAAGTTTCAACATATAAATTTTTTAGGAGACACAAACATTCAATGGATAGTAAATTTTCTTGACAACATTGTTAAACAAAAATGTATATGCTTACTTCTGGACTTTCAATTCTATTCTGTTGTTCTATATGTCTATCCTTATGCCAGTACTACATTGTTTTGATTACTATAACTTTTTAGTAAGTTTTGGAATTGAGAAGTGAGAGTTCTCCAGCTTTGTTCTTTCCAAGATTGTTTAGGCTCTTCCAGGTCTCCTATACAAATTTTAGAATCAGCTTATAAATTTCTGGGAAAAAATGGTAGCTGGGATTTTGATAGAATTGAACTGAGTCTATAAATCAATTAAGGGAATATATCATCCTAAAAGTTAAGGCTTTCACTCCATGAATACAAGGTGTTTTTTATTTCCATTTATTTAGGTCTTATTCAGTTTCTTTTAATAGTGTTTTGTGTTTTTCAATGCATAAGTCTTGCACTTTTTTTTTGTTGTTAAATTTATACCTAAGTGCATTATTCTTTCTGATGCTCTTATACATAGGTTTATTTTCTTAATTCTATTATTGGATTGTTCATTGCCAATGTATAGAAAAAAAAATCTTAAGAAGGAAGATAGCCTCTTTGAAGCCTCTATCTTCAAATACAGTTGCACTCTGAGGTGCTGAGGTTTAGTACTTCAACATATGAATTTGAAGGGGACACAACACAACCCATAACACTACCTTTAGGCAAACCCATTTGCTGACTCATCATGGAAAGGTAGTGTGAACAAAACTTTAGTACACTTTTGTGCATGTTGAGGGATTAAGATTTGAGAGTTTTAGTTACTGTAGCATAACCTAGGGAATTCTGAATGACATATCTCACTCATTAACAGTATTTTATATATCAGTCTGTACAAAAGAAATAAACAGTGAGTAAAACCCACAATGTTCCTGCTCTAATGGACCATAAATTTTAGTGTGTGGGAATAAGTGATAAACAGAAAAAGAACTCAGAGTAAGTGAATGACAAGTTAAATGTTTTTATTAACTAATCTGGGAAATCAATTCATATAATTCATGTAATTTAATAATGTATATAATATTACAATAATGCAATCCATATAAAGGTATTTTAAAACTAACTGAAAACATGTTAAATAGGTATTTACATTGTTTTCTTTTAGTATAGTAAAAAAATATATTTTATACTTTTAGAACTTCATCCATGGCAAAGCTGAGAGCCAGAGAGCTTAATTAAATTGTCCAAGGCCACACAGCTAGTAGGCAGAAAAAAATAGCCTTGTAAAAGTACTTCTGTTCCCAGAACTTGCATGTTTTTTTGGAAGTTCACCATTACATTTTTGCTTGATTGACTCAGATTTCAATTTTTAAAAAATAGGATTGTTTTGATTCATGCCTTAATAGCTCAGAAGGTAGATGAACTATTCTGTCCATGGGGAACAACTGTTTCCTTATACCTTGCTTGATTAAGCATATAACTGAGTCTTTTATTTTTTATCCTTCAAATATTTATTTTCTGGTATGAGCTAAAGAACATAATGTGTATAATATATATATATATATATATATATATATAT